>NC_133774.1:128988476-129026197 GCF_003597395.2 Chelonoidis abingdonii
CTCCATGATTTTTCCAGGGATTGAGGTGAGACTGATTGGTCTGTAGTTCCCTGGATCTTCCTTTTTCCCTTTCTTAAAGATAGGTACTATATTTGCTTTCTTCCAGTCCTCTGGGACCTCTCCTGTTCGCCATGAATTTTCAAAGATAATGGTCGTGACTTGAAGACAACTAACTTGTCTAAGTAAATTTTAACTTGTTCTTTTCCTATTTTAGCCTCTGATCCTACCTCATTTTCACTGGCATTCACTACGTTAGATGTCCAATCACCACCAACCTTCTTGGTGAAAACTGAAACAAAGACATCATTAAGCACTTCTGTCATTTCCACATTTTCTGTTATTATTTTCCTCCTCCTCCTGCCCTCATTGAGTAATGGACCTACCCTGTCCTTGGTCTTCCTCCTGCTTCTAACGTATTTGTAGAATGTTTTATTTTTACTCTTTATGTTTCTAGCTAGTTTGAGCTCATTTTGTGCCTTCATCTTTCTAATTTTGTCCTTACACACTTGTGTTATTTGTTTATATTCATTCTTTGTAATTTGACCTAGTTTCTACTTTTTGTGGGACTCTTTTTTGATTTTTAGATAATTGAGGATCTCCTGGTTAAGCCGGGGTGGCCTCTTGCCATACTTCCTATCTTTCCTACGCAGTGAGATAGTTTCCGCTTGTGCCCTTAATAATGTCTCTTTGAAAAACTGCCAACTGTCTTCTATTGTTTTTCGCCTTGGACTTGCTTCCCATGGAATCTGACCTGCCAACTCCCTGAGTTTGCTGAAGTCTGCCTTTTTGCTGAAGTCTGCCTTCCTGAAATCCATTGTCTGTATTTTGCTGTTCTTCCTCCAACCTCAATATTCCTCAGTTATGAAGCCTATCATTTCATGATCACTTTCACCCAAGCTGCCTTCCACTTTCAAATTCTCAACCAGTTCCTTCGTATTTGTCAAAATCAAATCAAGAACAGCCTCTCCCCTAGTACCTTTCTCCACCTTCTAAAATAAAAAATTGTCTCTACTACTTTCCAAGTACTTACTGGATAATCTGTGTCTTGCTGTGTTATTTTCCCAACAGATGTCTGAGTAGCTGAAGTCCTCCATCACCACCAAGTCCTGTGCTTTGGATGATTTTGTTAGTTGTTTAAAAAAAGCCTCATCCACCTCTTCTTCCTGGGAAGGTGGTCTGTAGTAGACCCCTACCATGACATCACTCTTGTTTTTTACTCCTTTTATCTTTACCCAGAGACTTTCAACAAATCTGTCTCCTATTTCCATCTCAACCTCAGTCCAAGTGTGTACATTTTTAATGTATAAGGCAACACCTTCTCTGTTTTCCTCCTGCCTGTCCTTCCCGAGCAAGCTGTACCCTTCTATACCAATATTCTAGTCATGTGTATTATCCCACCAAGTCTTTCTGATTCCAACTATGTCATAGTTGTGTTTATTTACTAGCATTTCAAGTTCATCCTGCTTATTCCCCATACTTCTTGCATTAGTATACAGACATCTAAGACAAGTGGTTCTCAAACTAGGGCTGCTGCTTGTTCAAGGAAAGCCCCTGGCCAGTTTGTTTACCTGCCGCCTCCGCAGGTTTGGCCGATCGCAGCTCTCACTGGCCGCGGTGTGCTGCTCCAGGCCAATGGAGGCTGCGGGAAGGCTGCCAGCACATCCCTTGGCCCATGCCGCTTCCCACAGCTCCCATTGGCCTGGAACAGCGAACCGCAGCCAGTGGGAGCCGAGATCGGTCAAACCTGTGAACGGGGCAGGTAAACAAACCAGCCCAGCCCACCAGGGGCTTTCCCTGAACAAGTGGCGGCCCTAGTTTGAGAACCATTCATTCATCTAAGATACTGATTTGATCCCCCCTCCCACAGTTCTGTCTTGTCTCTTCTTTATCCCTGATATAACAGCCCATGCTCCCCGCAAATTCTGACCCTTCTCCCAGCTCTCCATGTTTTTTACTCACCTGTGGGCTTTGATCACCTGCCGCCTTCAATCCTAGTTTAAAGGCCTCCTCATGAGGTTAGCCAGTCTGTAGCTAAATATGCTCTTCCCCTTCCTCGGTAGGTGGACCCCATCTCTGCTTAGCAGTCCTTCTTCCTGGAACAGCATCCCATGGTCAAGGAAGCCGAAGCCCTCCTGGAGACATCCTCGAAGCTGGGCATTCACCTCCAGGAGGCATCTGTCTCTACCTGGGCCCCTACCCTTGACTGGAAGGATCGAAGAGAACACCATCTGTGCTCCCAACTCCTTCACCTGTACTCCCAGAGCCCTGTAGTCACTTCTGATCTGCTGAGGATCATACCTCGCAGTACCATTAATGCCTACATGAATGAGTAGCTTGGGGTAGTAGTCAGAGGGCCGGATGATCATGTGTGCTTGCAATTACCAGAGTACTATCATTTAAAACTCCATACTTTCCATCTGGTGATCTGTTCTCCCTGAAATGCCTGGATTTATCAAGGACACGCATTTGCAAAGTGTTAGGGATGGAAAAACAATGACTTATTCTAAGAAATAGAACTTCATTCATGCTAAATATTAGTCCTCATTCATTAGCCTAGTGGAAAGGAGTTTGGCTTTGATGAAGGAAACACCATGTGTCACCGCAAGAAAAATAGGAATGGTGTATGCTGAATGTAAGCCACTAAATTGTAAATTGTTTGGGGCAGGGGTTATCTTTGGTTATGTGTGTGTGTAGTGATTAACACAACAAAACTAGGACCTCTAGGCACTACAGTAATAAGAAAAATATCCAGCGCTTTCAAAAATAACTTATTCTGCTATTAAAGAAGCTGAGCTCCCAGGAGAAGCAGTTTGTAGATGAGGTCATGCTATCACAGATATCATTTGTGGGATCATGCACAAAGCACCAATTGCATGGTCCATAGGCATGTGTCATAAACAGATAGCTAAGGGTTAATGTTTCTTTCACCTGTAAAGGGAAAACAAACACCTGACCAGAGGACCAATCAGGAAACCGGATTTTTAAAAGCTCAGGGAGGGAATGTTAGGGTCTATGTCTTTTGTCTGTCTCTCGGCTATGAGAGGGATCTTTCTATCTTCAAGCTTCTAATCTTCAGTTTCCAAGTTGTGAGTACAAAGGTAGAAAAACAATAGGCTTTTATTGTTTTTTTGTATTTACATGTGTGTAGTTGCTGGGATGTTTAAATTGTATTTCTTTTTGAATAAGGCTGTTTATTCATATTTTTCTTTTAAGCAATTGACCCTGTATATTGTTACCTTGATACAGAGACCATTTTTATGTCTTTTCTTTCTTTTTATATAAAGCTTTTCTTTTTAAAACCTGTTGGATTTTCTTTTCTAAGTGAGGCTCTAGGGGATAGAAATCCCTGTGCCAGGATTACGGTCTCTCTCAGGGAAAGACTGGGAGGGGGAAAAAGAAGGAGGGGGGAAGGTAAATTGCCCTCTCTGTTTTGTAATTCAAGGAGTTTAAGTACAGTAATCTTCCAGGATAACCCACGGAGGGGAAGCCTGGGGAGGAAGTAAAGAGAAGACAAGGAGAGGGGGGTTATTTCCCTTTGTGGTAAGACTCAGGGCATCTGAGTCTTGGGGTCCCCCAGGGAAGGTTTTGGGGAGACCAGAGTGAGCCAAACACTGGAATTTTTGGCTGGTGGCAGCGCTATCAGATCCAAGCTGGTAATTAAGCGTGGAGGTTTCATGCAGGCACCCACATTTTGGACTCTAAGGTTCAGAATTAGGAATTATGCTTATGACAGCATGTCCCTGCATACCTTGCTGAGTCACAAGGTGTATCTGCCTTCTCTCATTGGGTCAGTTGTATAGCTGATGGTCCTTAATGGGCCATCAAGCAGGCTAGGCAGTGCTGACACCAACTTATCTGGCGTGTCACCCAGAAGCATAGCATAAGTTTGAAATACAGACAGTATGGAGCCAATATTCATAACTTCAACTACAGAATGATATACACATATAGACAGCATAATCATAACCAGCAAACCATAACCTCTCCGTAGACCCCTTACACAACAACCTTTATACAATATTTGCTGCAAATATATCACAGTGGTTGCAACAGCGAGCTATACGGTTACAGATTCTGCCAATAAGCAGCCCAGTATTCAGGCTTTGTGTGCCTCCTAGGCTGTCCTGGCAGGAGGCTCAGCACAGGATCTGGCCCAGTGGGGCCAATAGAATACGCACATTCTGCTCAAGCAGGGAAAGGCATAGTTATTGCATTGTGACTAGATATCGGACCAGAGTATGGTGTTTGGCCATGGGTCCCGGGAGGGGGCAATGCAGAGGTGCACTGCCCTGTGGGGAACTTGAAGAGGAACTGGGCATCAAAGAGTGACCCAGTGTGCCTGAGGAATGCCCAGGTTGCAGTCTCTGAAGGGGATCTGCCTGTTTCCTAAGTGCAGAGGCTAGTGCAGAATTGGGGGACACCGTATCCCCACCTTTGCCCCACTTCCTTTGGGGTGCCAGGAACAGAGGGAATAATATCTAGGCTCCCCTGCGCAAGGACAAGAAAGCACCATGTGAGAGCCTGAGACAATCCAGCTTGCGGTGGGGTGTGGACGGAGCAGTGAATGATGATAGAAAGCATCTCTATCTCAGGTCTGTAAAATAAACCTTTGCCAATGGTATGCACATTGCCCAGGACTAGCTTTTCCAGTACATTATATGCTCACAGATAAAGCACATGCATCAAGGCTAGAATAGTGATGTTGATCTCTCCCCTTTGAGGGCATGTGCCCACCATTCGGTACCTGTATTTGCAATCTGGGGGTCATATTAGATCTCCCACTGCTGCTGGCACATAGCAGCAGCGTCCAGGAGCACTTTTGATCATTTATGGCTGGCCAAGAGTGTTATATCCTTGGGGGCAGCCAGTTTAGGAAGAAATCACTTGAGGCCAGAGAGCAGACAGTTAACAAAACTACCATTTATTTATTTACAGACACAGAGCTCACCTAGCCGGCCGAAGCTGGCTGAGCTATTCCCTAATAATCTAACTCAGTTGCGCCATAGGAACAAAAACCATGACAACCAAATACAGAACAAAGAGATTGCAACCATTTCTTTCACATGTGGGGACCAAACAACCATGATTCAGACATACGTCGCCTCGAGACTGGACTACTGCAATGCTTTATATGTGGGGCTACACCTTACGTTAGAAGCTGATGGCAGCAGCCTGTCTACCAAGCACATGCAGCACGTCTTTGCTCCATGTTCTGCATTGGCTGCCTTTCCATTTCCGGATTGAATTTAAGGTGCTGGTTTTGATCTATAAAGCCTTACAAGGGACGGGGCCTTGAGAAGCCACCTCTCTCTGCCTGCTATATTGCCAAAGCTGCAGTCAGCGGAGGCTCTCGAGTTCGATGCCCCTTGATCAAAAAAGCGGCCTGGTGGTAGAGCGTTTTCTGTGACAGGCTCTCGGCTGTGGGACAGGCTTGCAGGACACAGCCCAAGTCTACTGACCACCAGGGTTTGCTGCAAGACGTGGACTGCTTTGCCCAGGTGAGAGAGGCCAGACATGTTGGAGAGCGGGGAGTTGGGTGTTCTGAGGGTGATCGGGTTTTGTTTTTGTGTTCATTGTGAAGATGAGGCACAGGCTTTAGCTGGTACAGAGTACAGCGTCCTTGGCTGCTGTGAGCACATGAGGCCTCTGCTCAAGTCCCTCCACTTGCTCTCAGTCAGTTCAATGCCTTGGTCCTAATTTTCAATGCAATTAATGGATCAAGGCCCAGCTACATCAAAGACCAAAATTCAGTCTCTGAAACAACAAAGCTGCACTTCTCTGAGACAATGCAGGTCACAAAGGAGGAGGAGGAGGCATCTGGGAACTGGGGGACAAAGCATTTTCTGTCAAGAATCTGGCTATGAAACAGGAGAATCCTGAGTCTCACCATCTGTCAGAGAGTTTGCAAGGCCTTCCTCTTTTTTCTACCGTAAGTGATGCTCAAAATTCAAGCCCCCACCCTCCTGCAACTCCCACAAACCCACTGTTAGCAGTTTTGACCCCAAAAAGGGCGAAGTGCCAGAGACTCCAGGACATCTACTAGGGATTTTACTTTTGCTTTTGAATTTACATGGAAGGTACAGGTTTAAACTAGTGTAAATTGTGGATTCTCTGTAACTTGAAGTCTTTAAACCATGATTTGAGGACTTCAGTAACTCAGCCAGAGGCCAGGGTCTGTTACAGGCATGTGTGGGTGAGGTTCTATGGCCTGCAATGTACAGCAGGTCAGACTAGAGGATAACGATGGTCTCTTCTGACCTTAAAGTCTATGATTCTATGAGTGCTGTATATGATAGACATCACTGATTAGAATAGTACATACTGTAATGAGTAATTGCTTTGTAATGTTCCCTTGTATGCTTTAACATAGTATGTTTTCAAACAGCACAGTGTGGCAGCACTCTAGGGAACCTTTAGGGGGCAACATCAGGGTCTACATGGATCAATTAATGCACAACATGTCAGCACGCTTTAGAACTCATGCTCCATAGTCCACATTACTGCTCTCTGTAGACAAGCCCTTAGATACAAGTAACTATTTCTGGTGTTTTTTGGATAAATATTGATTTCATAGTGTTTGTGTCAGGGTACTTTAAGTGTTTATTGGGGGTAAAACTGAAAATGAGAAGCCCTATAATGCCCTGTATGTATGCAGAGCAAGGAAGAAGTGGCAGATGGTGCCAGACAGTGGCTCTGCTAGCGGTGAAGGGAGAAAGATTTCTTCCCCTTAGCCCATGCCAGACCCCCAGCTACCATGCCTCAGAGCCTGAGCCTGGCACAAGGGAGGATTTAGCCACTCAAGTGCAGTTTCACAACAGCCAATGCTGCACTTGGCACATTCCAATGCACTGAAATGATCTGGGGCTCTCACGTACGTACCTGCACGTTTATTATCATCTGGCTTTCCAGATAGCAGAAATACAGACTGTATAAACACACTGACTGGACAAAAAAGGAAACTGGGCTGGATTGTGAATACAGCTTCAAAGTCTAATCTGTGAGGCCATGAAACACAAACTTCAGGAAGCTAAAAAGCAATATCATCTTACCTATATGGCCACATTATTACACACATATTTCCCCAGGGAAGGTGAAAAATTGAGATTCGTTTTGAAATAGTGGTGGTAAAAACTACCGCTTGAAGGGTCACTCTTCCTCTCACATTTTCTTTGCTTTTAGGGCTTCCGCCAGTCAATTGCAGGGGTCAGGAAGGGATTCCCTCCACCTCCGATGTATTCTGTGTGGTCGGTTTGGGTTGTTGTTTTTTTTTGTCTTCTTCCTCTGACGCATCAGAGATGTCCACAGCTGGAGATGGGACATTGGATGGGCCAGAACTCCGAGGTGGTACCGAGCATTCTCTCTCTTGGTTGGCTGTTTCTTGCTCACGTGCTGAGGGTCTAACTGACCACCTTATGTGGGCTTGGGAAAGAATTTCCTCCAGGTTAGAATGACAGTGACCTCTGGGGTTTGTTTGTTTTTTTTGCCTTCCTCTGCAGTATGGGGTGCAGGTCACATGCCAAGATCAATTGATTGTACCTCACTTTAATCAGTTCCTTACCATTACAGTGGCCTGGGGCATTGGTGCACCTTCCTCCCCCTTATTCTCTGCCTGTGGCACACAACAGCATCTAACTCCTCAGGGTTGTAATACTTCGGTCTACATTACCGTGCCGATGCTGGGTGGTGTTGATAGCCTGTGATACACAGGAGCTCAGACTGGATGATCAGGTGGGCCCTTCTGGCCTTAAAGTCTATGGCTCTATTGTCTCATCCTTTCTGGTCTTTTCCATATCCTCACTGCTACAACCCTTTACCTACACATCAAAAAAGAAAAAGAAAAAAAAAGGAATCTACCTTCATTTGACGTTTGCAGAAGGATACTCACATTTTAAAGCATCAAATGAAAGATGATTATTTTATTTTATTTAAGTATAAGTAGGCTTGGAGGGATTTGATTATCAATAAATGTTGATAAACATCGATTTCAACTTATACATAAACCAACAAAAACATTTCTATCAATACTTCTCAAAATTTACCAGTAGGCAAAGTAAGAAAAATGCTTCTTGCGGATGTATTAGAGTTTGATGTAGGGCTGTTTACTTTACTTTGACAATTTGTGTTTTAATGGTTATAAAACTTTAATTTTTTGAATCTGAACATCTATTGTCATTAAACAATTATTGTCTGATGCTCCCATAATTCCGTGCAACTGTGAATATTTAAATCGATAATCTTATATAATGCTTAAATATAAACACTGATAATTATTCATCAAAATTATTATTAAAAAATCAATTTTTGCTAAGCCTAAATACAAGGAAGGAATTGTGAGGATAGGAATGGGGAAAGCTATTTTGGCAGGTAAAGATCCACACAAAAAGGAAAAATTAGTTTTCATTTCTCACTTTAACACATTCACATCTTTTTTTACAAATATCAAATTAGATCAATTCCTCATTTCACATATTTTAGACAGGTGCCATCAACTAGAGGCCAGCAGTTTGAATAACTGTGCAGCTGCTCTGAGAGGCTGAAAAATTTCTGGTTTCCTTTAAAACCCCAATTTGAAATTGGCTTATTCTCAAAAATCATACTTTAAAGAGAAAACTAGAGCCTCTTATTCAGCTGGATAATTGTGAAACCTGACAAATAACACTTGGTCCAATTCACCACTTTTAATATCTTTCCTACCAATGAAAGCGCTGCCCAGCACTGACCTATTCATGTACACAATATAGTTTTTAAATCACTAGCCTGACTCTGCGACCCTTGTTCCCATAAGTATGTGATTGCTGCAACTGATTTCACAGGGACGATTTATAGTGTGGGTAAGGGATACTCACATGAGTAAGGATTGCAGAACCAGGCCCGATATCTGTTATTTATGGTAAACAAACTACACAGCAAGCAGACTGCATTAGGGGCTCTCCAGCTTTGCCATCATTTTCTTAGCACAAGGAAGCCTTTTTCTCCTAATATTTTGTAAACTACAGAGTCTAAACATATTTAGGAGGTGACTTAAATGAGAATCAAAGGCAGCACTCAGCACAATCAAGAGCCAAAAGGACACACACTGTCGCAACAGTCACACATGGCAATTTTGTTTCTTTTTAACTTTATAAACACAGATGGAACCTTCAACACAAAACTAGGGATTCACAAGTGTTGCCCACCCTCATAATTTTATTACAATTCTTGTTTTAATTTAAGCCTCAGCTCCTGGAGTCCTGTGATTGCAGGAGACTCTCAGCTTTCTTTCTTTCTTTACAGGACATTTCTAACCCTTATGAATGTTGGGAAATGCTAGAAAATGTAACCCCCCAAGCCTCCAAAACCAGAGGGCAAATTAAGAAACCCCAACGTCTCTTACTTTTAAAACTCCCGTGTGTTTCAAGGCCTGATTCGCAATCGTTGAACAATCCAGACTTGCAACACTGAGGGGAAAGAAATACTTCTCTTAGAATCTTAGGATATTATTCCATATGGGGGAAGATCACCTCTATGTACAGAACCACTGTTCAAGCCCTACTCTGTGGGATCAAATGAGGTTATTTTTCTTTAATGTAGAGAATGGCCCTTAATATTTGTGCCTTATCTATGTGATCATTCTGTCCATCTCCCTGCCAGGAGAGGACTGTTACCTGGAGGACATTTTAGAGTGTTTTTTCCAGTCTAGCTTTAGAAATCCCAAAGGACAAAGTTTCCACTTCTTTCCTTGGTAGATTATGCCACAGCCTAATATGTGTCACCATCAAGATTTCCTTGATATTCAGTCTACTAATATCTGGTGCTTACATAGGAGTCTCTAAAGGAAGTCAGCATCTTTGTGCCCATTTTTCAGATGAGGAAACTGAGGCACAGAGAGGGGGCGTGACTTGCAAAGGTCATACAGCCCGGCAATGGCTAAGCTGAGGAATGAATCTTGGTCTTCTGAGTCCCAGGCGGATGCTCTATCCACGTAGGTCAAGTTTACACTTAGTTGGGGTTGGTCCTGCTTTGAGCAGGGGCTTGGACCAGATGACCTCCTGAGGTCTTTTCCAACCTTAATCTACTATGATACACTGCCACGCTACATTGGCACAGCCAGGGCCATCCTTAGACAGGTGCGGGGCCCAGGACAACCCACACCTCCGTCTCAGGCCATGCCCCCACTCTACCCCTTCCCCCAAGCTCCCATCCCACCTCTTTCAGCCCCTGCTCCGACCCTTCCCTGCCCCCATTCCACCCCAAGTCCCTGCCCCCACCCCACCTCTTTCCAGCTTCCGCCCCCTCCCCTGAGCGACGCTGGGAGCTGGTGGGGTGGAGTAGAGCAGGGCGGGCTGGGGCTGGGTCACTTGCTGCTGCTGATGCCAGGTCCCCTGCTAGCCCCCCCAAGGCTGCCCTGGACCCCATGTCTCCCTGAAGCATGGGGTCCCCCAAAGTGCAAGGCCTGGGGTGGTTGCCCTGATCTGTCCTATGGACGGCTCTGGGTGCAGCTGCACCGAAGTAGTTGCGCCATGGTAGCGCATCTTCACCAGAGCCCTCTCCTGTCGGCACAATTACTCTACGTCTGCGAGAGGTGAAAGCTATGTCAGTGAGAGAGCATCTCCCACCAATATCGTGCAGTGTGGACACCACTTTAAATGGATTTAACTTATGTCACTGGGGGCGGGGTCGTTTTCACACCCCGAGCACTGTAAGTTACATCGATTTAGGTGGTAGTGGAAACCAGCCCTAAGACACTCCTTTGCTCCTAATTATACCCCTGACTACCACAGAAATACCTGCTGTCTGTCCTTGATGTTTACACCCATCATACTGCTGTGTAAACTTCTGTTTTGTTCCCCTCACCCATATCCATATCCATAGCCAAGCTGCACTGATTTCTCTCTCCTAATCTTTCCTCTTAAATCATCTCTCCAGGCCTTGAGCTTTTTGTTGCTCTTCTTTGAATTCCCTTCAACTTCTTGGTATCCTTCCAGACTCATGATGCTCAAATTGAACACAATATTGTATATGATCTCACCAGAGCCCTGTGGAGAGAAGGAATTGCCTCCCTGTACTGTGGCTTGATTCTCATCTTCTGCCTGTGCAGCTCAAAACTGCATTGACCTTTTTGGCAGCCATATTGCTTTGTGAACTCATGTCTAATTTCTTGTTCACTCGGGCTGAGGTCTTCAAAGCCACCTAAGGGACCTGGCTGCCCAGTACCCACTGAAATTACTGGGCATCCAAATCTCCCATGTGGTTTTAAAAAGTTTAGCCTGTTTCTTTCAGCATCACTGCTTCACAAGTCTCTCCACTGTGCCTCCACTGCAGTCAAGGTATTCTAGATTACTTTTTCTCTGGCTGTGTTAGTTTATTTTTTCCCAAGTGCAATTTCATGTTGTCATTTTTTACTCTATTTCTAAAGAGCAACCTTTGTATTATTTTCCTATCCTAATGAGCATTGGCAACTCCTTCCAATTTAACAGGATCTGCATATGTTATTAGTTATTCCCTCTCTGAGGTCATCAGTACATTTATTGAATAAGATAGAGCCTAACATCACTCTTGCAGGACCTGCCGGACACGTCCCATCAATTCAATATATTTCTGTCTACCATTCCCCTTTGTTGGCAGTCTTTTACCTTTCAATCCATATGAAAGTATTTGAAGCATGCCAGTTTGGATTATTTTTTCAAGTGAGATTTTGTGAGACGCAGTATCAAATGGTTTACTAAACATCAGATACATGACATTTACTGCATTCTTGTGCACTAATTTTGCAATTGTTCCTAAAACGTTCTAAGATAAAAAGAAACCAATCAAATGTGTCTAACATGGCCCAGTATCCATAAACCTAAGCTACCTATTCATTATGGAATCATCACATTCTACTCATAACTAAAACTGCATTAATAGCAACCGTGGTCTTCCTAAAACGTTCTAATATAAAAAGAAACCAATCAAATGTGTCTAACATGGCCCAGTATCCATAAACCTAAGCTACCTGTTCATTATGGAATCATTACATTCTGCTCATAACTAAAACTGCATTAACAGCAACCGTGGTCTTCCTAATTAACAACATTTGGATTCTGTTTCTATGTTCAAACCTACGATAATTAACTGCTGCACAACAATTTAGGAACAATGTCAATGTTTTAGGTGAAATATTTACTATAGGCTGCACAAATTACATATTTGCATGCATCCTATAAAAAGTCTTCTCTTTTGAATGCCAAAATGGCAATAATCAGTATCATGTGATGTTCTCAATGGCAGAAGTTCCTATAGTATTTGTGAATAGATTAGAGTTACTAGAAACCTTGTTAAATCTCTGGAGTACAGCGGGAACATAAACATGAATCTAGAAAGAGATAGGAAGAATGAGAAAGAATTATCAAATGAACACTCAGCCTACAAAAATATAAGCTGATCAATTTCAGGAAAAATAATCCAGAGCACAGACTTACCATGTAATGAGAAGGAGACAGCTGACAAGCAATAACACAGAGAAAGATCTAGCTAGGATAGTGGATAGCACATTAGGTGAGGGGCCAAATTCACATCTGGTATGAATCCACATTACATCAGCTGTGGATGTTGCCCCTGAGCTTGACATGTGATACAGCATTAAAGAAAAGCACTTGCTGTACTGGGCCAAGGCATCAGCTCACAGAATCAAAGCAGTTTGTTTTTAATATCCCATGTGATGGAACTTCCTCACTCTCTTTGGGAAACTGCTGACAGGAAGGTGCCTTTTTTTTCAAGGGAAAAAAAATTAAAATGAGTATAAACCCTTTCTTCCCTTTTGCATAGAGAAGTAATGGTGGAGAAGCCGTGGAAGGGTGTAGTGACAGCTATTGGCGGCTCTTAGGCAGGAGCCAATGCTGCGGGGTTGTGCTAGGGAAGGCAGCACTGTGTTAGGCTGGCTCAGTGTGGGGCTGTGCCAGGGGTGACATAGCTGAGCCAGCACATAGCCTAGCCCCATGCCTGGACTTAGAGTTGCCAGGTGTCCAGTTTTGGACCCGAGCGCCCAGTCAAAAAGGGGTGTAGCGGGGCTGACAAGCTCCCTGCCTGCACTGGCTCCACGCGGCTCCTGGAAGCAGTTGGCATGTTCCCCCCTTCCCCCTCGCCCCCAGCTCCTACACGTAGGGGCAGCTAGGGGTTCTGCATGCTGCCTCCACTCCAAGCACTGGCTCAGCAGCTCCCATTGGCCGAAGTGCTGCCGAAGCCCCAGACCACTGCTGGATACTCAAATAGGACCCCGCAGTTAATAAAGCCGGCCCTGCTCACCCCAACCTAACCCAAACCCCTACCCAGAGCCCCCTCCTACACCCTGAACTCCAGCCCCCTCCCATACTCCAAATCCCTTCGCTCCACCCCCAAGCGTGGAGGCCCCTCCTGCGCCCCAAACCCCTCATCCCCCAGCCTCACCCCAGAGCCAACACCCCTAGCCCAGACCCTCACCCCCTCCCACACCCTACCCCAGAGTCCCTGCCTGCACCCTGAACCCCTCATTTCTGGCCCCACCCTGGAGCCCGCACCCACTGTTGGTGCCTGCACCCCCTCCCGCATCCCAACCCCCTGAGCCAGCCCAAGCCCAGTGAAAATGGGGGAGTGAATGAGAGTGAGGAGAGTGAGCAATAGAGGGAGGGGGGATGGAGTGAGTAAGGCGGGGCCTCAGGGAAGGGGCGGGGCCTCTGAGGAGGGAAAGGTAAGGGGCAGGGCTAAGGTGTTAGGTTTTGTGCAAGTAGAAATTTCTCAACCCTGGTTCTCCTTGTGACTTCCCTGCGGGTGGGACCCTGGGATGGGAGGAGTAAATAACTGCTCTGCAGAGCCGGCCCGGTCACTGGGCTCTGCCACCTGCTCAGGATAGGCGCGTCTGACTCAATCACAGAGATGAGGCCAAGCCCCTAAGGGTATGGCTACACTTACAGCTGTACAGCGCTGGGAGTTACAGCTGTCTTCGTACAGCTGTGTAGGGAAAGCGCTGCAGTGTGGCCACACTGACAGCTACCAGCGCTGCAGTGTGGCCACATTTGCAGCGCTGTTGGGAGTGGTGCATTGTGGGCAGCTATCTCAGCGTTCAAGTGGCTGCAACGTGCTTTTCAAAAGATGGGGGTGGGGTGGAGTGTGACAGGGAGCGTGGGGGAGACAGAAAGAGTGGATTTTTGGAGCTGACACTGTTCTCAGCTCCCTGCCTTGCAAGTTCTAAGAACTGGAAGATACACAGCATCTACCTTCAATCATTTTAAAAGTTTTGACCTTTCCTCCACCCCTCTCTTATTCACTAAATGCAAATTATGCACTCCTAACTAGCCTTCAGACCACTTAAGCAGCTCCTTAACACGGACTCCCCCCTTCCCCTCTCTCCTCAAGCAAACAGCTGTGAACATTCCAAAGCAATTCCCCTGCCTCCGCTCTCACTGGCTGGAGCAAAGAGCAGCTGTGTTTGTTTTTTAGATAGGTAGCTCCAGGGAGCTCGTAGTTCAGCCATTCTTCCGGTTTGTTGTGGACAGGAATTCTGGGAAATCTCTTAATACCCTGGAGGCCAATAAAAGCGCTTTTGGTGGCCACACTTGACGAGCAGCGCTGCATCACCAGCGCTGCAAACGTTACACCCGAAGCAGACCAGGTGTACAGCCAGCGCTGCAGCCAGGGAGTTGCAGCGCTGGCTGTGCCGTGCAAGTGTGGACACAGAGTGAGTTCCAGCGCTGTAACCCCATCACCAGCGCTGCAACTCTCCAGTGTAGCCATACCCTAAGGCAACTCCAGCCAGGACTCAGGAGGCAGGGTAAAAGCCACTCCCAAGATGGCGCCCAGCTCAGCCCACACTGGCACCGCTGACTCTCCTCCCATGACACTTCCCGACATATCCCGCCGCTTCGATCTGATTGGTCGGTCGGCCGCCGCGGCCGGAAGAGGCTGAGTTGGCAGGGAAATTTAAACGTTGGAAGCGGTAGCCGCTGCTGTGGCTCGCGCTCGGTGTTTTCGGCCTCGGAAGCGCCGCGTTGCCTAGAGACCCCTCGCGCCGGGACGGTGAGCGCGGCCCGGGGCCGGGGTTCTGCAGGGGCGGAGCCCGAGGGACAAGCTGGGATCGGGGGTGTCAGTGCGGCTCCGCTGCCCGCCCCCCATCGTCCTGCCCCCATCCCGCGCTCCCGGACCCCTCCTATCGCTCCTCCCATCAGCTGGCCCCGTGCTGGGGGTTCGCTGTAGTCTCCCTTCCTCCAGGCCCGGGGGATCTGCCACTGCCACCCGCAAATGCTCAATAATCCCTGGTCAGGTGCGTGACAGTGGTTTGGGCTTCGGGGGGTGATAAATGGGGCCTGAGCCGATAGGGCTCCTCTCCAAAAGGGCTAGGAAGGCTTAAATGCAAGCTGAGGCTCCTGTCATCACAGGACTCCCGGAGCTGGAGCTCGGAGAAAAGCCACCAGCTAGCATGCAGGTTGGGAGAAAATCCTAAGAGTTGGCAGCGCTGCAGAGAGGTTCTACCTGGTGTTAATTGATTGCCAGTGAATTCACAGTAGCAGTAGATGTATGAAGGCTACTCTGGATGCTGCCTAGCTGTTTATTCTGGAGTTTAGCCTAGGTAAAGCACCAACCCTGTGTCCTGGAACAAATGTGAGTGGAGTGACCAGATGAACCTATGTAAATCTGATGGCCAACTTGATTACCTGGCAAGCCATTAACTCTGAGTAAAACATGTAGTGTGGCTATGCTGATGGAACCAGCTTTGACCCTGACTAGCTCCTGTGTTAACACTGGTCTGCATCAAGGGTGATATTGCAGTTGCCAACTTGATGTCAGCTATGGGTAAGGCTAAGATTTTTGTCATGGATATTTTTAGTAAAAGTGTCAGACAGGTCATGGGCAAAATAGAAAAATTAACAGAATCTGTGACCTGTTTGACTTTTATTAAAAATATCTGGGACAAAATGGGGCTCTGTGGATCCTCACACTACCTGAAGGGTGGCATCTGCGCAGGGGCTAGGAGCTGAGGCAGCAGGGGTTCCCCTGTGGTGGCTCGGAATGGTGGACTGGGGGGAACCCTGCAGCTCCCCACCACTGAAGTCATGGTGGTCACTGGAAGTCACGGATTCCATGACTTCTGTCACCTCTGTGACTAAATTTTAGCCTTAGCTTGGGTCTTGACCTATTTCGTAGCCTAGACTAGGGCAAGGTCTGTGCCTCTAGGGCCAAGGTAAATTGAGGGTTTTGTGACCCAGGTATGTGTGCTCTTATGATCCTATTGTGATGGGCATAACTGTGGTGACTGGCCTGCATTGCAACTCTTACAATATCCTCACTCCAATCGGACTAGCCTGGTCAGGAAGGGGAAGCTGGCACTGTTACAGAAATACTGCTGTTTGTCGTAAGTGATGCAGTGCGGTTAGGAAACTGGAGTGCTGACCTCTGCACGCTATTGAAATCTGAAACTCTGTAGCCTAGTGAAAAGTAAGTGCAGAAATTCTAATTTTACAATAATCAGTAAACACCAGCCAAATTTTCTTATTCTGAATAAATTAAAATGTTCAGTAGTATCAATTACAATCTTGATGGGGGAGGTCAAGTGTCAGTGCCGTTAATGAGATGAAAGGAAAGCCACACATCGGAGTAGATGAGCACTTTAGTTTGTAACTTGGTTAGATGGCAGAAGTAATATTCATCTCTTGGATACTGACATTTGATATGATAATGTGGAAATAGACTCTAACTGTAAACTCACTAGATTATAACTGTAGCATGTTCTAGGCATACAGAAACTGGCTGTTGAAGCAGATTTTCAGGTAGATTGTGTCTTCAGTGAATGTTAAGTTTCAAGGTTACATTTTTTGACTATATATTTTGTTAACATAATAGTGTTTCTTAGGTAGAAATCTTAAAACATAACTGATCATGTTCTCCTATGTCATTGCCAGGATTTCAGAAGTACTGCTAAACTTTTCCTATCTCAACATGGGTGTAGATGACTATGAGGAAATTCTCAAGTACTATGAATTATATGAAACAGTTGGGACAGGTACATTTCTTATCTCTTAGAGTAAAATAGTTAAAACTTATGCTTAATGTTTCAGCTTCACATCCAAATCAAAAGCAGAGTGCTATGGTTGCAACTAGTCTAGAGATCAGATTTCACATGCTAATCTTGCTGAATAAAATTCTGAGATTTTTTTAATCCAGAAAAAATCCTCTTTCGTACTTCTTAGCTTTAAAAAGCTTTCTATAAACTGTAAGACTTGCTCATGTAGTGTGACTCTAGTAAAGGATTATTGAGGAGGAAATTAATTTTCATCTTGGATTCTTACTGCCTCTCTTCTAAATTCAGGTGGCTTTGCAAAGGTGAAGCTAGGTCGCCATCTCCTTACAGGTGACAAAGTTGCAATCAAAATCATGGACAAATTGGCTTTGGGGGTAAGTCTAAGTAGCATGCTGCTTGAGATTCCATTTTGTAATGGGAGCCAGCCTCCACTTTTACTCATGAAATGTTTGTAATATATAGAATTGTTAGCCACTCTGAAGTGTCTTTCTAGAACCAGCAGAACTTGCAAGAACCTTATTAACCTCCAAAAACACTTATTTTTGGTGACACTGACATTAATGAGACACTCATTTCACAGTTTAAAATAATGTAAACTTGCTCCAATTTAAGACCTAATAATTTCTTGACAACTTTTGCAGGGAAAAAGTCAAACTTTTCATTGTAACAATTACATTAAATGTCTGTGTCTCTGACGTGGGTACCAAATTCTGAACTCTTATAGTTATACCAAACTTTATACTGGGTTGACCTTAATTATATACACGTGAACATATTGTCATTGGTTGCAGTAGGAGCACTGCACAGGATGTAGAAATAGCCATATTTAGCAACTGTATAACTGGCTTTCATTTCTTAGGATGATTTGCCTCGTGTTAAAACAGAAATTGATGCAATGAAGAACTTGAGTCACCAGCATATTTGCAGATTATACCATGTGATAGAGACATCCAAGAAGATATTCATGGTCTTGGAGGTTAGATTCAGTGTTGATGCTTCTGGAATATCTAATGTTAATAATTCAGTCTTTGTATGGGATGGCTAAAAAGCTCACCTTTGAGTCCCCAGCAATCCCTCAGTACAGCTGACCAAATAGGGCAGACATTGTAAAAGGGACGCCAGTTTTAAATAGGTTACTTTCAAAACTTGTCATATAGATTCTCTACAAAAGCCTCTCAAAATTTAAATCAACATGTTTGGAAGGATTCAAATAGTCACTTGCCGTGTGTGCAGGCCTGAAATTGTGGCTCTGCTCTAGAGCAAGAGAGCCATATAGCAAAATAAGAACCTAGCTGGCAATTTAAGATGACCGCATCCCTCCAGTCTATCCAACATCCATACGCCTCCCCCTGACCCCACAAGAAATGCAGCTGCATAATCCTAATCCATTCTGATTTTAATCTTTCAACTGGCTCATCTTTCTCTGTTGCTTCAGTTCAAACTTTGTCCTCACTTTCAAAAGCCTACTTAATGCGACCTCTGCATTTATATCAGATCTCGTATTATTGCACCTCTCTTCTGCCATTGATGCCAAACTCACTGTTCTATCGTCAGCTTCTCACAAGAGTTTCTATTTTCATACTGCTCCCAGGTAGATAAAACGCTCTCTACTGTAGTTTGTTCAATCACTAATCCTTCCTTCGTTCAAGTTGCTCCTAAAAAATCGCTCCAGCAATGCTCACAATAAGTGAGTCAATATTCACTCATATTTTCTTTCACTTTTTTTTTAAAAATATGACTAAATAGTACACATAGCTATTGCATACCCGAATTCTGCCACCTTCCTACTGCATGTTATGCTGCTGTTGTCATTACCAAAAATCTGTTTACCCTTTCAGACAGGGATCAGGTCTTTGTATCGCACCTAGCACAATAATATCCTGCTCCTGACTGGGGGACCTTTGGGCACTACTGCATTAGAACTAAAATGACCGTGTACTTTACAAGGCTGGCCAAGGCTATTTCTTTACAAGTGTACTTGGTAGATCACAATTTTTGTCTCAAATACCATTTTTCTGTCTCATTGCAGTATTGTCCTGGAGGAGAGCTGTTTGATTATATAATCTCCAAGGATCGCCTTTCAGAAGAGGAAGCTCGTATATTTTTCCGTCAGATTGTTTCAGCAATTGCTTATGTGCACAGTCAGGGGTATGCCCACAGGGATCTCAAACCAGTAAGTTTGACTTGTTTCTAAAAATCTGACCGCTGCTTTTAGTATTATCCAGTATCCTTTCAAATGGAGTAGAATTTTTTTTAAAAAAAGCTGCTAAACCTCTCCTCCAAAGTAAGATACTGCATAAGGACTGAAGGTTTTGTTTTTTAATTCTTCTTCCATGTCTTTAGCTTCCTCTTTTCAAGGTATATATTTTTCCCTAGCCCAGTTCTACTCAATGACACACCTATTTTGGCTGAGAGTTGTCTATGGCTCCCTCTGGAGCCTGTAAATGCTGTTTCAGAAGGAGATCACCGAAGATCAGCATCAGGAGGGAGAAAGTTTACTTATAATGAACAAGGGCACACTTAGTACTCAACTCCCAGACTTCAAGCTAGCTCCAGTCAGTCTGTTCTTCCTTTTGCTCCATATTCCACTTCTAATAGCAAATCATACCTTTGCTGCCCCTCCATATCACTGTTTTCAACTCCGCAGCACAAGTGCCATGTTCTGCTTCAGATCTCCAATTGGTGACATTAAGAGGGTGTGGTGGGAGATATCCTGCTGTCCTCACCCTGAGACTTATTAGGAAACCCACTTCTTCAACTTGCACTCATAGGAACTTGTTTTGTATTTATGGAGTGATTAGAACACTTTGAAGAGGATGAAATCCCTAGGGGAGGAACTTCAGTGCATGACCACTTACTGGCCAATGTATGAAATATTGGTCTCGAAAGATATCATCTGGGGAAGAGGCTGATCATTGCTTGTAGCCATTAGAAGAGATGGGCCTACGGCCAAAAAGATGGTGGTAAGGACTGGGAGAGGATGGTGAACAGCACTGACTGATAGCTAGAAGATATGAGGGAAAAACTAAATCATCCTGTGGCTGGGTTATCCTGTGAAGTGCCCTCATTACCACCGGTCTCCTTTTCTTCAGGAGAACTTGCTGATTGATGCGGAGCATAATTTGAAGCTGATAGACTTTGGTCTCTGTGCAAAGCCAAAGGTGAGTGCGCAAAAGTAAACTACACTAACTATGCAGTAGTGCATCCAAATACTTCAGATATTAAAAGGGTGTTTAATAGCACTCAAGTCACCAGCCAACACTCAGTTACTTGAATTCCAACTACTCGTTGTAAAGAGTATGGACGGGCAGTGGGTGGGATTCTACTTCCAGCTTGAATTACTGTGATCTTGTGGTGTTCCGTCTATTTTTCTTTCACCCTTTGTTTTTTTTTTTTGTTGTAAGTTCTTCAAGGCAGGGTCCAACTGTTAGCACACAGAGGCCCCAACAGATATCAGGACCTCAGTGCTGTTATAATACAAATAACTGACTGGATATGCCTTCTAGAACTAGATATGGCTATGGCTGTTCCAAAGGTATTTATCTAGGGGGTTGTGGACCAGGAGACAATTGTGTGTACAGGTGGCATGCAGAGGTCTGACTTCCAAACCTTTATCTGAAAACTTCTCCAATTTAAAGCTGTGGTGTTACCATAAACTTCTGCATTTGCTAATCTAAACATAGAGCAGGCTAGACTGAGATGGATGGTAAAAGGAAGCAATCCCATGGATAGATTTCAATGTAAAACCAAAGCAGGAGGTTTGCTGTTGCCCAGAACACTGGTTTAGCTGACCAGCAAAATGTTCTGATTTATGAACTGATTTAAAAGTATTAATGAGGTCAGATAACTGATTAGGTATTGAAATGTCGTTTCAGTCCTGCTGTCCAGAACACGTCCCTGTCAAAGAAACACACTACTTGCTTTAATGTGTCAACACTATAGATATGGAGTGGTTTCCCACTGCTGTGTGTCTTGTAAAGAAGGTGTGAGAGCTATCTGACAAATCCTGTGTAGGTGTAACTGGCCTCAGAAAGGAAACATTAATTTCACTTTCTAGATGGGGAGATGAGCGGCTGAGAGATGGAATAAGTGACCTGCCCGTGGTAATGCAGGAACTACCAGAGCTGGAAACTGCACCTAGTTGATGGCTTAACTAGAGCATTTCTGCTTAGCACTGGTACATATGATCACACAAGACACACCACAGTGGAGAGTGAGGCCCATAGTCTTGTGCTACAGTATAGTTAAATTGAAAATTTAAATATTTAATTTTAAGTCTGTGTCTGTTCAATTGTTCTGCTATAGGGTGGCCTGGATTACCAGCTGAACACATGTTGTGGGAGCCCAGCTTATGCAGCACCAGAGTTAATTCAGGGCAAAGCTTACATTGGCTCAGAGGTATTTAATGCAATGTCCTTCCCTGATATAGTGTCTTAAATATGCTTTGAACTTCACACACGTGAACACTAGCATAACTAGACTTAGCTTTAAACACTTCCTTGTATAATTGCCCCTGCAAGTCTTCATTGCAGGAGTCTTGCTTAGCCTGGACAGTGGTAGATTCGTGCTAAAGTGGCACACAACACGCCATCTTTAGCACGCTTCTCACTGTTCTTCTTGACTAGTTCCCCTCAGACTGCTCCTTCGTCTCCTTGGTTGTGTCCTGCAGAACATCATCCTAAACTCCCTCCAACACTGAGCCTCTTCATGAGTTCATCCACTCCTGGAATTGCCTCTAAACTAATAACTCCCAAGCTTTCCTCTTCCCTCTGTTTAGTCTCCTCTGCTATTGTCTCAGACTTCTCATCTTGGAATTTGTGCTGCCAACTTAAACAGAACACATCAGAGCTACTCCTCTGAAGAGAATACCACAGTTTGTTCCATTTCTAAGGCATACTGTTGTCTTTGCCTCTTTCCCTCACGTTAAAGCTTCCCTTTTTTTCCCCACCCCTGCTGCAAAAACAGAAGATCAAAGCTAGGCTAGACTGCTGTAAGCTCCTTTCCGAACACCCACCTTGTACCTAGCCAATCTCTCCCAAAGTTTCTTCACTTCTGGTCCCCCTCTACATCAATGTCAAACTCCTCCTTGCTCTCATGTCTCCTTGCACCAGTGTCTTGGCTTGCATTTTGCTAGTCATTCCTGCCTGCGGGACTTTGCTCTCCACCAGTTCAAAATCCTTTCACATTTCCCTGTTTCTGTTTTAGCGTTTCCTTTCGGATCAGAATGGGGAGCACTTACTCTGGTGCGCTATACCTAGACTTGGCAGGATTTGATCTAAATTGATAGAGGCCAGTAAACCTCTATTTCAGCTGACGCTGAAATCGACCAAAAAAAAATTCATCACTAACAATAGTGGGCATATGCACCCCAACCCCCCACCACACACACACCCAGGCTAAAGTTGTGAGGAAGACAAACTGCTGGGGAGGCTGTGTCACTGCTGAATGGCTCTCCTGCCTGGGACAGAGCCATTCAGCAGCAAAGTGGCCTCCATGGTCAAGGGCTTGTTATCCTCTTGCTCCTCCTCCTTTGTTCTTCTGGCTGGGGGTCTCTGCACTGCCAGGACTGCAGCTTTCCCTGCCTGTTGCATCTGCAGAGTTCCAATGTCATGGAGCACAGTCCTCCTGCAGCTCTGCTGTCATGAACCCAGTCACTCACCAGCCAGGAGTGCTGAGACCATCCCTGGGCAAGAGTTATTCAGCAGCAGGGTGGTCTCTCCATGACTACTGGCTCATTCTCCACCTTGCAACCCTGGCAGGTGTCTGGGCTCCACTGGGCCAGGATTGCAGCCTCCCCCCACGCCTTGCTCCTGGGTGTCTTGGGACTCTCACCTGTGCAGGGAGTCCCATGCAGCTCTGGTATCAATGCTGCCCTAACCCCAAACCTATCCCCTCTGAATTTTCTGCGATTGTAATATAAAAATTGGAAAATCTATTCATTGAAATTACATACAAAATCAACCAAATTCTGCCAACCCTATTTACGCTTTACTTGTGCAAATATATAGCAATTGGCACCTACTATAGCACTAAATTCACTTAGAAAATGGAAGTGGCTGGACTTGCAGCAACTGCCTTGACAAATAAGCAGCCCCCTGAGCTGCTCTTTATGATCAGAGTTAATATTAGCAGGTAGGAACAGGGTGGTTTTTGTTGCCAGGTCTCATGTACAGCGCTAAAACTTTCCATGTCAAGACTCTATGTAGCAATTTCTCTTCCCTGTAGAAATCAAACAAATCTGGCTGCACTTGAAGATTTGGGGAGAGGATGCGGCTTTAGCAGTGCTCTGAATAGCAATTACTCCAAAGTTGAGTCAGGGAAAGGTAAACTTGCCACTTCTGAGTGTGCACTTCTTTGGAGAACATCCTTTAGCTCCAATAACCTTCGACATATGAACATAAAATTACTTCAGTGATGTGTGGCCCTTCTATTGAGAATGGACAGAATATGCCTTCTCATTAAGCAGTTGTACACATCCTGGGAAAGTATTGAGCTCCCAGATCTTTTAACCTCTGCTCACTTTTACTTGACCCTTCATAGTGTTGGTTTGTTTCTTTTAGGCGGATATATGGAGTATGGGGGTTCTCTTGTATGCTCTGCTGTGTGGCTTTCTCCCGTTTGATGATGAGAATGTCATGGCACTCTACAGGAAGATAATGGTACGTAGTGGTTTAGGAAATCCAAACCATCAAGTATAAGTGAAGACTCTTTGCATAGCAAATAGGTAAGGTGTCGTGCATCTTGGACTATTGGTCTCTAGTGATTGAATGTATTGCTATTGTCACGGGTTTAATAGTTCACCTTCTGTAAACAGCACAAAAACAAAGACCAAGAAACTAACTTAGAGAAACTGATACACAAGTAAATTTTCTCAAATCCAAAATGGGTACATCAGTATAAAAGTAGCTCTAAAATGCACGTAGTGAAATAATCTAGGCTGTTACACTTCTGTTTCTTGCTTAATCTAAAATAAATTGAAGTCTTTTTAATCCTTTATTATACCTCGTAGGGAAGAGGACCCTTGTAGAATAGAGCAAATGGTTCATATATCAGGTTTGTGATAAGGGATCAGTGTGAAGCAAATGCAGATACAGTAGGATTTAATATAAATTCTTTAAAATACCCACAGAAACAAAACTAGGTTTAGCTTGTAATGACAGGGCAGAAATCAACTTTGGGTTGGGGAGGACCTTTAGATCAAGTGATTGTAGAAATCAAACCTACACTACAGAAGTAGTGAATCACCAGTGACTACTTTTTTGTTTTAGAATCTAGGAGCAGCACTGCCTCAGAAATAGAAAAGAGGAAACTAGGAGATTTGGAGGATCAGGAGGGGCAAGAAAGCTATGTGCAAATACTACAGATATGGCATGAAATGGTTTTTCAAGGAGCTACCACTGAAACTTTGAATCATAGGGTTAGAAGAGACTGCAAGGGACATCTAGTCTAACCCCCTGCCAAGATGCAGGATTTGTTGGATCTAAACTGTCCAGCCTCCTTTGCAAAATCTCCAGTGAAGAAGCTTCTGCAACCTCTCTAGGCCTCTGTTCCATTGTCCTCCTGTTCTTACAGTTAGGAAGATTTTTTTTTTTCTAGAGGTTTAATCTAAACCTGCTATGCTGTAGTTTAAACACATTGCCTCTTGTCCTGCCCTCTATAGCAAAAGAACAACTTTCTCCACCTTTTTTTATGTGGCAGCCTTTCAAGTATGTGAAGATCACTATAATGTTCCCCCTTAATCTCCTTTTTTCAAACTAAATATGCCCGGTTCCTTTGGCCTTTGTTCATATGGTTTGCTTTCCATATCTTTGGTCATCTTTGCTCATCTCTGGATTCTTTCCAGTTTCTCTACCTCATTTCTGTACACTGAGGCCCAAAATTGGACACAGTATTCCAGCGAAGGCCTAACCAGCTCTGTGCAGAGCAGTACTGTCACCTCCCGTGACTTGCATGCTATGTCTTTATTAATGCAACATAAAATTGCATTTGCAACAGGATGACGTTACTAACTTCATGTTGAGGCTGTGATCCTCCACAACTGCCAGATCCTTCTCAGTAGTGCTGCTGTCACACCAGTTATTTAGCGGCAAAGAGTTATAGACTAACAGATGTCTTGGAGCATGAGCTTTCGTGGGTGAATACTCACTTCGTCGGATGCATGTAGTGTTTTTGGTTTTGGATCTTGTCCCTCCAAGATTCTTTTTCTTAGAACTAGTGTAGTGGGATGAATTAGCAAGAGTGAAGGGATTGTCAAATGAGAGCAGTACCCCAACCTGCTCTCCGTGATTCAGTGCTGCCTGAGGCACTGTTCATTGCACTGACCCAAAAGATGATGCAGCAAACAACTTCCCCTTGTCTCCTCTCTACTCTTGTATGTTTGTTAACTTCCACCCACCCCAACCCCTGTGATGCCACAGACTGGCTGGCTCTCATGCTGATTGCAAGCGGCATTTAGGAAGAAGCATACTTAGCACCACCTGACTGGGGGGCTGCACTATTGCTCCTCATCCTGTACTTGAACCACTCATGTACAAATGTGTATAAATCCACCTTGACGAGCAGATATCACTATAGGATCCTTTCCCCCTGCTCCTCCAAAAGCCAATATAGCAATTTACTTCTGAGCTGTAGCAGAAGGATGTGATACCAACCTATTGCTATTGCACTTTGCTCCTCCAAAATGCAGAGGGGTGAGAAGGAAACCATGAACCAGCTAGACTAAATTTCTGTGCCAGGTAAAGCGGAGCAAATAGGGCAAGTCAGGAAGTGCTACTAGTATGTGGTCTCTCTCTGCATGCTCCTGCTTAATTTATCAGTTAAACATCCTGCTTGGATGCAGGAATTTGGCTGGAAACATCCCAGAAGATCCCTTTTTTGGCATGGAAAGTCACAGAATCCATGACCGACACAGAGCCCTAATATTATTAAACTGAGGAGTTTTAGTTGGGAGTGCTAATGCAGGCAATACTTGGTATGGGGAGTTTAGAAGATAGATGTTCTTGCTCCTAGAGGCTCTGGCAAACAACTTAATGTACTTTCTCCATCATATTTAAAAACCAGTACTCGTTTTCCCACTTTGTTGAAGGTACGTGTTCTGGTATGGCCCAGAGTGTGTGTAAATGCTTTCAATAGTTTGAATCAGAGCTTAGAAAACTTATAAATGGCTAGGCTGTAACCCGTACAAAGGGCTTAACACAAGTCTTGGAGATGAATCTTTGTGCCATATGCTCTGGAGCTAGAGTTGAACTGAATTCACAGAACATTGTCCCACCCAAACTTGTCTAAATGCATTCAGATGAACATGCTTTAAAAACTTTTATGTTTCAGGACAAGAAACAAGATACAACCTTCCTAATTAAGATTATTTACCAACGTAGGCTTGTTTCTATCACTCTGAATTCCAGTTTCAATTTTTGATTTATTTGCAAGTTGGAAAATTGATTTAAATTAGGACTTCTATGCATTGTTGTGGAACTTAATTTCACACATTATAGATTTTGAAATTTACTGTAATCTCAGCTCAGAACTATTGTTCCGCGTCACAGTATAGTACAGTTTGCTGGTTGAATCTAATTAGGGTGTCGTATCACTTGCATGCAGTATGTTCCTTTGCCTAGAATGCTCTACAGTTCCTCACTTGGGAATAACACTTGACTAAATGCTTCCTGCTTTGATTGAAAATCAAATAAAAAATTGTCAGCTCCTCATTAAGAGAAAAACTTCCCTCGGATTATATTAAGCATTTTTGTAAAGATAGCTAACAAATGACAACTGTCATTTCTAGCATGACTACTAATTGAGTGTTAAGCTTTTTTTCTTTATCCATGTTCATATATCAGTGCTGTAGTTCAGAGCCAAACCCCAATATAACTGCACTCCTTGGAATATATAAAACTTGTATATGGGTTTCACCTTAGATTACTTCTAGTGTTGAATTGCTTTATAACAGCTATCAAACAGTAATATTTCTAAACTCATTAGTCCTGACTAAAACCAAAATCAATTAGAGTTTAGACTTCTAATGTGAAATCTCTGGGGTTAAAGAAATGTATCTAGGTATATTACCCAGACTTGACTGTAATTAAAATAGTTATCTTCAGAAATGAAACTCTCACAATACTTAATGCATTTCATTCCAGCTTGGTAGTTAAATCATATTTCAGAATGATTCTTTACTGACTTCTTGTTGCTTTCATTTTAGTGTATGTGATGTCTTTGTAGCAATTTCAGTTTGGCTTTCATAGAAGCAATTATTAATGTTGAACTACTAGTCAGACATGTTACATGAACAATGAATCATTGGGTTAAAACCCCACATACTCTAGGGTTTTGTGTGGGGGGGGGGGGGGTTTAACCCCTCTGTAGTTTTTCTAGTTAGTGCCAACCTCTACAGCTCCTGTCCAGCATTAGAAATATAAATAAATGGAAAGCAGCTAAACGCAAGGCTGCTTACCTTTTGGTGTAACAACCACTCCTACTGTAAAAGCGCAAAATGTATTGGAGCCAGTTGAATTTTAAGACTTTGTCTAGCAGTTAATTTAAACGTTCATACTGTTTTTAAGTACAAATTACAGTAGCACCCAGAGCCTAATGAAAGACAAGTGCAAGTACGACACTTGAGAAGGAAAAATCAAACGCCCAACTATAAAATGGGAATAACTGGCTAGATAGTGGGACTGCTCAGAAGGATCTGGGAGTTCTAGTGGATCAATAATTGAATGAGTCAACCATATGAGGCAATGGCAAAAAAAGCCAGTATCCTTCTGGGATATATTAACAGGAATGTTGAAAGCAAGACATAGGAGAGAATTCTCCTGCCCTATTAGACACTAGTGAGGCCTCAGCCGAGGTGTGGTGTCCAATTCAGGGCACCACTCTTTTAGGAAAGATGTTCAGCATATTGGATAGTTCAGAGGAGAGCAGCAAAAATAAGTCAGGTTGCCTAAACCTTCTATGAGGGAAGGCTAAACTGGGTATATTTAGTCTTGAAGACTAGGGGTGAGGACCTGATATATGAAGACTTGCATTAAGGGCTGTTATAGTTGTGATCAATTGTTTTCCATGCCTACTGATTTCAGACAAATAGTAATGGGGTTTATTGTGCAACCAAGGAGATCTAAGTTAGATGGGGGGTGGAAACTTTCTGGCTCTCAGGGTAGTTAAGCTCTGGAACAGCCTTGCAAGGGAAGTTCTTAAAAATATCCAGTGATGAGGATTCAAAAACCAGTTGGACAAACCCTTGTGAGGGATGGTCTAGGTTTAGTTGGCCCAGACTCAGCACAGGCGACTAGACTTGGTACCTCAATGACCGTTCCAGGCCTACATTTCTGGTTCTGTGCTTGGTGCCTCATTGTGCTAGGTGCTATAGAACCACAGTTCCTGTTCTAAGTGTTTGCACTCTTGAGACTGAATGGCACAACAAAACAGAATGGATAAAAGCTGGGGAGGCGAATGTGTCAAGCTAATCGTTGAGTTACTCTTTTATCTAATTTGTTTAGCTACAATCTCATTTAATTGTGTTCCTGCAATAACAGTTCAAGTTCAGTCTTCTCTCTGCGGGACTAACCTAGCATGAATCTATTTTAACATAAAATCTAGTCACATTTGTCTTCAGTGAAAGTAATGGGAATGAGAACACATTTTGTCAAATTAGTCTAAATATGCTGAAAATGCCAGTTCCTCTAGCTCCAACTTCTATTATGGGTTTCAGACTGAAGATAGATGCCAGTAAGGCATCTAAGCAATTTAATGAAGTTATTTGCACTAGTTGGCCAAAGTTCACTCTAAAATTTTTTTTTTTTTTTAAATACAGAGAGGAAAATATGAGGTTCCAAAATGGCTTTCTGCTAGCAGTATACTGCTTCTACACCAGATGCTGCAGGTAAAGCTCTGTGTGGACCACACTTTACAGTACTGTTTCACTGCTCAAAATAGCACTAAAATATTGATACCCCCCCCCCCCAAAAAAAGCTTAAAATACAGCCTTTAGTTCAGAAATTTTTCAGTGAAATATAACTAGTCCCTCTGCAACCTGGGCTGTGTTCATAGAACATCGTTCAAAGCACTTTCCATACCATGGTGCAGCTGTCATGTTACTAACCTCAAAGTTGTCTTCCAGCATCTAACTTCTATTCAAGACATTGTAACCTTGCTGTATAAACTTACTGCCCAAGTGTGCTTTTATAGCAAGCTAGATTTATAAAACACAAATTAGCTGGGCTACTATTAACCATGGTGACAGTGTCAATCATCCTTTCAGCTACTGTTAATGTAGGTTTCCTTGACTGGCCTTTGTGGCCTGACTTACTTTATATTCAATTTCCCCAAAAAGGTATCTTGCCAATTTCTACTTGATCATTGACTGACTAGATTCTCACTGCCCATTAGGTGGATCCAAAGAAGCGAATTACAGTTAAACATCTCTTGAATCATCCATGGCTCATGCAGGATTACTCCTATGCTGTTCAGTGGCAAAGCAAATACCCAGTGAGTACACTAACTAACTAGACGATTACTGTATCACGTAGTGACTGGAGCATAACTTCTTCCTGAATTTGTGCCTTAATGGATGACACATGGTGACAATGCAAAGACTTCTAAGGGGCAGAACTAAAGATGACTGGGTACTTAGGGCTTGGCTACGCTCAAAACTTCAAAGCGCTGCCGCGGCAGCGCTTTCAAGTGTGAGTGTGGTCGCAGCGCCAGTGCTGGGAGAGAGCTCTCCCAGCGCTGCACGTACTCCACCCCATCATGGGGTTTAGCTTGCAGCGCTGGGAGCCAGGCTCCCAGCGCTGCAGCACTGTTTACACTGGCGCTTTGCAGTGCTGTAACTTGCTGCACTCAGGGGTGTGTGTTTTTTTTTTTTTTTTTCACACCCCTGAGCGAGAAAGTTGCAGCGCTGTAAAGCGCCAGTGTAGCCAAGGCCTTAGTTCAGCAAGTAGCTGACATTGAATTCTTCAAGGTTCTCTTCCTGTCAGAATGCATATCCAAAATGACTCAATGTAAATTTCTTAGTCCCTATGAAGGGGAAAGACCTCATATGCTAGCTGCAGAATTTGCAATCTAGTTAATTTAAAAAAAAAAAACACACACACACACACAAAAAGGACCTGGTGGGTATTTTCACATCTAACTGGTGAGCTAGACTCTGAACACTTGTGATGCAAATGGATAGTTGTATGTAGTAAGATATAGTTTGGGGTGGGGGGGTTGGTTTTTTTTTTTTAAATCAGGCACTTGGGTGCTGCAGAACAGTTCAGACCTAGGGTATGGAGTGACTTGCGTAGTGTTATGCAATTTTGTTTTTCCTGTAGTCTCTTGTTTGGGATAAAAGCTCACTTAAGACTTTGAGGGGGATATAGAGAGGTTTCAATAAACACTGCACTAGCCAGAGAAGTTAAGCCAGCACAAAAATGAAAATCTAGCAAAGATTAGGTGATAAACAGGAGGGAAAATATTCAGGTATGTACAGCCAGTATCCACATTTGGCCATTGGGTGTCATTGTTTCTCTATGCAAAGAGCTTCTTTACTGTACATGCAATATCAGTTCTAACTCATAACTGCAACATCGTACAGCTGCACGCATTTTAATAGTTTTGTTTGTTCCATTTTAATTAGGGGAGGAATTTAAGTGCACTGCTTATCTCCAACAAAATCACATCTCTCTATCAGTGTCAGTTATTTACCAAGGGTCATGGTGAATTTTCTATCATTGGTAATATTTTTTAAATCAAGGATTGGAGGCTTTTCTAAAAGATCTGCTCTAAGAATTATTTTGGGGAAGTTTGGGGAAGTCCTGTTAGACAGGATGTCAGGCCAGATGATCACAATAGTCCTGTCCCCAGATGTTGGGCTGTCAAGCCAAGAGCCATCTGGCTTCATGGGAACATCCCATTCAAATGCTGATCTGAAAGATTTCACAAAGTCTGAAGCTTTCACATTACCAACTTGTTCTTGCAGCTTGGGCATCTTGATGACGACTGCATAATAGAACTTTCAGTGTTCCATAAATGCAGCAGGCAAAGTATGACTAAGTTAATTTCAGAGGTAAGTAACCTGCAACCTGAATAACTTTTAAACCTTGACGTATTAACTGACTCCAATACTCATTGGTTCAAGTATGAAACTTAAAGCTGTCCATTGCAGTCTGATCTGTGAATTGAGTATTGATTACTTAAGAGTTCCCAATTATCTTGTCCCAAGATCAGGCCAATTACTAAAATTGCTGAGTTGAGAACCTTGGTGGTTGAAACACACACTCTTTAGGAACTCTTCTGTGTTTTGTTAATACATTTAGCAAAGTCACAAACACTAACCCAGCAAGATAGATAAATAGTTTCCCAAAACTTGGGGGTGAGCACTGAGACGTTTATTGATGCCAAAGTTCATAGGCCTCAAGTCTTATGCTAACTGCCGAAGCCAGTGTCTTACAGGATACAGGCCTGTAGGTTGCTTGAGTTACTGCTAAATAAAATAAATGCCAAAGAAATAGTTCTCAAACTTTTATACTGGTGACCCCTTTCACATAGGAAGCCTCTTAGTGTGACACCCCCCCCCTTATATATTAAAAGTGTTTTTTTAAATTTATAACACCATTCTAAATGCTGGAGGAAAAGAAGGGTTTAGGGTGGAGGCTGACAGCTCGTCACGTCCTCTCTCCCCACCCCATGTTGAGAACCCTGTGCTAAAGCTAGCTCTGTGGGCTACACAAGACTTCTTTTAGAGTATTACTATTTTAATTGCAAGCTCAGCTGTAGTTCTGACACTACATTTTGTGGATTTTATTTATTTATTTTTCCCCCTCTTCACCTCAGGTATCAATCAATCTCTGACATCTAAGTTTTAACCAGGATCCTAGTGTTCTATTCAGAATCCCTTGAAAACCAAGGGAAACTTATGGTGGTTCTTCACCAGCTGTGACTCCATGTGCTGGGATGATTGTTTTTTAAAAACAATTCAATAATTTCATGGAGAACAACTTCAGAATACTACTCAACAGGAGAATTCTCAAATGTGATGCTGAATAGGCAGAGAAGCAATGTCTTTGGTGTTTGCAAATGAAATGGAAAAAGTGATGTAGCTATTCCATTCAGTAGCACAAGCAACATGACAACGTAGATTGTGTTCATGGCTAATGTGCATTTCTGTTGGAAGTTTTCTAGCTGAATTTCACATATGTATAATTGTTCTGATACTCCTAGTTTTGATGTAAGATTTAATGAAGTGTTAGACTGATAGTCAATACTATATGCTAAGCTATTGAATAGTGAAAATAACTAATTGATACTTAATGTTACTGCATCTAGTGGTATGCTGAAATAGCTCTTTCAGAGGGAATTCCAGTTCTCCAGGCAGTAGTTACAGTAGAAAGTAACTTCCTGATTGGAAATTGTGCATAGTTTGCGGCTAGTATGACACACATCTGGGGGAATGAGAACTGCTGTCTAGCATATCTTTACTTACATATCTGTACTTAATGAACCTAAAGTAAGCCTAATCTCACACCCCATCCTGGGAGGTTGGCAAGGACATACCTATCTTCCAGATGGGAAAACTGACAAAGAACTCAATTTGCCTGAGGTCCTACATTGATTCAGTGACAACTGGAAAAGAACCAAGGTGTTCTGGCTGAAACCTTGGCCCCATTGAATTCACTGGGAGTCTTTCCATTGATTTCAACTGGGCAGGGGTTTCGCTCTGTCTCTAGACCACATTCCAACTTGCTTGCAGGAAGGAGGCAGAGTAATAACAAGCTCAACCTGATTCTGATCTCTACACCAGTGCAACTCCATTGCAGTGTATGGAATTAGTGGGGTGATCATACAGACCTGAAGAGTCCGTAAGAAGTAGATTGTCCTTCTTGCAAGAGAATGGGTGCTAAAAGTGTACCTTAAAGCAGTGTTTAACATGACTCTCTTAAATAGCAGCATTCTGACAAATTCCTCTTGGTTTTAGTGGAAATATGATCAAATATCAGCAACATACCTCTTGCTTCAATCCAAGAAGGCTCATGGTAAGCCTGTTCGGCTATGGCTTCCCTCTCTAGCAGTAGAACACACTAGCATCACACCATCCAGAGAACTGAAGGTAAGTTGTAGGCCTCAGTATTGTACCATGTTAATGCAGAGTTTGCTTTTGCACTGCCTTCAAAAATAAGATGCCATTAAAAAGGGACTGTATAAAATCTAAATTGCTCTGGTCTCATAACATGAAACATATATAATGAGAACATACTTTCAACTGCATTTTTGTCAATTGAAATAAGATAAGGCTGTCACTGAAAACTCTTAGTCACTTCCCAGCTTTACAAAGAATAGCAGTTTCAGGCATTTTCTGCCTAAGTTTCTCTTGGTACATTGTTACAGATTTATAAATGTAACTTCTTCCTGACCTAAAAACAGAGGGCACCAGTTCAGTGTTTGGGTACTGGTATAATACAGCCCTATGGGGAATGCCATGAGCAAGTGGGCAGTTGCACCCACCCACGGATTGGACTGGTGCCTTTCTGTATCTGAGGCAATTCAAAGTATGCAGTGCTAATTAGTGAAGCCCTTCATGTCCCAAGAAACCACCTCACTAAATTCTATTTCAGTCGTTGAAATAAACTGTTACAAATGCCCCTTAGATTTGAATGTCTAAAGTTGGCATGGAGTTTGAGTGACTATTTTAACTTAGTTTGATTCTCTCTTGATCTGACAGACTTCATCTTCAGGTAGCTGTCCAGGACCTTGTATAAAGGGTGATAGAAGGCTATATTCAATTTAACTTGGAGTCTGACAGCTTGTATTTTGATAATTTAGGGCCATACCAAATTCACAACCATGAAAAATGCATCACTGACCATGAAATCTGGTCTCTTGCATGCTTTTACCCTATACTATACGGATTTCACAGGGGAAACCATCCTTTCTCAAATTGGGGGTCTTGACCTAAAAGACAGTTGCAGAGCGTCACTGGGTTATTTTAGGATGGCAATACCATGACCCCTCTTACTTCAGAGCTAGGCACCTGGCCAACAGCCACTGCTCTCCGGCCACCCAGCTCAGGAGGTGGCACCCTCCCAGAAGCAGCATAGAAGCAAAGGGTGGCAATACCATACCATGACATCCTTTCGTCTGCACTGCTGCCTTTAGAGCTCGGCAGCTGGAGAGTGGCAGCTGCTGACTGAGCGCCCAGCTCTGCAAACAGCGGCGCAGAAGTAAGAGTGGCAAAAGCATACCATGCCATCCTTACTTCTGTGCTGCTGCTGGCAGTGGCTCTTCAGAGAGGTTCCTGGCCAACAGCCACTACGCTCCAGCTCTGAAGGCAGCACCGCTGCCAGCAGCTTTGCAGAAGTAAAGATAGCAGTGCTGCAACCCTCCCTACAATAACCTTGCGATTTCTCTCCCCTGCCCCCTCAAGCTCCTTTTTTGGGTCAGGACTCCTACAATTACAACACCTGTGAAATTTCCGCTTTAAATAGCTGAAATCATGAAATTTACAACTTTTAAAATCCTATGACCTATTGGTCGATCTTGTGTCTAACTTCTGTGTCCACCAAACAAAGTGTATTTTAACTTCTTCCTGATCGCTTGTTACTGCCATTTGAAACTGTAGATTCCAAAGAGTTGTGTACTTGACTCCTTAAAGGTTAAACCTGCACTTCTGAAACTCAGTTCACATGAACTCTTCCTGAGCAGTCAGTCCAACGGTTACTTATTTCTTATATTTCAAAAACTCCTCTAAAAGACCATTCCAGTCTTGTGCTCTGCTTAAAGTCTCTGGGCCTGTTCTGTAGTGCCCAACTCTAAATTGTTAACCTATGTGCATGTACATACCATACCCGTGACCAGGTCAGTCACTTTTTGACTTTCTGTAGATTAAAAACCACTAAATTCCCAGCTTGAGACAGGAATGGTGGTTATAGTAGACATATAAACTCCAGGGTAAAACAGGCATCTATTCTAATAGTCAATTTTATATTAGGAAAACATCTCCAGCTTGTTGGGATGCACATGAAAAGGCATCATGTCAAGAGCAAAAAGCAAGAGGCAGTCTTTCTATACAATTGAGGTGCAGCTGTTCCTCAAATATTGTGTTCAGGGCATCCCTTATTAAAACTGCATTGACAGCTACAAACAGGCTTGAGAGCAGGTGTCATGAAGAATAATGGAGTTAAATATGTATAGTGTGTGTTGCATGGTTATAAGTGGGCATAAGTTTGTCACTGAAAGGTATAAATTCCAAGTGTAAGATTCATTAGGATGAGGCAAGGGAGTGGGTGGACTCCAGAAGGCAACTTTCCTGACCACGTCTATTAACCTGGAGACTTTTTGCCAGGATAAGTTATGGAAGCCTCATTGTTTGGGATATTTAGAAGTAGACTTGGCCAAAGACCACCATTAACAATAAGAGCAAGCCATCAGAGATGAGCCAGATACCTCACATCTCTTCTGTAACACAGCCCATTAGTTCCAGTATGATGCACTTAACTTCTTGGTGCCTCTGCACCATAAGTGCTCTACAACATACCAGCTGAAGATCTGTTGGTGATCAGCTGTTTCAGGATAGGCCTCCGGCTGGAGCTGACCTACTGTCTGTGAAAATAAGCTGGCAGGACTTCTTAATTTAGAGGGTTTTTTGGTCTGGTGTCAGTGGCTTGAACATAATCAACTTATGACAAGCAGCTTGAAGTAAACATGTCATTCTTTTGGAAAACGTAACTAAATCATACCTGGAATGACACTGCTCTTTTCTAGTAATGCTTTTAAATTTGCCAACTGGAAATAGTTATGGTGTGTGTTTTAGTGACATATAGAAGCATTTCTGTAATGGAGTGAATTTCTCCTTGTCCATCAGGTCCTGTTCAGCTATTCATGGAGTAATGGAACATAATTTCAATTACAGAATCTGGCTACTAAATTCTTGGCTGCTGTTAACAAGTGTCTAAGGTCTTTATAGTAATCATCTGTGGCACGTCTGGTCATATACCAGAAAGCTACACTTTGGCTTTCAACAGTAATGAAAAATCTGATCTTGGCAATATCCTTGACCGCTGGCCAAAAGCCATTTGTCTCCAGACAAAACATGATTCCTTTTTATAATGGCATCCTTTCCAGCTGAGGACTGATAGATGACTTTATTGCTTGCCATTTCATTGAGTGGTACATAACAAAACAAGGCCTTCCAATGAGTTTCTGCAATCCACAAAGGGAATATATTGAAAACCATCTCCTGTCCCATCACTCTGGATTAGAAATTAAATATGTAGATTGTTGCAAGACTCTTACCAGTATTTCAGTGGGGGGGGAGGGTCCCTGAAGCTTGGAGCTAAACAGATTCAGTAGGGGGTTGGAGAAAATGCAATTCTGGGTTGACTGACTTTATTTTTAGGTTTAGATACTAAACCTGACACTACCATGTGACACTAAAGGTTGTTCACACTTTGTAAAACTGGAATTTGACTTCTGTCCAACAAATGAAGAGAGAATTGATCATGGATCCTAAATATTTAATCTCAGACCATGAGGGCTATTTCTGCCCCGTTACTACAAAAAGCAGTGTAAGCATCTGACTTGCTGCAAAACTAAGGCAGGTCTATACTAGTGCTCACTTCAATATAACTTAAGTTGCTCAGGGGTGTGGGAACGCCACGCCCCCCCCCCCCCCCCAATATAAGAACATGTTACACCAATCTAAGCCCTGGTGTAGACAGCAATATGTCACCAGGAGACACGCTCCCACACTCAGGGAGGTGCTGTAATTATGCCGTCAGGAGGGCTCTCTCCCATTGGCATAGTCAGCACAAGCAGCATAGACCTGCCTTGAGAAGCATAGCATATGCCACTAGCTAAACTGAAGGTAGCCTAGCAGGAAAGTCCCCTGGAGAAAACAAATGCAGGCACTCTTTAAAAGATGCAGGCCATGACATTGGTGTAGTAATGGCAACAATTAAGGCTGCAGCGTACAGAAACATGGAGGCAAACTCTTCCTGACCTCTGGCAGTTTGAAGGAGCACATACAATTGGCAGAAAATCCTATATGATTTGACGTCAGTTGAAACTGCCTCATTTCCATCAGAAAGTGAAGGTGGTTCTTCGAGCGATTGCTCATATCCATTCCAGTTAGGTGTGCGCGTGCCGCGTGCACGTTCGTCAGAAAACTTTTACCCTAGCAACACTCGGCGGGTTGGCTGGGCGCCTCCTGGAGTGGTGCCGCTATGGCACTGGATATATACCCTAGCCGACCCAGCCACCTCTCAGTTCCTTCTTACCGCCCATGTCGGTTGTTGGAACAGTGGAGCACAGCTTAGCTGACCTCCACTTCCCTAGCTACTCCATAGTTTCTCATTCATTATTGTGTATATAGTTATCTTTTTATTTATATTGTATTATATATATAAAATACATATTTTTTGAGGTAGGCAGGTGAAGCGTTAGGGGGTTTTTTGCCCAAGGACCCCTACTGGAAAGTTGGGTACCAACCAGGATTTGAACCCCGGTCTCTCGTATTAAAGGGCAGCGCTCTTAACCACTACGCTATCCAGTCACTTATGTGGTCATCAAGTGCGGCATATACCAAGGTGATGCACTGTCCCTGCTGCTGTTCTGCATAGGCTTAAACCCCCTCAGCCAGATAATTACAAGGACTGGATACGGGTACAGGTTCAGGAGTGGAACTACCATCAGCCACCTCCTCTACATGGATGACATCAAGCTGTATGCTAAGAATGAA
>NC_133774.1:129026693-129128047 GCF_003597395.2 Chelonoidis abingdonii
GACACCAGGGTACATCATAAGATGACCCCAAATGATCTACTATGAGAAATGCCTGAGGCACAGCAGAGCATGTTGGGAAGACCAAGCAGATAGATAGTGCATGGCAAGACAAGGCCTGCATGGGATGGTCCTCGACTCGAATAGTCTGAGGTGGCTGACATTGGGAAATCCATACATGTCGTGGAAAGCTGGATAAAGCAGCACTGAGTGCACTGATCATGCAGCACAGAAAGGCACTGAGCACAGGATCATTGAAGCACGGGGTCAACCACCTAGGAGAGGACCCAAGGTGCAGACTGTGCAGAGAGGCCTTAGAGACAGTCCAACACATAGTGGCAGGGTGTTAAGATGCAGGCAGGACCGCTCACTGAACGGCAACAACCAAGTGGCTGGCATTGTGTACGAGAACATCTGCACAGCGTATGGTACGAGACCTCCCAAGCCGATTGGAGATTCCAACAAAGTTGTTGGAGAAGCTAGAGGGTAAAATTCTGTGGGACTCCCAGATCCACGGGACAGGCAGAGACTGGCCAATCAACCAGACATCGGGTAATAGACGGACCAGAGACAGCGTGGGTGATAGATATAGCAGTGCCAAGGTGACAGCAACATCAGGAAGAAGGAAATGAGAAGCTGGAGAGTACATGGTGCTGAGGAGGAACTAGAGAGAATGGTGGAAAGTGAGGCCAAAGGGCGAGTTGGTGGTAGGAGCACTCGTGGCTGTGACTCCTAAGCTGGGTGAGTGGCTCCAACAGATCCCAGGAACAACATCAGAGCTCTCTGTCCAGAAGAGTGCAGTGCTAGGAACAGCTAAGATACTGCGCAGAACCCTCAAACTCCCAGGCCTCTAGAGGGTAGAGGACCCGAGGTTGAGAAAGACACATACCACCCATAGGGGTGAGAGGGGAATTTTTATATATATATATATTAGTGTCATACTTACATTACTTCTTTATAGCATAGTTAGTTTAGTAATAGTTAAGAGGGGTTCGGGGATTAGCCCCTTCCCTGCACCCAGTGCCAGGGCCCATGCCCGGCTCACCGGGTTTCAAACCGTGCTCAGCCTGCCACAAGCTGATGTCGACAGGAGATCTGCACGACTCCTGTTTGAAGTGCCTCGGGACACTTGACATCTAAGTGCTCCATTTGCAAGGCTTTCAAGCCACGAACAAAAAAGGAGCGGGACATCAGACTTAAACAGCTCCTCATGGAGGCGGCTCTCACCGCTCCCCAGTTGGGGAGCAGAAGCACCTCCTCGGCACCGGACCGCACTGGTACGGCCAAAGCCTCTCAGCACCGGACGTTGCCGGCACCGAAGTCGGCTCGGCCCCGCTCCCTGTCCCCGAGGTTGAGAGAGGCCAAGACTCCTGTTGCTTCGGCGCCTGCACCGCAGCCAGAGAGTGCACCTAAGTTGGATCGCTCGGCACTGATACCCACCACGGCACTGACTAAGTCGGCACCGTCTATTCCAGTCCCACAAGGGCCGTCGAGTCCGGCGCCTGTTAGCTCCGCGGCGAGGGACCTGATTGCCTTGACAGACTCGGCACTGCCTCTACCCCTGGCACCGCCGGTGCGAGTAATAAAATCCATAGGCAAACCAACCTTGATTAGACCACCCTCTGTCGGCACAGCAAACCGGCACCGCTCACAATCGCGGTCCCGCAGACGGTCCAGGTCCAGATAGCACTCCTGCTCCTGAAGCCACTCGCAGTCCCGGCATTGTTCCGCTCCACGGTACCGGTCAGACTCGCAGCACCGGTCGGTATCCCGTTCACCGGCTCACTACTCATGGCACCACTCCAGATCTCGGCACTGCTCCAGGCACCGTGCCTCCCGAAGCCATTCACGACGCCGAGCTTCAAGATCTCGGTCGACCTCCTGGCACCGATCTGGTCGCAGGTCCCGATCTCGCTCCCAGTACCGATATGCTTCCCGGCACTGGTTTCCGATACGTAGTGGAGCGAGGTCCCCTGGAACATCTGCCCAAGGCTTCTCTGCTTCTCTATGGCCATCCAGACGCACTTCAGTGTCGTCCCACGCAGACAGCTACTATTCCCAAGACCGCGATTCGGATGTGCCCGCCGGAGTTTTCCAAGAAGCCCAGTCTCAGGACCCAGGCGCTCACCAGTGGTCCTTTTGGACACCTTGGGCGTACCACCAGGCCCAAGGTGCTCCGTTAGTTCCGGCCCGCTCTGCTTCATCAGAACACCGAGCACCAGAGGCCACAGTTAGTCGTCGTCCTCCATCTGGGACGGAAGAAGCGCTAGTCCACCCACCGGTCTCCCCGGTACCGCTGCAGCAGGAATCGACGCGAGAGCAAGAGGCCATACAGCACCCGCTCGTCCCTGGAATTTCCTCTTCTTCCTCTCCAGATGAGGCAGTGGCAAGGACTTCCTTCTCGGGGTTGCCTCCAATAGACCTAAGAGCCCATCAGGACCTCCTCAGGAGGATAGCGCTCAACATGAACCTCCAGGTGGAGATCCTGGAGGTCGAGGACCCTGTAGTGAGCATCCTGTTGGCAGATACGCCCACTAGGGTGGCTTTGCCCTTCATCAGGACTGTCCAGGCCAATGCTGACACCTTATGGCAGTCCCCAGCCTCCATCCCCCCTACGGCAAAGGAGGTCGAGTGTAAATACATGGTACCCTCTCGAGGGCACAAGTATCTGTATGTCCATCCTCCTCCCTGCTCGCTAGTTGTCCAATCAGTCAACGAGAGGGAGCGCCATGGCTAACAGGCGCCAGCCCCAAAGTCAAAGGAGGCTAGGCGAATGGACCTACTCGGCCGCAAGGTGTATTCGACAGGCGCCCTACAGCTCCGGGTGGCAAATCAGCAGGCTCTACTGAGCTGATATAACTACAACACCTGGGCGGAGGTGGGTAGATTCGCAGAACTACTCCCCCCGGACTCCTGCCAGGAATTTGCTGCTTTCTTGGAGGAAGGGAGAAAGGTGGCCAGAACCTCCCTCCAGGCTTCTCTAGATGCAGCCAACTCGACAACCAGAACTCTGGCCTCCAGTATCACCATGAGACGCATCTCATGGCTACAGGTCTCCAACCTCCCGTCAGAGCTACAATATACCATCCAGGACTTACCCTTTGATGGCGAGGGTCTGTTCTCAGAGAAGACTGACCCCAGGCTACAAAGCTTGAAAGTCAATAGTCATCATGCGCTCTTTGGGCATGCATACACCTGTGACCCAACGCAGACCTTTCTGTCCCCAGACTCACCACCCGTACTTTGTGCCTAGACACAGGCAAGACTTTGGCAGATGGGGCGGGCGGGGTGGGCGTAGACGCCAGTCAGGACCCCAAGGGGGCCAAAACCACAGTCCCTCGAAACCACCAGCGGGACCAAAGTCCACCTTTTGAAGGTACACCCGAGGACAGCGTACCAGTTTCAGGCCAGGATCCCTTTCCTCCCTTCTTCAACCGCCTCTCCTACTTCCTCCTCGCCTGGTCCCAATTGACCTCAGACTTCTGGGTCTTACGCACGGTGAAACAAGGATACCACCTCCAGTTTGTTTCTACCTTGCCTTCCCACCCTACAACCCAGTCCCTCTTCAGGGACCCCTCTCACGAGCAATTCCTCCTACAAGAGGTGCAGACGCTCTTCGCCATAGGAGCGATAGAGGAGGTACCAAAAGACGAAAAGGGCAAGGGGTTTTACTCGCGTTACTTTCTGATTCCCCCATCCTAGACCTGCAAGGCCTCAACAAGTTCATGATAAAGTTGAAGTTCCGCATGGTCTCCCTGGGGACCATTATACCGTCCTTGGATCCTGGAGACTGGTATGCTGCCTTCGATATGAAGGACACGTACTTTCACATAGCTATTTTTCCTCCGCACGGGAGGTATCTTCGCTTTGTAGTCAACCATCAGCATTTTCAGTTTACGGTCCTTCCCTTTGGCCTTTCCGTGGCCCCAAGGGTGTTTACAAAGTGTATGGCCATAGTCGCCGCACACCTCTGCCGACGTCGGATACACGTATTCCCCTATCTGGATGACTAGCTCATCAGAGGGACCTCCGAGACACAAGTCACACAACATGTAGGCATTGTCACGAACGTATTCACACACTTAGGCCTGATGATCAATACGGAGAAATCCACACTGGTCCCCACACAAAGGGTAGACTTCATAGGAGCTACCCTGGACTCCAATCTAGCCAAGGCCTACTTACCTCAGCCACAGTTCCAGGCAATGGCAACGATCATCTGAGGTCTACAGAACTTCCCGACGACCTCGGCTCGCACGTGTCTCAGTCCCCTAGGTCACATGGCTGCCTGCACATATGTGACCAAATATGCCAGGCTCCGCCTTCGCCCTCTCCAAACGTGGCTCAATTCAGTATACCGTCCGGGCAGGGACCCAATAGACACAATAATCGCCATTCCCCCGAGCACCCTATGCTCCCTAGACTGGTGGCTAACCCCCTCCCTGATGTGGGCAGGGATGCCTCTCCACCCCCATGACCGTCACTGTCCCTGACGACAGACACATCATCTCTCGGATGGGGGGCTCACCTCGGACACCTTCGTACTCGGGGCCTCTGGTCATCGCAGGAACTGGCGCTTCACATAAATGTCCGAGAGCTGAGAGCGGTCCGCCTGGCATGCTAGACATTCCAGCAGCATCTACACGGTCGTCGCATCTCAGTGTTTACAGACATCACAATGGCCATGTATTTTATATAAACAAATAGGGAGGGACTCGATCTTCCCCCCCCTCTGTCAGGAGGCCATCCAGCTCTGGGACTTCTGCATAGCCCACTCGATAGACCTGGTAGCGTCCTTTCTCCCAGGGGTTCGGAACACTCTGGCGGATCAACTGAGCAGATCCTTTCTGTGTCACGAAAGGTCGATAAGGCCAGACGTTATTCATTCGGTCTTCCAGAAGTGGGGTTTTCACCACATAGACCTATTTGCCTCCTGCGCAAACAGGAAATGCCAAACGTTATGCTCCTTCCAGGGTCTTTCACCGGGATCGATCTCGGACGCATTCCTAATATCGTGGAAGCACCGACTGCTATATGCCTTCCCACTGTTCCCGCTGGTCCACAAGGTCCTGATAAAACTCCCCAGGGACAGAGTGCACCTAATCATGATCGCGCCAGCGTGGCCCAGACAACACTGGTACACCACACTGCTCAACCTGTTCCTAGCCAGCCCAATTACCCTGCCACTCCACCCAGACCTCATAACGCAGGACCAGAGCAGTCTACGCCACCTGGACCTGCAGGCCCTTCACCTCATGGCGTGGATACTGCATGGCTAAACAAGTCGGAGTTATACTGCTCTGCTCCAGTACAACATATACTTCTGAGTAGCAGGCAGCCTTCCACTCGGTCAACATATCTGGCCAAGTGGAAACGTTTCTCCTGCTGGTGTGAAATGCAGAATGTTACTCCCTCTGAGGTCTCGATCCCCACCATCTTGGACTACCTCTGCTTGCTTAAGCAGCAAGGCCTGGTGGTATCTTCTTTGAGGGTGCACTTGGCGGCCATCTCCACATTCCACCCAGGAGGGAGTGGCCACTCCGTGTTTTCTCACCCTATAGTTAATGGATTTCTCAAGGGCCTGGAGCGCCGCTACCCCCAAGTACGCAACCCTGCCCCTACCTGGGACCTCAACCTAGTCCTAAGCAGACTTATGCTCCCACCATTCGAGCCGATGGCAACTTGCTTGCTGCTATACCTGTCTTGAAAGACAGCTTTCCTAGTAGCCATTACATCGGCCAGATGAGTCTCCGAGCTTAGGGCTCTTATGGTGGACCCAACTATACTGTCCTTCACAAGGATAAGATACAGTTGTGACCACATCCGGTGTTCCTCCCTAAAGTGGTATCGGCCTTCCATGCCAATCAGGACATCTTCCTTCCGGTATTCTTCCCAAAGCCTCATTCATCCCAACAGGAACAGCAGTTGCACTCCTTAGATATCCGTAGGGCGCTCGCTTTTTATATGGATCGGACGAAGCCCTTCCGTAAATCCCAAGTCTCCTGAATGAGAACTTCCCATGAGATACTGCCCATAACTAGAAGCTCTAAAGAGCAACGCTATAACTATTAAAACTAACTCTAAAAGTAATGAAGATCTTTTCTGATGAAAGTTTTCACTTTATGTCTCATTGGAATCTCCTTTTTCTTTTTAAACAGTCTAAAAAGAATCTGACTTACGAAGATGTGGAAGACTGTAGGGAAATCCCCTGTGTGTTTGGATCTATGGAATTTTCAGAAGACGCTCTCTATGAGGAATCTCCATTTGCAGGCTTTGCTCTATATATGCCCAAAACAAAGCAGGTGCTTGAAGAATTACAATGATTTCCCTAACAGTTGCTCTTAATTCAAGAGAATCTACCTCTTTGACTTTTTTTTTTTTTTTTTTTTTTTTTTTTTAATGCACACTGCATTTATGTTTAAGTATCAATGCTTAGTGCTGCATAAGATAGTCTCTGGTCAGAAGATCTTACAAATTAAGACAGAGCCAAGAGCCTTTTGGTTGTCAGATGACTATTATCATAAACTGTAAACCTATTTCCTAGCTTGTGGGTCCTCATTTACTTGGATGAGGAGATGCAGGGGACTTGATGCTCACCTTGTGTGTAGGAGCAGTGCAGAAGAAGAAACAGAAGTGGGGAAGGATGCAAAGGGGATGGTGAAGCTGACATTATTGGCGGTGAGGATGTGCCCAAAGACTGGACGGGGAGCAGCCATAGTCTCAGCCCTCCCCCCAACCCCGGACGCTTAGGTTAGTGGAAGCGCCTCTAATGAGGACACACACCACTGACAGGAGAAGGATAATGTGGACATCAACCACTGCAGTGGTTGTAAGTAGACTTAACATAAATAGACTTAAGGGCATGTTTACACTAAAAACTTTACTTTGTGGATGGGCTGAAGAGAAGTGATCTGGGACTGAGAGACTAGGGCGAGAAGCTGAAAGAACTAAGGAGGATTAGGGCACAGGGTAGAAAGAGCTTAATTTTTCTTCAGGGAGAGAATAAGTAGTGACTTAGATGTGTGGGTCCAGAGGAAGAAGTCTGGAGCACTGGGCTGCATGTGAAGCTATGTTGACCTGACCCTTGTAATATATACTGTGTATGGCCAGTATACTGGCAATATTTAACTTTTTTGTCCAGTGTTAATTCACCATCACTCTCTCTTACTTAATCAAATTTCTTGTAGCATTCAAACCATCAGACACCATTGGATAGTGTAGAATTTACACATCCTCCATCTCCAGTGGCAAGAAGAGCAGCATCAAAGAAAAGTGAAAACAAAGAGAATTCTGACTTGGCATTTACTATCAAGAATGAAGAGCCGTTTGTGCTTCCTGCACCGAAGACTCCTCTTAGTAAGAGCCAGAAGGAGAAGAGGATGCAAACCACACCAAATCAAGCACTTCCCTCCACAGGTGTGTCTTACTCTAGACTTCCATTAGCTATGTATGCGTGATGCTTAGGGTTTGTATAGCTGAAAATGTTCTACTCTAGCTAAAACGTATACCTACAAGAGTTCCTGGATGGCTTATTCCATCTTGTGATCCTAGACTATACAATACTCACCAGCCCACTCCTCTTGCTGTAAGAGGTTAGACCACGCTACACAGAGATAATGCATTTTAGTGCTACTGTTAGCTTACTATGAGCTGCTGTACATGTCCCTTCTCTTCCTCCTCTTGTCCCTGCCGGATTGTGCATACTTTTTTAATGTACTTGGACACTTATAGCAATTAGCTGAAGAGTTTCCACTGTGTATACTCACAACTGACTGGCACGTCACAACTTAGATAATAGAAGAGTGTGAAATGCAATCTCCCTTCCCTTCTTTGTTGCCTCAGGATAACTGTTTTTAATGGAGATAGGAGTATTTCCAATAAGTACTCTGCCTGGGCTTCAAATAACTCCTTTGGGTTACAAAAATACATAGGTTTCCTTCCTTTCCCCCCATTTAGACTCCCTTTCAGATTCTTATGCACTAGCAAATGTCAGCATGTGAAATCCAAACATTGCAATAAAGACATTTCATACAGTAGAGTAGTCAACAATTTAAAAGCTCCATCCTTTCTGGAGTTGTACTCCTAGGGGTTTCTTCAAAGCAGTCTTCCCAAAGCTTTTCACCCCAACTAGTCTACAGATCATTCCAATGGGGTAATGGGAGCAAACGACCTAACCAGGGTTAAGATGTAGCTTTATAACTTAAGTTATAAGATGGGATTGCCTGTGAGCAGGGAACTGGCCTCTCACCCAAGAGGTCCCTTTCAGTTTCCTATTACATCCATACAAATTATAGATCTAGCAGCCATCCTCTTCAACCTACTAGAAACGTTTGCATTATTGCCTGTTGATGCTGTACAAATTTGTTTGCAAAGATCAAAAATGAGACTCCCTTTGTAGTAGGTGTAACAAAGTATTTAGAACAGGTGAATGTGCTGCTCCATATTGTGCAAGGGGATACAATTCAGAAACACCTTGTAGCACTCTCTACAGGCTTTCAAGGGTTTCCATTTGGCAAAGAATCTTGATTCAGTGCTCAAGCAGAACATATTTGTTTTAACAGTATTTCAGACGTTAATTTTATACTGACTTGATTGTACCCTAAAGGCAAGAGTGATGCATAGTAACTAATCTGTATATGGTTTAATATGCACTTTCTGTGGAAACATAAGTGGCAGACGTAAGGTCTAGAAAAAGAACCAGGGTGATTCTACTAACCTGAAACCAAATTATTGTTAAAGCAAAAGTTTTTTTTCTGCAGAAATAGAAGTATTTTCAATTTTAGAAAAAGGAAATACTAATGCTCTATTATAAAGACTGAAGCTGATATAGATACTTAAGGCAGTGCATAGCATTGTGCCATATTTATAATGCTTGACTTCAAAAGTTAAAGGTTGTTATACATACACATAGAGTTCTGGGAAACGAAGTAGCCTTTACCGGATTGAAGTTTGAGGATTCCCTAAAGCACCATATACTTATTTAAATGATTTTGATTATGGCAAGGTTATGCCTTATCACAGGTTGCCATAAATTCAAATTTGATTTTAAACAGCTGTATTTTTAAATTTTAAATGTTCTAGACAGGGTGGGAAAAAAATTAAACAATCTGAAGAGGTGGCCATAATGCAGTTTCTGGATGGAAGCTGTTCAGGCTTTTTCTGGTTAAAGTTTGCTAGTACTTTGTGTCTGAGCTCATAGTGCCCCATAGCAAGGGCTGGGGGTCTAGCATCTGCCCCAGTTACATGGCAATGGTAGCAGAGCACCCACCCAGCTGCAGAACTTGGACCCCTGTAGTAGCCCTATAGAAATCACTCACTTCTGCCCGGTCTGACACTCAGCTGGGCACAGCAGGGATATTGGTGATCAGGACCACCACAGAGAGGGAAGGGAACTGATCAGCTGTTGGCTGTAAGAAGGGGCTTGCTTTCCTCCCCCTGTCCCCAAACTGAGTGTAGAAAGGAAAGTAAGAATTCATGCAGTCTCCCATCCCTGAAGGAAAATGGGACCTGGGCAGGGTTGTGGCAGTTCCTCTTTCCTGCTAAACAAGACCTGCATTCACCTGCACACAGGATCTAAACTTCTGAAGTAAGGTCTCCTGATTTCTGCTGTGTATCTCGCTCCATTTCTGTAGCAAGCTGGAACGTATTTCAAACATTCAGATAGGGTTTACTTAATTGATTTCTAATTCCCTTGTTCATTTACTGGTTAATTTAAAGAACTATTTGAATGCATCTTTGCATTTCCATTTCAGGATGTGTGCTCTGCAGAACTCTATAGGAAGAGTAGACCGAGTGCAACTCTTAAATGACCTAGAGATATTCCTGTTGAAGGAATGGGATATGCAATTCAACCAAAGGGAATCAACTGAGTTGAATTGAACTTAAATGTTTCTTGCCCCCAAATGCATTGGATTTGGAGCTATGTACAGCATGGCTCTACTTTGAAGAGAGGCGACGTATATTGCTTTAATCAGCAGATCACTCTGTGTATTAGAATCACCTTGTTTTCTTAGAGAAATGTTTGCTCCTGTTGGCTTGGCTGGTCTGCTGTTGCCTAATGAATAGGACTCTTCCCAAAATCCTGGGGAGGCAACTGTTATGCAACCCACTGCCTTCATGGGGTCAAAGTTGTCCTGCATAACTTATCACTGGCAGTAATGTGTGATGGAGGGAAACCTGGCTTCAGCCTTGGTGCCCGAGCTGAATTTGCAGAGCTGTCTCCGTAGGATTAAAGGCAACACTATAGTTGACAGTTAGCTTTATCTATAATGGGGTGGGGATAAGGGAACAGAAGCATTAACAGCTTGGATTTCAAAACGAAATTGAAGTACAACACTGTACTGAAAGCACTTGAATTTGCACACTCTGGCTGTGAAAAGTATCAAACAGGAAATTTAACTAGACAAATCGCTCTCTCCCCACAAATGCTGATTAGACTCTATGCCAGCCACATTAGTGGTAATCTTGAATGATAGAAATGGCAGTCCTAGAATACCAAACCCCATGGAGAAATACAAAAGCCCTCTTGAGGCAGGGGAAGGGACTCAGATGCCAGTTCGTGCACTCTCCCCCAGAGTAACTGGTCTTGGTGTCTACAAACTGTAATCCTCAGCCTCAGGAGGTGGGTACTTCAAATATCTCTGACCATTTTACAGATGGGAAATGGAGGAGGTGACTTGCTAAAGTCTGTACATTGAGTCACTGGCAGAGCTGGGAACCAGAAGCTAGTTTTATCCAACTCTCATCCTGTATTCTAACAACTAAACTATACTGCTTGCCCTAAGTCTGAGCAATTCTTAGTGCCCTGGAGGAATGCCTCACTCAGTCTGAATCTTGAATGTAATAGAGTAATGGTGCCATATGATTCTTATTTAAAAACACATTTACGGTATTCTATATGTTACTGAGATGTTAAGGTGGGAACTAGGGAGAATTGACTGCAGCAAGGAATTTTCATGATCAAAAATCTTTTTCTTTGGAAAAAAATGTACCCATTTGGATTGGGTTCCTCTTTTTCAACAGAGAGAAGTCAGTGCACTAAAGACACCCCAATTAAGAAACCCACAAGTCCAGCAAGTACAAGTGAAATGGCTGCAGCAGTCATTAGCCCGGAAAGACGGTAAGTATCTAGTTATTCATACCTATTGCTGATTTTAGAACTGGACTTCCTTAATCCTTGTATAGACTAGGAAGGCTTGTTACAACAGCACCTACTCGTTCATTGTCTTGGTTTAAAAATAAAATAAACTCCTTAAACCTCTTTCCTACACAGTAGAAAATATTGAGTGCAGAGAAGTTTTTAAAATTACACACCTCAGTAGTCTTGGACATTTTCCTATTTTCCATAATTACAAATTCACCCTTATTCCACTTCCCCAGAGGGCAGCTGTTTTCTATACACAATTTTGTTTAAATCCCAAATGAATATTGACTGGTAATTCTCATAGCATCCTTTTTAGTCTCAGTTTAGCTATAATGTATTCCACTTGTCTTTCTAAATACAGAGCTGGGGTCTGATAATACTTTTGCGATGTATCTGAAATGACTGACTTTCAGCTCCTGAGAAAATGGAAGGCTTTTTTTAATCTCTTAATGTGACAGGTGTCGCTCAGTAGATATGGATCTGAATCAAGTTCATGTGGATAGTGGCCAAAAGAAGAAAAGAGCCAAAATGTTTGGAAGTCTGGAAAGAGGCCTGGATAAAATGATCACAATGCTTACACCAGGCAAAAGGAAAGGATCCACAAGAGATGGCCCAAGGAAATTGAAGGTAAGATTGCTAGGATATCTCCTTTATTTAAAGGAGATGGATTCTTACTGGGAAAGTCAATGATGTCTCCACATCTTTCTTTCTAACTTCAGTTGTCTGAATTGTGTCCATTCTGCCTCTATAATAAAGTACAGGTGTCTTTGTGGTATTGCACGAAATGTACAAAAGCCTCACTTATTGCCAGATGGTTATCTGTGAAAATCACTGCAGTGTGCTTCCCTTCCAGCTGATCTATACACACATATAGGGGATGCAGCTGCCGTCAGACTCCTACAGATCCAGCAAAGTGTCAGGGTAGCACTGGTGACCAAAACCTCAAGCTGGTATAAATGCCGCATCTTGATGTAAAAGCCTTGATATGAATAGCCTTATCTGAAAGTAGCTTATGGCAGCTCAATGAAATCTGATCTCTGTCTAAGCTATTTGAATCCTCGAGAGGAGCTTCACCTTGAGTGGTGATGGAGGTAATTAAGACTCTAGTCACTTGTCATTGTTCAGAATCAAGAGAATTTGGACTTGGACTTAATGAACTGAGCGGGGAGGGATAGCTCAGTGGTTTGAGCATTGGCCTGCTAAACCCAGGGTTGTGAGTTCAATCCTTGAGGGGGCCATTTAGGGAACTGGGGTAAAAATCTGGGGATTGGCCCTGCTTGGAGCATGGGGTTGGACTAGATGACCTCCTGAGGTCCCTTCCAACCCTAATAGTCTATGATTCCCTAGGCTACAGAGGGGTTTCTAGTGCTTTAGGGAACTATAGAAATTAAATGTCATGGGAAGTGTACATTTTTAAATCTTATCCCCAACTAACGTATCAAAGTTCATTAGGCGTCAGACAGTTTAGGTATTGCCTGAGTCCAAATGAGGAGCCTGCCACCAACATACTCAGAGTTGCTTGTCTGTCTGATTTTCAGTCCTCTCAGACTCTTGATATTGGCAGCCTGTCTTGTTCTTTGTTTCCTGCTTGAACATCAGTAAGTGAGGTTGGAGACTAGAGGAATGTTAAACTATACATCTCAAAAATGCAGTTGGAATGCCTCTTGGGCTCTTAAGACCCAGAGGAATTTAATCCTAGAATACTAGGGTTGGAAGGGACCTCAGGAGGTCATCTAGTCCAACCCCCTGCTCAAAGCAGGGCATATGCATGCTTAATACTCTTTCCATGAGAGCTCATACCAAAAATGAGTAGTAGGACTTGCGGTATACATTACCATTAAAGCACTAATGTAGTATCACCTATGTTAAAAGTAAACTAAAGGACAAATGTGGCTGAATTCTACAAACCTACCATAATGCCAATAAATTTCAGTGGTGCAGTACTGGACACTTGAGTGTGTTAAAGTGTTTTCTTGCTGCTGCTACAGAAAATTCTGCAGCTTATAATACACCAGAAATTTCATATGAGCAGAGCATGGAGAAAAACAGTCTTGATTAATAACTCTAGAAGTGGCAAGGCTTTTTCTGAGTCCTAAACAAGTCTAATCAAATAAGCGATATATGTCTTTAGCTGGCGAACTACTACTTGAGGCACCTGCTGACTAAAAGCTGCTTATTGTCAAGAAAATGGAACATAAGAACAGCTATACTAGGTCAGACTGAAGGTCTGTCTAGCCCAGTATCCTGTCTTCCGACAGTGACCAGTGCCAGGTGCTTCAGAGAGAATGAACAAAATGGGCAAAGCAAGCGATCAATTCCCTATCATCCACTTCCAGCATTTGGTAATCCGAGGTTTAGGGACACCCAGAGCATGGGGTTACATCCCTGACTATCTTGGCTAATGGCCATTGATGAACCTATGCTCCATTAGCTTAGCTAAGAATCCAGTTATAGTTTTGGCCTTCACAACATCCCCTGGCAGAGAGTTCCACAGGTTGACTGTGCATTGTGTGAAGAAATACTTCCTTATGTTAAACCTGATGCCTATTAACCCTAGAACCAGGGTCACCTAATGAAATTATGCAGAGGGGTATATAACTCTCTCTCCACACCAGTCACTATTTTATACACTTTGATAATATCCCCTTAGTCATTTCTGCCAAGATGAACAGTCGATCTTTTTAATCTCTCCTCATGTGGAAGTTGTTCTATAGCCTTAATTATTTTTTTGTTGTTGCCAACTTGCTAACTGTAAAAGATTATTGTCAAGAAAACTGAGCTCAAGAATTGCTGGCACTGGGGTTAATGCAGTGCTATCACCACATTGCAGTCTAGACTGCATTTGCCAAATGGCACTGGTAATACTGTCAGTCAGCCTCTGACAAGTCCAGCACATATTGGATTATGAGCCGACCCATCTGATAGGAGTCCAGACTGCACTAGGAGTACAGAAACTTGGGCACTAGCAGACAAGTGTGTGTGCCAAGTCTGTGCTCCAAATGCTTCTGCCGTTGAGTCAGTTTCTCAGGCCTGCGGTACCTGCAAAACTGCTAGTGAACTTTGAATGCTTTGGAGTAGAGCAATGCAAGATACTCCATTTTAAAGTTCCTGGAGAAGCTCTGGTAGTGAGCTAGGATTAGATTAGAGTTCATCTCTAGGCCTCCCAGTTCCGACTAATTTCCAGTTGCTTCTTGGAAATCTAAAGGTACTCTTTTAGGACATGTACAGCCACCTTACCGTTGGTAGGAATCATACTGCATACAGTGTACCCAGCTTCCATGTCTAACGTGAGTCTATAAGAGTCTTTCAAAAAGGGATATCGTGTGTGTATATAGCCACAAGTCCCTTATGTACAGTGGTAAAACATGTAAGCTGAAATGGCTCCAATACTCCAAGGGTGAATTTCTGTGTTGTGCTGCTTAGAGGCATAGTACATAACTTACAACCCAGGGGAAGGGTCCTATGGTGGCTTTAAGCCACTTTTTTTTTTTTTTTTCTTTTCCCTCTCTCCTTCCCAGTCTTGGAATTCTCTGGGATTGAAGAGTCCCACCCCTGCCAAGGTGACTTGGATCCCAAATGTTGTCTAAGTTACAGCAGTTTCACAGGGTTGTCCTATGGCCTACAGCACTACTCCAGATCCCTGCAGTGCTTCAAGCTGTGGCCATTCCCTTGTCAGGCCATCTACATCAGGACTTGCAATGAAGTTTTCTTAGGACAACCTTAGGGCTGTCCTCCATGGTCCCTGTACCAGGGAATCCTCCCCAGCCATATACAGGGTTTTTTGGGCCTCTCTGCCTTTTGATCCAGTGTAAAAGGGCCGGAGTAGGGATGAAGATCTCTCCCTTTGTCCCCAGCGCTGAAGCTTCTGTCCGTCTTGTAACAATGTCTGACCCTGAGGCACTGTTGGAACTAAGAATTCCTTGTTGCCGTTGCTCAGTTTGATTTTCTTCAAGTAGTGTCCCTATGGATGCTCCCTTCTGGTGCACATGCACATCTCAAGCCCCTGATCAAAATTTTCCATTAGTAGCATCCATTCAACCTGCGCATGTGCTCTGCTACCTCATGCCACACATCAGGGATACCTAGGGCTGCCTGGGCAAACTGCCTTCAGTTCCTTCTCTGTCATGTCAGCCTGAACCAGAGCACTAGCATGTCTGCCGAGTGTGTCTCGGTGTGTTTTGGTGGTGGTGGTCAGTTTGTATTTCTAGTTACTATTCATTGTTACAAAACCTCTCACTACTATAGAATTAGATAGTGTTTTTTTTCTTTCCATTTTCCCCACTCTCTCTTTCTGGGAGGCTTATTCAGCACTGCTGGGCATGCCTGGCTCGCCAGGTTTCAAACTGCCTCTTCCTGGGAGGCTATCTCAATCAGCAATGGGCACTTGAAGTGTATCCATTGCATAAGAATGGCCATACTGAGTCAGACCAAAGGTCCATCCAGCCCAGTATTCTGTCTACTGAGAGTGGCCAATGTCAAGTGCCCCAGAGGGAGTGAACCTAACAGGCAATGATCAAGTGATCTCTCTCCTGTCATCCATCACCACCCTCTGACAAACAGAGACTAGGGACACCATTCATTACCCATCCTGGCTAATAGCCATTAATGGACTTAACCACCATGAATTTATCCAGTTCTCTCTTTTAAATGCTGTTATAGTCCTAGCCTTCACAACCCCCTCAGGCCAGGAGTTCCACAGGTTGACTGTGCGCTGTGAACTTCTTTTTATTTTGTTTTTTTAAACCTGCTGCCCATTAATTTCGTTTGGTGGCCTCTAGTTCTTGTATTATGAGAACAAGTAAATAACTTTTCCTTATTCACTTTCTCCTTTTTCTATTCACTTGCAAGAATCCCATATCTTGCAGAAATGTAAGTTTTTGTTTTTTTTTTGCCTGGCTCTCAAATCTGGAGTCTGAAAGACTCAAGAAACCAAACTGAACTTGGTGATCAAGCACTTCCATCAACCCACTTCAGAGTCAGGTCAGGAGACCCCCTGTACAACTTTCTCCAGACAGATCCAATGCCCCTTTGACCTCTGCTAAGGTCTCCCCTAAGAAGGGGAAGATCTCTGGCTCCAAAGAGGAGCTCAGTCTTGGTAGCTGGCTCCTTTTGGTGGGAGAGATCCTGATCTCTCACTAAGTCTACTATGTCAGAGACATTGACATCGCCACACTGTACCATGCAGGCAAGACTCTTCCTCTGGTACCAGTGGAGCAGGGAGATCCTGGAGTACCTCAGAAGCATGGATCCAGCAGGTACCTGGTATAGTCTAAAGGATTAGGAAGGTCCAGGATGTGCACTTCTTCTCTAGATCAGCACCATCTGCATCAGTCTTACCAGTAGTGCCTTTCCACTCAGCTCTCTTGGTACTGACAAAAGTGAAGCACCAGACCTTTGCTGCTGGTGCCTGCATGCTCCAGACCAATGGTACCATCCACTTCAACTGCTGTTGGTACCAATGGTACCTCAGGAATTTCAGTACTCCAGGGACTTGTCAGTGTTTGAGCCAGAGTTCCCACTGCTTATGGGTACCAGATGACTTTCTGTACAGAGACTAGAGTCTCTGGATTACCATGGCTTCTCAGTGCTGCAGGATTCTCTGCCGCCTTCTATTTTGTGGGAGGCCATAAAGGAGGCTGAAGGAAACATTCAGTCAGTCTCCTAGTCAGTGCAGGATTATAGAAACCCATGCTTTGACAAGGATTCTCATCCACATCAGGGATGGTGAGATCGGTCCTGGGTACCACCCCCTCTCCTGTATGGGCCTCCCCAATGTCCATACTGGGATCTTTGGTGTAGCAGTAGCTGTTTGCTGGACACCTGCTCCATTGCGCTGGGAGACTAGAGTAACCGTCACCTCAGCCAAACCCCCAACACAAGGAGACCTTTGAAGAACAGAAGGATAGGGCAGGCAAACAAAGGCACTCCTCAAACCCCTATTTTGTCTTCATCTCCAGACAATGCAGTTATACCTCCACCATCAATGGCCAATAATTGGTCAGTTCCAGGACCTTGTCAAGAGGATGGCTGACTAACTTCCTCAAGAGGTATCTAGAAGGTGACTCACAACACAAGCTCCTGGCAGTTACTGACTGCAGCACAACTATCTGGGTTGTATTACCCATTAATGAAGTATTTTTGGATCTAGCAAAGACTGAGTCAAACTCCTGAAACCATCCCACCAGCTAATAAGTGGCCTGATGGGAAATGTGTTCCCTGAAGGGACTTGGAACTTGTTTCTCACTCTCACTTAATTCCCTGGTGGTGGATGCTGTAAGCAAGCAGGGTAAACAGCATTACTCCAAGCCTATCCTTTATCATAAGGACCAGAAGAGGTTACCCCTTTTTGGATGAAAGGCATACTAATTTGTGAACTTCCAATTTCAGTTCACAAATTATCAGGTGATCATGGCCAAGTATGACTTCATGAATTACAACAAGTTTGCAACCTCTACTGAGAACTGTCTACAGGAGCCTAGAGAACACTTCCAAGCCATCATAAAGGAGGCTCAGAAGAGCCAGAATCCTTCTCCAAACATTCTTGGATGCTGCAGCAAGGTCCATCACCACAGCTTTTGTAATGTGCAGGGCACCATGGCTCCAGTTGTCCTGGTTCCCTAGAGAGCTTCAGAATACTGCTGAGGACCTCCTATTTGATGGTCAGAAGCTCTTTCTGGGGGGCTAGAGATGAGTCCCTGCACATGAAGGACTCCAGGTCTGGGGGGTTGTATACCCCTACAAACAAAAGATTTAGCGCGTCTCAAACTGCCCAGAGATTGCACCTGGGTCATTTCTCTGGCCTTCAAAGAACCACCAAATCTGCTAGAAAGACACATTCCACAGCAAAAGAGCTGCTCAGCCTCTTTCATCAAGTACCCAGTCATCATTGAAACAACTTTGATGGGTTGGCCAAGTGCTTGACTCCTCCCTCTGTTGGCAAAATACAGCCTTTTGCCCACCTTCCCCATTTCTGGACCCCATTTCCAATAGACCTGGTATCATATTACAGACAACGGGGTCATGGAGGTCAACATCAGGCTACACAATCCTCTGCATGATCTCCCCTTCCTCATCCCTTTGCAGGGCCCCTCTCATGAGACTATACTGAGTCAAGAAGTTCACTCTCTCCTTTTATTTAGGAGCAATAGAACTGGCCCCATCCCTCGCAGGGGTAAAAGGTTTTACCCAAAGTATTTCTCTTCATGCCAAAGGAGGACAGAGGATAGAGACCATAAATTGGATCTACTATGACCAAAGATTGAAGCCTCAAATTCAGGATGGTGACTCTGTCAGCTATCATCCCTTCTCTAGAGACAGGTGCTTGGCTGTCAGCCCTTGACCTACAATATGCCTGTTTCTCCTGTATTGCTATATGAATACCTACATATCGCCATGGGCCTGAACCATTTGACATTCAGAGTACTTCTCTTTGGCCCCAAGGGTGCTTTCAAAGGCTCTAGAGGGAGTAGCTGTTTACATTTGGCAAGAAGCAATTCTAGTTTTCTTGTATCTAGACAACTGGCTATTCAAGGCCTGCACTTGCAAAGCAGAGTATTCACTTCCATCCAGACACCTTTCTCTTCCAGGAATTGGGTCTCTAGCTAAACATGAAGAAATCAGTATTCGCCCCTATAGAGAGAATTCAATTCATAAGGGTATATTTGGTTTTGTTGGTAGCCAGGGCCTGCTTTCCTACAGACAGATTCATAACTTGTCAAATCTGGTTGGGACAATTAAGGAAGCCCCATACTACGGTAAGGAACTGTTAACAGCTCCTGAGTCATATGGCAGCTTGCACCTTTGTGATTGATCTTGCAAGATCAATGCCTCCACTGCTCTCAGGGATGGTTCTGGTTGAGGAATAGATTCTTCTGAGACAACTTGGACAACAAGGTCACAGTTCCCCTGCAGGTGAAGAACTCCCTAGGCCTGGGGAAGGGGAGGAATCAATGAAATATTTGGTCTGCCCAGCTCCAACAATATCTATCTGACAACACACATCACTGAGCACAACTCAGTATCCTCACAACTGGGGTATATGGTCACCTTTGGGTGCTCCACTACCTGTCCTCCCTCCTTTCTGCTTCAGACTGGTGGTGGTTGGCTGTTCAGAGAACTGAGGATGGTTTGCCCATGCAGCCCTATATACCCTTGGGGGGCAGCACATGGTTGTATAGAGCAGTGGTTTTCAAACTGTGGGTTGTGACCCACCGCTATGTTGCGACTGCTCTTGTCAGCACTTCCGACCAGGCCATTAAAAGTCCCATCGGCAGTGCTGCTCAGCTAGGAAGAGGTAGGAAGTAGGCTGCCAACACTGTGCTGTGCCCCAGGAGTGGCCAACAGCAGGTCTGGCTCCTAGGTAGGGAGGCCACGGGTCTCCACGCGCTGCCCACATCCTGAGCATTGGCTCTGCTCTCCCATTAGCTGGGAATTGGTCAAATGGGAGCTGGGTCGGGCAATGCCTGCAGGCGAGAGCCTTATGGAATGGCTAGCGTACCTCTGCCTAGGAGCTGAGCCTGCTGCTGGCCACTCTCAGGGCACAGCGTGGTCCATGGTGCCAGGACAGGCAGGAAGCCAGCCTTAGCACCCCCTCCTCACTGCTGTCCAGGAGCTGCCCAAGGTAAGCCTGCTCCCAATCCCTAGCCCTGAGTCCCCAAACCCAGAGCCCCTTCCTGCATCCCAAACCCCTCATCCCTGGCCCCATCCCAGAGCCCTGACCCCCTCCCACACACCTGTCCCAGCCCTCATCCCCCATCAAACCCCTCATCCCCCTCCCACACCCCAACTCTGTGCCCCAGCCCTAAGCCCCTCCCACACCCCTCATCCCCAGCTCCATTGGGTCACCGACATCAACAGTTTTCTTCAACTGGGTCGCTAGAAATTTTTTTTTAAAACCACTGGTATAGAGCATATGCAAAGGCCAAATGTACACTGCTAACAGGAAAACTTCCTCCATTCGAGGGCTTGTGGCACGAGACACCCCTCGAACCACAGTTACTGTGCAAGGTGAGTAACCTCTTAAGACGTCCATTGCCACAGAACCTCTGGTGTTTGGAGTAAATAGTAAAAATAAGTTTGTCTTTCTGATTGAGCTGCTTATGCTTTTTTCAGGCTCATTACAATGTGACCACAACTAAACTACTGAATCCAGACCACCTATTGAATGAAATAATTACCATCCTCCCAAAGAAACATGTTGACTATGTACAGAAGGGGTAAGTAAAATGTCAGGCAAAACTCATTGCAGCTTGACGTTGCCCAAGTTTCTAGTTCTCTAGTTTTTGCTAAAGCAAAGCATTCAACTCTCTCTCTCAACCCCCTCACGCTGCCTCTTGTTAAACATTGTACCTCCTATTAGACCACATGAGACACATCCGTGTGGTAAATATTGCCTATCTGGTACAAAGCGAATGTATCCTAAAGTTCCTTGACTATTCACATTCGTATGTGAGAGTTAATCTCCTGTGCTGATCTGTCATGCATGTTGTAGCAACTTATTTAGAGAAGCTGAGCAAACTGAGCTAATCCTCTCTTGTGATTTCATTGACAGCAAAGACTCATTCTGATACTGCCCTGTTAGCACTAAACTGCCTTATCTTGGCAATCATGATGGAGATCACTGTGACCTTCATATAATACCTTCATATATAATACTATAAATCCTAGCTGACAAAATGTGTGAGCCTTACCACCTGTCCGTACAAGGCCAGCCATTGAATAGATGTTTAACTTGCAGGATCTGGTGGCTAGGGAGTGCAATCTGGGCTCTATTCCTGGTTCTGCTGCTAATTGACACTCGTCAAAAGACTGAATGTGTCTATAATGAAAATTTCCTAGTGTGTAAAATGGGGACCGTAACTCGGGTCGATGCTACGCTTTGTTTATAAAATGATATTCCCTTCTGAAGGGAAGGCATTTAAAAAGATCAGCCGCCTCGTACAAGTGTCCAACTTCATGTTCCAGGAAGATGCATTTTGCTGCATTAAAGTGACAAACTTCTGTGACCCTGGTGATTCAAAGATCAGTGCTTGGTCTTTCACTCCTCCAACTGGCAAGAAGTGATCTGTAGTTGGCCCTGTGCAGTGCTGCATCTGCAGAGAGCAGGATGGCTCAATTTCTCTTCATCTGGAAGTTGGCTGCAGTCTGAGCCTGATGCAGGAGGCTAGGGGCAGCCTCACAAGAGGGATGTTGCTGTCATATCTGCAGAAGATAGCCTGAGTAGAGAGAAATATAAACTCATCCCCACGCTTTCTATTCTTTGCCATAGACCTCAATTCCCAGGAGAGGCAGGCAGCAGTTCTTGTGGCTAGGGAGACCTTGTGCTCTGCATTAGCATTTGCAGGCAAGGTATCCTTTCACAAAAGGGAACTAGCTTTCATTTCCCCTAACCTTGTTTGAGCTGTCTGCTCCCACTGCTGAATCTCACTGTGATACTTTGTATGGGAAGCATTAATTGTACCCACTTAAGCTTTCATGTTGCCAACCTCCTGATGAGTATTAAAACAACTCAATGACCATTCTGTTTCTTCTTGCCTTGTCTATGCAGCTATACCCTGAAATGTAAAACGCAGTCAGATTCTGGCAAAGTGACGATGCAATTTGAGCTAGAAGTGTGCCAGCTTAGTAAACCTGAAGTAGTGGGTATCAGGAGGCAACGGCTTAAAGGCGATGCGTGGGTCTACAAGAGACTAGTGGAAGATATCCTATCTAGCTGCAAGATGTAACTGATAGAGGATTCATATCCTTCACATTAATTTTTTAATTCTAAAAATTGTTCAAAGAACAGATCTGTTTTTAGATACACTAATTTGTGAATAAATATGACAAACTTATCTGTCCTTGTCTTTTAATCATGTATCTTTGTCTATCAACTGCTGTCTCTAGATGTCCCTGTCTCATATAGGTGTGAACTTTCAACTGTTTGTATTCTGCAAGTGTAATTTCTTTTTGAAATAAACATTTTATAAATATAGTAAGCTGGGCTTCTCTCTTGGGTATAAAATTAAGGGTCCAACTAAGAGTTGTTAATTTGCTAATACCAAAAATAATCTTTACAAGTTGGGCAGAAAACAATTCATTTGCATAATTCTTTTCCTGTCTAAGATTTATTGAGAGTGTTAACTGAGTCACAGCTGTGGTTACTAGTTAAACTGTATGCTCAATATGTTGAACAAAATAGGATTGGCCGCTAAATATGTTAAGCCAACAATGCTAGGATTTAAACTAAAAATGTTACATGGTTTAATCATACGGTAATTCATTACTAAGCCTTAGTGAAGGCTAAGAATTGCATGCATGCTTTCTGATCCTGGAGTGATAGCACTTCCTGACATAGCTCTAAGCTTCGAATTCCAGTCACTTCTCAATCCAAGCCATTATGGAGGTATTCCACCCTGGTGGGTGCAGAGGCAGTAACTGTAAGCAATTCAAAGAGACAGTGACGACACTGCTGGAGTCTTGATCTATGGATACTATTACTATGGTTGCTGGATTGAGCTATAAAACTTCAACCATGCACAGCTGGTTAAGCAAATCCACAGGAGGCTAAAGTTGTGGTAGCTGTTGTGGCTCAATAGTTACAAGATGGCAGAGTTGTGCTATTACAGACAAGGGGGGTGAGGCAGTACCTTTTATCGGACCAACTTCTTTTGGTGAGACAAGCATTTGAGCTTACCCAGAGGTCTTCAGGCAGATGTTGCCTTTACAGTGTGTTGTGTTAATCATTCTGTTATCCATCCCTGTGAAATACCCCATAGAATTCTGGTGATACAAGTAGACACTAATTTAAATCCAAAGAGCAGTGGCAAGGAAGAATGGATTTGTTGGGATTATCTTTCTGCAAGTGTGCACAGAGCAGTGCAAAGAACTCTGCTAAAATGTCTTGTAAAATACAGAAAAGTGACAGTAATGAAGCATTTTCAGTAACTCTTCCTGGGCTATGGAGAGAGCCACCATTCTGCATATCTTACACAGTTGCAGCCTGACCTTGAGCCAGTCAGACCTGGGAGAGGGAGAATATTACAACATAAGAGCTATTAAGTGTTCCTGGTGGAGGCAAAATCATATGGTTTCTACAGAGCTGTGTCAAAAATCTAGAACACTCCCACAGCCATGATTTTTTTTCTGTGATGACAGCTCCTCAAACGGGGGTGTGGCTCCCTGGGAGGTGCAGAGGAACATTGAGGGAGTTGCAGCTGGGGCCCAGGCCAGCTTCATGCCCAGGGCCGTGGCTCTGTACCTGCCCCAGCCTCGGCCCCCTTATTCCTCTCCATGACCTCCCTTTCCTGGAGCCACAGTCCTGCTCCCAGTCCCAGGGAGTAGGGGTACAGAACGGTAAGGGGGGGGATGAAGTAGAAAGTTTGGGGAACACTCTTCTGACATGCTGATAATAGCTGGCTTGCCTTCCTCTGAGCACTGAACGCTGCTGGCTGGGTGTCACTGAACTGACTATTGTTGATGCAGAAGTGTTTGGCTATAGACTATTCATTCCTGTTTCAACTGTCCCAGTGATGCTTTCTCTTTAGGCTACGCTGCACATTCAAACTGTCTGAAGAACAGAGGGAAGAATGCCTTACTATGTGCTAAAGCAGAGCAGCATAGATGGTTCTGTTGAAACCCTACCTCAGTGTTGGAAACTGCAGTTTATTTGTATGAATATTTGCATACGAAGAGCACAGGCATAACCTTCCCAACTCTCATAAATCTTGAACAGAAGTTATTTAGTATTTCAATCTAAATATTGCACACTAACAAGGCTTGTCTAATAGTCTTCATAAGTGCCTAAGAGCTGCATGGATGATTTAGAATAATACAGAACTTCCACTGTCTCCTACATTTGAGTGTCAGATTCTTGCTTCTCCATCCACATTCTAGTAGGTAACTTTATGAACACTGCAACTGGTCTTTAAAGCATGACAATCGCTCTAGTTACATTTGCTGGTCATGTATCATGGTAGCATCCAAAAGCCCATTCTAGGTGCTGCACACGTATACATGGTCCTTACACTTTTTAACTTAGGTTAAGATCAAGGCAATAGACGGGTAATGAATCTAAAGTCAAGTTGTCCAAGATCATGTCAGTTTTTCTAGATGAGCACTTTGCTAATTCTCCCTCAAGCTAGCTACTGGGTTTACTTCATGTTGGTATCAGAACATGTGAGTCTCCAGTGATTTGGAAGTCAGGGTAGTGGCTTTGAAACATGACCATATGACAGTAGGCACATGCACAGATCTAGCTCAGGTTGATTGCGCCAACACAGCACTATCATGAGGACTTTAAATGAAAATAATACGACAAAATTCAAACTACAGTCATTGGACATGAACTAGCTTCCTGGTGGACAGACTTAACAAAGGCTTAAACAACCACGTTGGCATGGTGCCTGCCAGCTTTTGGGGCATAAGTTAGTGGTTGGAAAACTGTTCCAAGAGAGTAATCAATGGTTCACAGTCAAGCTGGAAGCCCATATCAAGTGGAGCCCGAAGGGATCTGATCTGGTTTTGTTCAATATCTTCATCAGTGATTTAGGTAATGGCATAGAGAGTACGCTTATAAAGTTTGCAGACAATACCAAGCTAGGAGAGGGCAGCAAGTGCTTTGGAGGGTCGGATTAAAATTCAAAATGATCCAGACAAACTGGAGAAATGGTCTAATGTAAATAGGATGAAATTCAATAAGATTAACTGCAAAGTACTCCACTTAGGAAGGAACAATCACGTGCACACATACATAATGGGAAACGATTGCCTAGGAAGGAGTACTGCGGAAAGGGGTTTGGGGATCATAGTGGATCATAAGCTAAATATGAGTCAATAGTGTGGACCAAAAAAACCCCATCGTTCTGGGATGTATTAGCAGGAATGTTGTAAGCAAGACATGAGACACAATTCTTCCACTGTACTCTGTGCTGGTTAGGCCTCAGCTGGAATATTGTGTCCAGTGCCTGGGTGCTTCAGGAAGGATGTGGACAAATTGGAGAAAGTCCAGAGAAGAGCAACAAAATGATTAAAGGTCTAGAAGACATGACCTATGAGGGAACATTGAAAAAATTGGATTTGTTTAGTTTAGAGAAGACACAGAAAGGACATAACAGTTTTCAAGTATATAAAAGGTTGCTACAAGGAGAAGGGAGAAAATTGCTCTCCTTAACCTATGATGGTAGAACAAGAAGCAATGGGCTTAAATTTAAGCAAAGGTGGTTTAAGTTGGCCATTAGGAAAAAATTCCTAATTCTGAGGATGGTTAAGCACTGGAATAAATTGCTCAGAGATGATGTCGAATCTCCATCATTGGAGGTTTTTAAGAGCAGCTTAGACAAACACCTCTCAGGGGCAGAGGCAGCTCCAGGCACCAGCACACCAAGCACGTGCCTGGGGTGGCAAGCCGGTGGGACGGCAGGCAGGTTGCCTTCGGCGGCATGCCTGTGGAGGGTCTGCTGGTCCTGTGGCTTTGGCAGACCTCCTGCAGGCGTGCCGCTGAATCCGTGGGACCAGGGACCTCCCACAGGCAAGCTGCCAAAAGCAGCCTGCCTGCCGTGCTTGGGGCGGCAAAATATCTAGAGCCACCCCTGGTCAGGTCTGGTCTAAATAATATTTAATCCTGCTATGAGTGCAGGGGACTGGACCAGATGACCTATCGAGGTCCCTTCGAGTCCTATGATTCTATGTTGCTACTGCTGTTTGTGCAGAAGCTGGCATGTCATGAGTGCTCCTGGCAACAAACACCTGTTTTCCTTAGAAGTAGGAGTGAGACCAACTTGCAGAATGGCAGAGAGAAACTTATGTGACGGTAGCTCAGACTGCCTGTATGTGGCTTTTCCTACTTTTGAGTCTCATTGCACATGTATACTCAGTGGGCTCCAGAGTACAAATCTGTATACTTGGGATGCACTTGTTTGTATACGTGGTAGTCCATTACAAGACCATGACTCTCTGAACAGAATTGCATGGTAATTACTGTGCAAAACAAAGACTGCTACTTCCCTTGAGAGCACGTGGTTGCAGTGCAGCCATGAACTCACTGCTTCTTCCTGCCCAGTGGCCCTAGGGAGAGGTAGGCTATTTTAGACATCTCTCTTTTAAAGTGCAAAACAACAGTGGCTTTGCCATCACAATACTCTAGTTCCTCTTAAGCAAATGCCATAATTGTTCATATTAATTTCAGAAATAAGCATTCTCTAATGCATGGAGTTTTATGTGATGTGTTTAGAAGCACGTCCTCCATTGCAGTCTGCATCATCTTAAGAATGACAAGAGTGGGATGTTATGAAAGCAGACAGTAATTAAGATGTTTTGTTCCTCTTTTTAAACTAAAAACAGTTGGGAGATAATTGATTCAAGTTGTCTTACATCCTCTGATGTGTGAAACAAGGTTCCTCTTTACAGGTTCCAATACTGATTTTTTTTGCCTGATATTTTTTCTCTGAACAAATGACACATCAAGTTGAGAATCCAGGGATGGGCAAAAAAACAAGGTTCCTTTCAGTGCTCATGCAAAGCAGAGGAAGGATTGAATATGCCACCCATCCCATCTTATAGTTGGAGAGCTGCGGCTCTGGGACAGCTGAATGCAACTGGCATACATGGCAAATAGGAACAGATATATTTTTTTAAAAAGCTGAAGGCTGCTTGAATGGCAGAACCCAAGCACTATTTGAATGTTGAAGTGTTGTGGACTGATACAAATGGCTTAGAAGATCCAGATTTGTATCCATGCACAATTCTTGATGAGATGTGTTTTGGCTGGCCGTAAAACTGGGCCAGCTCCTCTTGCCTGATACCTTCATAGTGTGCTCCAGACTCTCAGCTTAAACTAAAAAAAACAACAACCCATCTCTAGCCATTGTGGTTGCTGAGACTGATTTCAGACTGTACCAGCTGTAACATGGGGCAGCGATCCCTTGAGTCAGCCCCTAGACATCAGTAAATCTAGTACTAGAATCTCGTTTTGGTATGAGTGGGTAGAGCTGGGGTTGTAAGATCACTTCATGCTGGGGCCTGGGGCTGGCTATGGGAAAAGCCCATCTGCCCCCCCCCCCCCCCTTTACTTCAGCATAGCAGAGGTGAGGCAACAGCCCCCTCCCAATTCAGACCTCAACTGGGCTGGGATCGGTATCCAAACCCTGGTTTCCTGGTGGCAGTGAGGAAGGAGCGGCAGGAATCTGTCTGAAATGCTAGCTAGGCGAAGTTGCCTTTCTATTGAAAATCTGAGTCAAGATTTGCACTGTAAATAACACAGTTGCTTTGCTGATCGCCAGGCGCTACGGAGTAGAATCTGTAACTAACTGCATGTAGCCTGCGCTACTCCTGCCCTGTCAAACTGGAGTGCCCCTAGCTGCTAAAAAGCCCCAACAAACAATACAGAAGGCACACAAGAAACCATGCAGCTGGGGGCAAGCATCATACTTTTTGCTGGCAGGGGTCTAGATGAAGATGAGCTCCTAAGCCCAGAGGTGGCCCCCTCCACAATGTGACTCTGTCTCATGTTTTGAGCATGCTCAGAACTGTCTTGTCTTTGCCTTAACCTCTCAGAACCACTATGCTAACTGCTTCTTGCAAGCATAGAGGAACTATAGGGATCGATGTTCCATGCGGGTGTCCACTGAGGGGCAACAGCCTGGGATCCCAGCTGTTGTAGGGTACCGTGAGCCATATGGTTTTGTGCAGAGGGGAGGTGAACACCGTCAGTGCACGTCAGCTTTTCTTACTGTAACTGCGAAAGGTCATGGTTAATGAAGGGTCAGTTAGAGGCTTCCCTGTCTTTGCATAGCCATGCCCATCCAGTGGTGTGATACCGCATCTTAAATGGGCTGTCTTGTAATTACAACCCTCTGATGTAAAGGAGCAGCACACGATAGCTCTGCGTGAAGTGAGATGTACTGATGACGTTGGAGTGTGGTTCAAATCTTAACCCTATGCTGTGTCCACTGTGCCAAGCCTCGTGGCTTACATGTAAGGTGTGATACTAGTTGTGGATCCTAGTGCTGCCAGAGCTTAGGTCTGTGTCCGAGGTGCCCTCCAAACACAATTACTTGCCATAGTTAAACCACCAGCATCAGTGAGGTGTTCGGACATGCAATTTGAAAATAGATTGTCTATGGCTGCTGGAATTATTTGGTGATGCTTTTACAAAGTACGTTCCCAGGCGAGTCAGCAGGTTAACGGAGTCAGCTCTCTAAGGTGCTAACCCAATTCACTGTGCAGGCAGGCAGGCAAACGGATAAGAGGAGGCATTGCATTAAGCACCAGCAGTTCATATGAGACATCTCTGTGCTGTGATGGGATTTGGAGCAACTTGGAGCAACTCTCACTTACTCTAGAGTGTTAGTGTTAGAGAGCTTATTCCTTCACTCTCACCCTTCCCTGGTCCTTCTCGCATGAACAGAGAGCAACAATACCCGAAGTCCGAAAGTGCAAACAATTCGATGTTTCTTGGGGTGAACTTCCAGCAAGCTTAAATTTAAGTTCCTTTTCCTTATTTTCGAATCCCAACTTACTTCCTGTTTGCCTCTAATTTATATAGTAATATTTTCAGCTATACCTTAACCAATCATTCTACTTAAATTTTACCTACCAATCCTAACGTATTGTAACATGATTAGCTAACCAATTATATCCCACCACCTTAATTAGTTTACACCCTAGCTAAATTACTTATACAGCAGACAGAAACAATCACAGAACCAGACAGAGCCCATGCAAATAAACATACAAAACAATACAGAAGTAAGGATTTTACAACTACATCTATACAGACATAAGGGCTCTCCAGCTGTGTCTATTGTTAAGTGAGTTCTTACCAGACAGAAAACTATCAAACTAAATTTCTAGGCTCTTTCCTTTCTCTGGAGGTGATAGATTGAATCACCTTCCTAACAGTCCCTGATTGCCTTATTTTAATATGACTAGTTTGGAGTGTGAGAACGTGACCATACATTTCCCAGTTTATGGCTGCTAAAGAAGCAGGCCTCAGACTGTCACAGTAAGAGAAGGCCACGACACAGACAGTGATTTTTGATTCTTTCTTTTATACCTCTATAACTAGCTAAGTGATAAGAATACACCTAAATTCTTAAAGTATAGGCCTTTGCAAACAGGCCTGAATATCTATATCCTAACAGTTAGGACCATTTTCATATCTACTGATGTCTGCTAAGTATGGTCCCTTTCACACTGGACATACCCTTTTCTATGCAGCCAGCTGGACGGCTCTGCAGCATAAGTGCCAGGACCCTTCCTTTACCCTGGTGCAGAATTGCTGCTCCGCAAACTTTCATTGTCTCTGGCAATACGCTTGTACTGCATGCTTGCACAGTTATACAGTGTGAGGGGTCCCTGGCTGAACCTGGACTATAGGACTGCTGAGCCTTCCAAACCCCCCAACCTGGGCTGCCTCTCACAGGCAGCTGTGATGCTGAGGTCAAGCTACAAGCCTGTGACAGGCACTGCACTTACTCAGCCATCCACAAGCAGGGGCACACCCAACTGAGTTACATGAATGGTCTCCCAGCCACTCATGAACCATCAATAGGGAGGCTCCAGCCAATTCCCCCCAGCTTCCCCATCTGGCACCTTTGCACTGGTCAGAAGCCTGGCCACTGTAAACTCATTACCTAGTTCGCCACTTCTTCAAAGAAAAGTGGACATGTACCAACCTTTGTAACCTGAACTGAGATTTCCCCATGCACTTCACCCTGTTTTAGGTAAAATATAGAACAGATTTATTAACTGCAGAAAGATAGATTTTAAGTGATTATAAGTTGCCGGCATAGAGATCAAAGTTGGTTACCTAAGAAACAAAAATAAATCTGTAGCCTAAATTCTAACTTAAACAGACTAAGCAAGACTATGCAAGCAGTGTCTCACCCTAACAGATGGTACAAGTGTGGGACCAAACATCCCCAGTTCTAAGTCTTTTTCTTCTAGATCTTCTTCCAGGTGTTGAGATGTGGGGGCCAAGTGACGATGTCACTCTCTCTCTTTTATACCTCTTCCAGCAGCTACAGAGATCCTTGCTGTGGCGTGGGGGTCAGGCAGTCCTCATTGGTCAAGCAGGTTCCATTGCACATGAGCCTTCTCTGAGAAGTCTCTGGATACGAATGATCTCTATAAATATATCAGAGGGATAAATATCAGCAAGGGAGAGGAATTATTTAAGCTCAGTACCAAGGTGGACACAAGAACAAACCGATATAAACTGGCCATCAGGAAGTTTAGACTTGAAATTAGACCAAGGTTTCTAACCATCAGAGGAGTGAAGTTCGGGAACATTCTTCCAAGGGGAGCAGTGGGGTCAAAAGACATATCTTGCTTCAAGACTCAGCCTGATAAGTTTATAGAGGGGATGGTATGATAGGATAGCCTAATATGGGCAATTAATTGATCTTTGACTATTAGCAGTAAATATGCCCAATGGTCTGTGATGGGATGTTAGATGGGGTGCGATCTGAGTTACTACAGGGAATTCTTTCCTGGGTGTCTGGCTGGTGAGTCTTGCCCACATGCTCAGGGTTTAGCTGATCACCATATCTGGGGTCTGAAAGGAATTTTCCTCCAAGGCAGATTGGCAGAGGCCCTGGGGGCTTTTCGCCTTCCTCTGCAGCATGGGGCACAGGTCACTTGGTCCTGCTAGTGAAGGCAGGGGGCTCGACTTGATGACCCTTTGGGGTCCCTTCCAGTTCTATGAGATAGGTATATCTCAATATATTATTATATTATTCTCTGCATCTTGAATTCTTTAAACCATGATTTGAGGACTTCAATAGCTCAGACATAAGTTAGGAGTTTGTTACAGGAGCGACTGAGGGAGATGTGGCCTGTGTTGTGCAGGTTCGACTAGACGATCATAATGGTCCCTTCTGACCTCAAAGTCTATAGTGAATTCTTTCCTGATGTGCCATCATCACTACCTGGCCTACCTTTGTTGCAACTGAAAGGACGGCTGTGGGCATAATTCAGTAGCACACAGAGCAATAATTGCACGTACAGTGATAGCACTTACAGTCCAACAGGATATTCATGTTCAACAGATCAATCATTTTAAAATGATACCTCACAAGGCATGCAATGTATAAAACAATCATATCACAGTGGTGAATATGGGGTTCCAGGATGCTATTTTGAGGTACAGATTGTCACGCACACCAAGCGCAGGGCAGCTAGGAATCTGGTTCAGAATTCCCTGTGCTTAGATACATTGGCAGCTTCTGAGACCGTTGACGATGGTTTTGTTGACGGAGGATCTTGTTGGTTGACTCTTTCCTTTGGAGTGGACTAGGGCTAATTCTGGGTAACTGCTCTTCTGTCCAGGTGTTTGTACAGGTTACAGTGCTTTGTATGTTAGAGTGTGTTAAATCAGGGGTCTCCAACGCGGTGCCTGCGGGGGATCTAAATGTGCCCGCGTCGTGGCTGGCGGTGGAGCATCCACCGAAATGCTGCTGAATTTCTGCGGCATTTTGGCTGCGATGCCTCTCGATGATGTCACTTGTCTGGGGAAGGAAGGAGTTTGGGCTGGTAAACCCAGAGCCAGAAGATAAAGCTGAGAAATAAGAAGATGTAGGAAGGAGTCCAGGGGAAGAGCAACATGGTCTGGGAGTGAGCAGGCCACCGTAGCTAGAGATAGGATCCTTCACAGAGGGCAGGCCTGGGTTCCACTACCAGCCACAGGGAAGTGCATGAGAAGGCTACCTGAGATCGTTGGTATGGGAAGACTTTGATACCTCTGAAGGGGACGACTTTAGTGACCTGGCCGAAGGCCCAAGCCACGAGGACAGAGTCCCCTGGAGGTCACAGGGAGCGAGAGAGGGATGACAGAGCATGCAGCAAGGGGATGTCAGATCTGAGTGGAGCTAATCCCCAGAGATGGCCACAAGGAGGGGCCCCCACAGTGAGTAGAGTGGCCTGTGACACGTAATATCAGCTGATGTTACTATACAGTACATGAAGAACCAGAAAGCCCAAATTGTTAGTCTGAGTTTGGTCTACGCTAATGTGAGCAAAGATTTCTGCTGACCTTGAGAGACAGACGCTGAAACAAAGATGAGAATGTGTTTTGAAGGAAAGGGGAAAAGACACATTAATAATCTAAAAAAATCAAACTGAGTAACTGTTAATGATGACAAAGTTTGGAATATGGGAACAACATAGAACACAGCTCAGAAGAAAACATAACAGAAATTTGTTTTTCAAAATCAATCAGGGGCTCAGACTGTTAGACTAATTATCTGCCCTTTGTTTTACTTTAATTAAAGTCAATATATTAACCCAAGGGAATTATTGGGCTGACATCTGTAATTTATGAAAATAATGTAGCATTTTACAAAGCAAACAAACAAGAATGCCTTGTAAAGCACTCCTCAAATGTCTAAAAGCCACAAGCCATTATTGGTGGGACAGACAGATAACAAGGTTTTGGTTGCTTCCTTTTAATACTTTTGGCAGTACTTGCCAGTGCCTAAAGCTTTAATCTGCTGGTCCTTGAAAAATGTAATAGCATGACGACGTCTTCACCAAAAACCTTACAATATAATGTTCTGTGATCAAAGCCTGTCTGACCTCTGGAAAATGGATTTTGTCACCTCAGAATGCTTAAATACATTCACCACTTTGTTCTGTCAGCTGTTAAGCACCGCGTATTTGCTGACTTTCATACAGATCCAACATCACTGAAGGCAATGGAGTTGTCCAGGCAGTTATATAGGGCATATTTGGCCAGCAAGATCTTCCTTATTGTTGATGATGAAGCAAGAAAAGGAAAGAACTTTGCTTGATTCAGATCCTAGTCCATTATAGAAATTAACTGAAGCGCAAAAAATGTAGAACTAAATGGTGCTGTTTAACAGTCATCTTTCAGAATGGAAACACATTTCACTGATTTGGTCAGCCTTTGAAATGCTTTGATTTACTTAGCAGGGATTGGGGGGATTTTGTTATATAGCAGGAGGTTGCATTGTAAGGTCGACAGCTTGTTCCCTTTAGACTTTTATTTTGTTTTGATGTATTAAAGTCATAGAATGTTAAGGCCAGAAAGGACCACTTTGATTCTCTTTCCAGTCTGATCACCTTCATTACACAGACCAGAGGACTTCGCTCAGTAATTCCTGCACTGAGGAGTCACCGTTCTGATGACCGAAACCTGGGCGCTTGGCAGTAGATGCCCATATAAATTAATTTAACAGCTCAGTGCAAATGCTCCCTGAGTCATGGAATGTACTATGTCTCCAGATTTTTGAAAGTGAAGCACCTCCATTTCAGGAGAAGGACCCCCACACACACTCAACTCCAGCCTGTGCTGGTAAAGATTTGCCAACTTTTTAGAATTGAAATGAAATGTGTATTTTCAGACCTACCTTCAACGCTCAGGCCCTTTTAAGGTGTCTCAAGTGAGACACAGTTGGAAAATTCTGGCCTGTGATGTAAATGAGCTCTAGTATACTTCCTAACCACCCTGACATGTAAAGGCAAAGAGCTTCCGTTATGATTTTTCTATCATAAGTCTGAAAATAGAAGACTAAAGGATCTGTTGGGTCCTTGGCTGCTTTGGAAGCTCAGGCCATTCATGTAGACACCTAAATGTGGATTTCGGAACCTACATTTAGGCGCTCATAAAATATTTGGTCAATGTGCTTGGTGCATATCCTGCCCATTACTTCAGTGTTTGTCTACCAACCAATCTTCATGCTCTCAAATTGGATCCCAACAATTGCAAAGCTGACCTGGCTATTCTTTGGCTGGATTTTAAATAATGTGTATATTTATGGTAAAACCTCAGTGCTTATGCTAGATTTACGCTACTGAAAGCTTGCCTGGGTATCTGTGATGAGCACCATATTAGTCAGCCCTGAGGACTGACCGTGGGGCCTTTGGAGTGAAAAGCATGAGCTGCTATAGCTTGACCTAAGGAGTTCACCCCTCTGTAGGTGGCTCACAGCCTCTGACAGACAGGGACATGTAACACACACCGGTCAGTGGGGTTACAGACTCACAATGTAAGACTCCAATCCTGCAAACACTTATACCTCTGAGAACTTAATAGGGCTCCTCGTGTACATCAAGTCACTCCTGTGCATGAGTATTTCTAGGGTTAGGGTCCAAGTTTCTCATCACTCCTGTCCAGGAGGGACCATTCCTTGGAGGAAGAAGATGGCTCAGTTTCCATGACCATTCAGGTCTAGCCTGTGCTGAACCTGCCTCCTAGCATCAATATTAGGGCTGGTTTTTGTGATGTGAACACTGGCCAGAGGCTACCAGCTCCCCTCCCTTCACTGACCGAACAGCCTACAGATAATGACGTCCTCTGGCTGCATTCTGGGCTGAGTCGGGGGTCCCGGCAGCTCACACAAGTGGCTACATTGCAATCAATGGGGTACTACTCCCATGAGCCAGGTAGAGTTGAGTTGGGATCTGATCTTGCTCAAAACTACTTTTGATTTCAGTGAGAACAGCATTTCACTCCAGGCTCCATAGCCCGTTTTCAGTCCCAGCCAGTCCCATCGTAAATCTGGTTTCACTATAGTACGTTAATATATTTTGTTTGGTCAGATCTGCACCTCGCATGTTTAAGTAGATTTGAATAAATTGGCTCCCTAGAAATTCTGTTTATTTCTCTAAGCATGTTCCACAGTTGTTAAAGCCTTGACTAATCCAATTTTCCATAAGTCGGGGATATCAGATAGAGCAGATCAACTTATTCTGGGTTTTGTGGTTTTGTTTTTTTTCTTGGTAATGTTAAAAAGTATTATTTTACTTTGGGAACAAAATATGCAGCATAATTTACACCGGTGTTCGTCAAGTTAAAAAAAATCAGGCAGCCAGATTTATTTTTTAATCAGTCAGCTCTGAAAAAGTGATGTAGAATTAGACACCCTGTGAACTGCTTCTTTGGTTTAATGTGCGGGCTTCGCTTCATTAGAGGATATAGAATAATCCGCTGTCATTTTTGTTTTTATCGCATTAGTTTTTTGGCAGAGAATTTATTCACTCTCCAATATACAGTTATTTATGTGCTACCAACTCACTTTTTTTCCATTCCCCGGAGAAAGCTCCATTAAAACTCTTAATGTGACACCACATATTTTTAGTAGACTCGAAAATAGTTACAATTTTAATTTAAATTGAAATGACTAAGTAATAGCCGGACAAATCAGTCTGAGATCCCTAGAGCTCTTAATTGTAATTCTCCATTGTTTCTATGCATACATTTTCTTTCCAAGTGCTCATTCTGAAACACTCGCTATTTTTTCTGAATGTTCCATACTCACTTATTTAATATTTTTTATGGTTAACAACTTCATGATTAAACTCTGATTGTTACATGTAAATGGTGAAAACAATAAGCCCATTCAAGTGTTTGGAAAATAAAGCGTGTTTATATTTTAAGATGAGTTTAATTTAAGGAACTGGTAATTTTTGTTCTGTTTTTTTCAAAAGGCAGGGGGATGGTGGGAAGAAAAGCTATCCTAGCAAAAGAAATGTACCAGTGTATTGTGGGCCGTACCAGCACAATTCCCATTGCTATAATGAAGAGCAGCATTTCCCCAGGATTGCCAACCGCAAGCATTGCAAAATTGTGAGATTGGCTGAAAAATCACCAGACTTTTTTTCTTTAAATGAGCCTTGTGTGTACTTGTGTATTATCTGCCTCCTGATTCTTAAACTCTTCCAGAGAAGCTACCTGCCCCTCGTTTGTGAATGTGATCATCTCAGATTCAAAACCCAACCTTCAGTGCACATTTAAAAAACTGTGCTGCTCACTGACTACTTAGCAGGGGGATCTACTCACTTCTCTGCACCTCATGGGTGGAGAGTTACCCTGTAGCTTTCCAGTTCCCCTTTCTTTATCATTATCCTTTCTTCCTCTGACAGAAAGCTTTCTGCCCACTCAAATTCTCCATCACGCTGTCCTTGCATTCCCTTTGTGTGGCATGTAGTCTCCTGTTCTTGGGTTCTCCCTCACTGCTAACCCATGCCTTTGCTTTCATCTCCTCAGGCTCTTCCTGCTGCACCTCTTTAATCTCCCTCCTACATCCCACCTTCCCCTGCACCTCCTCATGCTGCCTCCTGCTTCCCCCACTCATCTGACTAATACATTCCTGTCCGGTTTCCTAACACACTCCTTGTCCCTACCATCCCCAGTCCCATTCCTGACCACACCACATTCTTCTGGCCCCCACATCCTGACACAGGGACCACCATCTTCCCTGAGCACAGTCTTGCTTCAGCCCCATTGAAAACAATAAGAGAGGGAAGCCATCTTTTACTAGGGGCAGGCAGGGCCGGTGCAACCTATTAGGCGACCTAGGTGGTCACCTAGGGAGCTGACATTTGGGGGGCGGTGACTGTGGCGGCCAAACATCTGGCTGCTGTGGTCATCAGTGGTATTTCTGAGGCGGGACCTTCCGCCACCTCTGTCAGGGGCACCATTTTGGGGGCGGGACCTTCCGCCTCCTAGGGCGCCAAAAAGGCTGCCGGCACTCCTGAGGGCAGGCTCACTTTCACCTGCAAAGGCTGTAGAAAAGTGGCAGCCATCTTGGTTGAGGGCAGCCTGGGGTTTCACTTCCATTGACCACAATGAGAGATTGGGAGAATTTTGCATAAAGGCAAAACTGTCATGAGTGTGAGGTCAAAAAGTAGGAGATGATGAGAAGCCACGAAACCAAAACCAAATATCACAGGACTCACCATAAAACTGTGAAAAGTGGCAACTCTGGCTTCTTTGTGCTATACCTTAAGGGTTTATGGTTGCTCTGGGCACAGAAGTGATACACACGCTGGAGGCCAAAGTATGCCGTTCAAGTTGAAAGTAATGCATTTGCCCATTTTTGGATAAGCTTGCAAAAAAAAATTAGACGTAAAGGTCCAGTTCTGCAAGCCTGTTGACCAGGTACATTGAGGTTAAAACCACAACTTGCTCTGTTTGCATTAGCATTTTAGTTATCTTGTTATCGTCTCACCTTCTTTTCTGATTGTCGATGTGACTTCAGGCCAGCTCATCCTTAGCTACCTTCTCAATAGCTACATCAAGAGATTCTGCAAGTGATAATAGCTGTTTAATTCGTAAATCCATATTTCTGCCATGGTTTGAGATTACCTTAGACTCCAGCCGTGGCAAGATATTTCAGCAAAGGGGTGTGAAAGAACTAAGTGGCCTTACTGATAACTTTTGTAGAGGAATGCTTTCTCTTGTTAAGCTAATTGGAACACAGTGTTAAAGTCAGCACAGAGTATTTTGGAGGGGCACTGACTTGTCTGGGGATAACAAAGGAAGAAATGAAACAGGAGTACTTGTGGCGTACTTCATCGGATGCATAGATAGAACTTATAGTAAGGAGATATATATACATACACAGAACATGCAAAGGTGGGAGTTGTCCTACCAACTCTAAGAGGCTAATTAATTAAGAGAAAAACTTTTGCAGTGATAATCAAGATGGCCCATTACAGACAGTTGGACAAGAGGTATGAGGCTACTCAACATGGGAAATAGATTCAATGTGTGTAATGACTCACCACTCCCAGTGTCTGTTCAAGCCTAAGTTGATGGTGTCTAAGGAAGAAATGGCACGTTAATTAATTTGAAAGAGTTAATGTTACTTGTTAAGACTCCATCACTTCTTTTCTGAAATAATCTGAACTGATTAGATAAAATGCAACAGTGAGAAGGCAAATTGCCTAATGTAAGTCCCAAGACTAGTTCAAAATAATTATTCTGTAATGAGTGTTTTAGTGAGGTGCAAAGCATAAATACTTTTGTTTAAATACACTTACAAATGGTGGTTTTCCTAATTGCATTTAGCAAATTAAATATTGAGATACCGTTGAGAAATGAACTATCATGGTAATATGGATAGTAAACTGTCATATTTAGCTAGAAAAAAACCAAACCAGACTGTCATTTCCTAAAGTCACTTATAACTGCGACAGTTCAGCTTGGATTTGATCCTTTCTGAAGTTATGGAAAAACAGGCTAATCTGCAGCTCAGAGAAAAGGGCCTGGGGGGCTACCAGAGAAAGAATCTCTTCTGGTAGTTAGTGATCATTCAAGCTGCATGAGTCTCTTGGTAACTGACCTATAGTAACTCTGGTAAGGTTGATAATTCTACTGTAATTGATGCTTGAACTAGCAACTAATTTCATTACTTGTGGACAGCTGTTAGTCTGTAATTATATGATCACACATTCTGTCTCAAATGCATCTCTGTTATTTTATTTGTATTTCAGTAGCAGCTAGAAACACCAGCCTTGGGCGAAGTGCTCATTCTGCCAGGGGCTGAACAAACACATAACAAGCGGACAGCCTCTGCCCCAAATTGCTTACAAATCCAGCAATACTTTATTTCACAGCCTTACACACTTCTGCATGCAAGTGGGGCCACAGAACAGTGTGTGGAAATCACTGACATGCAAAGTACAGAGTAAAGCTGGCTCGAAGTACCACAGATGCATTACAATGAAACTATGGAGTCAGGGAGTAACAGGGAGATTGGCACTAATTCTACCTGTGTGTTCAGGTTTTTCTTGGAAATGTGGGACTAAACAGCCAAGGTGAAGCTCTGTCCAGAAGGGGCATGTGACTAGGTAGGGGTCAGGGTCCCCTGAGTCCAGGCTGGAACTGGAAGCATGCCTGTTATAAAAGGAGTTGCCTGCTCTCAGCCTAAGGAGCGTCTACACTGCAATCAGAGGTGCGACTACAGGTGGTGTAGACATATCTGAGCTAGCTTTGACCTAGCTAGCCCAAATAACAAGAGCAGTGAATTCACCCACATGGGACCCTGGGTACATACCTGAGCACAAACCTGCCCCGTTCGAGGGACTTGAGGTCAGGGTTCCTTCTAAATTTTCCAATATGGAGGTGATGTGTGACGGTGATGTGTGGGGCTGCTGGGTTCGGAGTGTGGGAGGGGGCTAGGGCAGAGGGTTGAGGTGCAGGGGGTGAGGGCTCTGGCTGGGGGTATAGGATCTGGAGTGGGGCTGGGGATGAGGGGCTTAGGACTGGGGCAGAAGGTTGGAGTGTAAGACATGAGGGCTCCACCTGGAGGTGCGGCTCTGGTGTGGGGCTGGGGATGAGGGGTTTGGGGTGCAGTGGGGCCTCCCGGGGCTACGGTAGGGAGAGCGGACTTCTCCCAGCACTTTCTCCCCGCAGCAGCACCTGGGCTGGGGGGAGAGGTGCTTGTCCCCCAGCTGGGGCAGGTCTGGGCTTGGGCTGGCCTGATCTGGCCTGGGGGAAGGGTGCCTGTCCCCCCAGCTGTGGCAGGTTCAGGGCCAGGCTGGGTCGGGGCCAGGAGAGGGGTGCCTGTCCCCCGGCTGTGGCAGATCCGGGGCCGGGCTGGGTTGGAGTTGTGGGAGGGGCGCTGCAGCAGGGCTGGGGTCTGAGGAGAGGCATCTTTCCCCACTGCAGCCCTGAGCGCCTGTGCGGCACTTAATCGGCAGCTGCGCAGCTTAGAGGGAACTTAGGTTGGGGTCACTGTAGGACCTGCAAGAGGGCTGTCCCCACCAGCCAGTAAAAAGACCTGAGAGAGAGAGATCTACAGAAAACAGGAAGCGCCAGGAAGTTCTCTGAGAGCAGCACAGACAGCATAAGCTCCAGCAAGGGGAGATGCATTGATTACGAAACGCTCATGACCAGCGAAAGAACTCAAGGCATGCCAGGGGGCCAAGCTAGCTTCATTCAAACAAGCTGGGAAACGACTTTTTTTTTTCCCCTCCTGCAAAAATGTTGATAATTTAAAAAAAACTATATTTAATTTTCATCAAATTTGTTCAGGTTTTTCTCAAAGAAGAGATTTTTTTCAGCTTTTCAGTAAAACAAAACATTTTGACAAAGCTATTAATTTTTCTATGAAAATTTCAGTTTTCTCCAAAAGCTGTTTTCTATTGAAAAAAAAATATATTTTAATGGAAAATTTCCAACTTGTTCTCTTGTTTGTTTTCTGGATTTTGGCTTGATAAAGCAGACCTGAAGCAGGGAGAATTTAATTAAATCAGCTGTTATGAGGCATCTGTATACCTCTGAGGCCAAGAAGGAGAGGAAACTGAGGAACAGTTGCACAACCAGCCTGTAGAGGGAGTGGTACCCCATGACAGAGCGATATATGGCTTTCCAAATGTAAGGGTTTACAATCGAACTTCATGAGCGCTTTAAACAACTACATCACTAAAAGCTGTGTTTCTTTCGTGCTTCGTAATGCAAATATTCTTTTTAATTTGATTTTTAAAATTAAATATTTAGGAGTTTGAAATGCACCATATTTAATGTAACTGTAGGGCAAAATGGTTTCAGTTTAGTTTCACTTGTGAAGTTAGCAATACATTGACTGTTCGAATCTGGGCTACACATAAAAACATTTTAATCTGAAAATAGTTTAGAGCAATGAAGTGGAAGTAAATGCAGTGGGGGAACTGTGCTAAGAGACTTTGAAGATAACTTACACAAACCATGTGAAATACACAGCTACAGAATGAAGGAAAAAATACAACAAAAACTATTAGAATACCCACATTCTCGCTGCATCCTGATAGGGTTCTACTTCTGAGGAGCAGTTTGACCTGCAATAGATGAGTGATGCATGGTGTATCTGTGTGCAAAAGGGAGAGGAAAATTCTACCTACAGGTGCTGGGCCTGATCCAAAGGTTATGTCTACACTGAATTCACAGACTCGTGCTAGCAGGGCATGAACTGGTGCACTAGACATGGCAGTGTGGATGCACAAGTCTGCCTGCGTGGGCTGAGAGGCCGGCTGCAGTGTAGCCAGACTCTTACTGGGCATGAGTTGGGTCTGGCCCACAGGTCCTGGGTGGAGACCAAACTAGAAGATGTACGTTGTGCTTCCCTCAGGAGTATTATCACTCAGAGCAGCATGTGCTTTGAGCTACGTGTAAGTACACAAAAACGTGATGATGTCACACAGATCACTGACCAGACCACAGAGCTTCAACTCTCTGGGTTCCCCCTGCTAGGCTAGGGGATTTCAGCCTCTCCCAGGGTCTGCAGGAAAAACCAATCAGCCCAGGAGGAAACCCCCTTTGAGTGATTGTCTGCTCCTACCTCCTTGGACAGGGCAGCCAATCAGAGCTGTGCTGTGCGGCAGGCCGTGCTCTCCCTTCTCCATCTTTGGAAGCCCAGGCCTGAGGGAATATGTGCAGAGACCCCCTACTTAACCTACCTCCCACACCAGGCCTGAGAAGGGAAGCAGAGAGGAACAGGCCCTTCTTGGACTTCACCCCACCCTGGGTCCAGTAGTGGGAATGAAACCTGCCTGTATCTGCAGGAAGAGAGATGTGCTGGATTGCAGGGACCAGGAGGAGGTTAGCAGGAGCTGGGAGCCCTCTGCCACCAGGAGCAGAGTTTTATGCAAATACATATAATTTTATGCAAATTTCAGAACTATATTTTGGGTCACTGTATGGCGACAGGTATGTGAGGTCCAAGGTTGCAGGAAAATATATGAGCTAGATTTCCAAAGTTAGGAGCAGGCACCTAATCTACATGCCCAGACCACCTATTGTCCTGCACACGCTGCCGGGGAGGTGCTGGATAACCAGTCACGGACACATACGTCCACCTGGCTTGGGGCTCCGTCCTACAAAGGTGTGGCACAGCCTAGCCAGAGGCAGCAAAGCACTTAAGCACATGCTCAACGTTCAGCCTGTGAGCAGTCCCATTGGCTTTGCTGATGGTTTGCTACAAGGCATTACCCGGGTGACAATCATGGGCTCTGTGGACTTGGGCTTTACAAAGAGGGGGACAGGCTATGCGGACCCTTATACAGATGACCATGCTAGAACTGGCTGTCCCTGCTTTTAGACAAGCTCTTCTGCCCACTTCTGCATGCCACAGATCCCTCCTGCATGGGGTGACTTCCTTCTCCACGTGAGTGTGTGGGAGGGATCAGGAAAAGCTGCAATATCAGCCCCTAAGTGGAGAGACCTCACACACCTGTCCCATGGAAATTCCCTTGCACCAAGCCCAGGTATGTGGGCTTAGGCAGGGAAGAGGCGGATCTAGTCTTTGATATCACTGAAGCGTAGAAGTAGCATGTGATCACTTTCCCTTGGAGCTCCCTATGAAGAATTGAAGGCATGTGCATTTAGGAAGACATGTGCCTTAGGTGCCATCTTTTCTGTTGCCCTGAAATTCTGCTTCACCACTTTTCTTTTTGTATGCTGCAGCTTACCGATTTCAGCCCTACTGGGAGGGGTACAGAGAATGTCAATTCGTCCTTTTCCTCTGCCTGCTTGTCTGAGTTTCTGCAATTGATTTTCAAACTTGTGGATGGGTTGATGTATACTTGCCCCTTTCTGCTATGTTCCCGAGCCGGAGATAGGTACAAAAATGTGATCTTTGATGGCTGCATGGTTGGAGGCGCAATCCAAAGGATTTTTAGTGGGATCTAGTGAATCCATTTATTTTGCTTTCATGTAGCAACTGGCTGATGCGGGAAGCTATTTTCTGCTAAGAAATGTAAAAGGTGTATCACTCCTCACACACAGTGTGACAAGAATGGTTAATGGGTTCTTGGTTCACAAAGGAGCATTGGTTAACCTAATACCTTGCACAGTCCATGACAAATTGATTAATTAGGGCTCAGGTGGTTCTACCCCAGGACACAGTGATCTCTGGATTTCTGCCTCCATGCCAAGGTTTATTAAAATGACAAAGCTACAAAAGGGGACGATCTTGCTTACTATGCAAAGTCCAGAAAGGAAGAAAAAAGTTAATCAACAAATCATAATCATATAAATGAGCACAGGCTCCTTCTGAAAAGCAATTACTTCCCTGGCAATTTCATTCGACACTGGTAGGCCGTGCTCTTGAATCATGTTTCTAGCAGAGACGCAAACTGGCACCAAGATGGCCTCATTATGTCCTATCAAATGTAAACAAAGTACAAGAAAATGGCCAGACAGAAGGCTTTGCAAGGGACTGTTTTTTTACAAATACGATTTATGTTAATTTAATCTTGGAGCTTTAAGAATGTGCCTTATCAATAACTAGCAAAGATCTGTCTAATAGCGGCACCATCTCTTGCTCCAAAGGATTCTTATCAGTACGTTGTATCCCCGCCTCATGCAATTTGGAAAGCTTTGAATATAATATTTGGTTGTAAGTAAATGCAGGTCCTTTGAACCCAGGGCCTTCCTGCTGACGAGAGCTAGATGAAACTCTCCAAAATATCCAGTCGACGGAGGTTTTTTTCCCCTTAAAGTTTCAAATGTCTCCCAGAAAGGGGGGAGAAGGGCAGAAGAGGAAATTTCATTTAAAAAATGGTGACATTTCTGCCCCTTATTTTTCACCCAGCTCTACTCCGTATTTTCAGACTTTTCCAAAGCCCTCAGCATCCTGAGGGAGTTAGATCTCTGTGATTGCAGCTTCGACATGGTGCTCGATGGAGCAGATGTGAAGACAGTGACAGAACTATCCTTCCCCCACCTTGATAGAACCAGTGATGGTAGCGCTGGTGTGGCCAGGCAGAAGGCACCACAGGCACCAAAGGTCAGTGAGGTTAGGTCTCTTCCATGCCAGCCCGGGGACCCTGCAGTACATGGGAGGAGGCACAGAGCAGGGAACAGAGACCTCTGAGGGTACCTGAGGCAGCGAGTCTCAGAGCCTGGGTCTACACGCTTGGCTCATGGGGCTTGCCCTATGGGCCTAAAAATAGCCATGTAGACTTTCCCGCTTGGGCTGCAGAATGGGGTGTGAAGCCCAGTGAGGGGGTTGGGTCTCAGAGCCCAGGGTCCAACCCGAGCAGGAGTATGTCTACACTGCACATTTTTAGTGCCATAACGTGAGCCCCTCCAGCCCATGTCTGTACCCCCTGGCTCTGAGACTCGCTGGCCCGGGAGGGTTTGTGCAGTGGGTTTCTTAGGTTTGGGTAGGGGGAAAGATTCCAGAGCTGGGGGAACGCAGATCGGGGACTAGAGGGTGGAGCTGTGGGGAGGAAGCGGGGACGGGCTTTGAGCATGTGGCGTGCGGTGGCCGGGATGAGTTTGAGGGTGGACAGGAGGAAACCAGGGACACGGGGAGTGAATGGGTCAGTGAGGGCGGCAACCAAGGGGAAGAGGGCGAGCGAGGGTGGGAGTGGAGGGTGATTTCCTAGTGCGTGTGGATAAGGTTGCGTGGGCGGAGGGAAGACAGTGGCAGTTAGTGCCTGGATGCTTTTGGTAATCCCACTAGATGCCTATCTACACTGTTCAACACCTAAATACCTTTACAAATCTAGTCTTTGGCCCCCAGTGCCTCAGTTCCCCCATAACATGGGGATAATAATCCTGCCTGCCTTCCACCGCTCAGCTGTCTTGGCTGCTTAGATCTCTGGCCCTTTTGGGGAGTGACTGTCTCTTCACATGCATATGTACAGCGCCTAGCACATCGGGACCCTAGACACTAGTGTCAGGCAGCTGACAGGTAATGACAGTATTTGTCTAGGGCCCAGACTGCAGGTCACTGGGAGCTACACAACCTGGTGGTGGTGACAGATATCTTCCCACACACACACACAATGGCCTTTCCTCTGCTGAATGTGATCCACTTACACCACACGGCTTTTGTTTTCCCAAGCTTTAGCCGTAGATTGTTTTCAGTCCAGTTCAGTGCCCTCCTCCTTGTGTCACGTGAAGTTCCTGGCTCCTCGTTCAGTTCAATAATAGCACAACCCTCCTGTTTTAATGTCTTCTTACTGTTGATCTGCATCAAGTATCTTTCTTGGATAATAGCGCAGCCTGTCAAAACATGATTGAAGCTCTTGGGTCAGAGTATGAACAAACTAGTGTGGCTCCAGTGAAAAGTACACTGATTTACAGCAGCTGAGAACCTGGTCCTGTAAGTGCAAGCGGAAGTCTTTTATTATTTGTATGTAGCACCTAAAAGCCTAGTCACAGACTGGGACCCCAATGTGCTAGGCACTGTACAAACACAGGACCAAATGATGGTCCCTGCCCCAAGGAGCTTACAATCTAAGTGGTGTGCTCCAGGCCAGCACTAGGCACCAGCTAAAGAATCAGGTGCTTGGGGTGGCCAATACCAAGGGGTGGCATTCCAGCCACTATTGGGGCGGCACGTCTGGGTCTTCATTGGTAATTTGTCAGCGAGTCCCTCAGTCCTTCTCGGAGAGAAGGACTTGCTGCCAAAGAGTGAAGCCGCGTGATCGCACTGCTGCGGCTTTTTTTTTTTTTTTTGCCGCTTGAGGCGGCAGAAAACCTGGAGCCAGCCCTGGGTGTGCTTATCTGGCCCCCGTTACTACGGTCTACGAGCATCTCACAATCTTCAAGGTATTTACATCCTCTCAGCACCCCTGGGAAGCAGGGGAGTGTTAGTATCACTGTTTTACAGATGGGGAAAGGAGGCACACAGAGGCCAAGGGTAACATTTTCACAAGTGTCTACGTGTTTAGGGGCGCAAGGGGACGTCAGAGGTGTGGCCGCAGCATGTCTAGCCACACCTGAGCTAGTTTTGATGTAGCTAATGTGACTAAGAATGGTAGTGGGGCCACAGTAGAACAGGCTGCTCAACCCAACTAATGGTATCACACTGGCCTTCGTTCAGCGCAGCCCTGTGTCTGGGGCTTCTCCTGCTATAGGTGGTGACACCTCCCAGGGGACCTACTGCTCTTACAAACCACAACTGCTGTTTGTTCTGCACTGGCCGGAGACACTTTGGGGGCCTGAGCGTAAAGGGTCTGGGTGCTAGAAGGGCCTCCTGAGGCATTTTACTCTTTGCAGGTGCGTGGTCCTAATCACTACTTTATTAGTGGCCATCTTTGTGCCTAAATAATAATAGTAAAAAATAGGTAAAGCAACCGTTAGATGCTTTTCTCTCTCCCTTTAGCCCTGCTCTTCTGATAGGTCTCACTAGGATGGACAAAAGGAGGCACAAGCTTCACAATGTGTCCCAGATCTAACACATTAGTCACAAACTTAAAAGCAGGGTGATTTTTCTGAGCCAGTGTGGGAGGGATTCCTGCCTTGAAGCTAAGGTGCTGAGCTGGTGGCTAAGGCCCTGGAGCCCCAGTCTTCAAAGATATTTAGGCACCTAACTCCCTTTGAGGATTAATTCTTGGCTCTGCAATGGACTTGCTGTGTGACCTCAGGACAGTCATTTAATCTCCCTGTGCCCATCTGTAAAATGGAGATAATACAACAATTTCCCCAGCTTTGTCTGTCTTGTCCATTAACAGAGTAAATGAACAATTCCTGCCCTGGAGAGTTACAATATATTCATGCAGCGCCTAGCACCGTGGGACCCGCTTTCAACTGAGGCCTTTACACAAATACTACGTATCTGTGTACATGAGTATACCGCAAATATGAATTTAAAAAGTGTTTTCCTGTACATACACACTCACATATATCTGTAAATAATTTAATACATTTCACTGTAATTTTAAAAATGGTAAATATTCCTTAAGAAATAGCTGTGTAAGTTTCACATTGGGTAGCTCTGAATGGATGTCCTAGGGCAGGGGTAGTCAATTATTTTTTGCCAAGGTCCAAATTTCTTGGTCAAGGTTGGGGTGCAGACTCCAGAGAAAATAATAAAAAAAAAAAACCCCAACACTAATGATAATACTAAGTAAATAAAAAGTTGCCAGGGTCCATTCAAAAGCATTTGGCAGTCTGGATTTGACCTGCAGGCTGCCTATTGACCACGCCCTTTCTAGAGCTATAATGGGTAGCAATCACCACAGACGTATGAAAGGATTTAGTTTTCGAGATACCCAGCTAAAATCCTGGATGCAGAGATATTGTGAGACGAGGCAAGTTAGAGCATCTCTTATGTTTTGCTAAAGACTAATTGCAGCAATGAGGCCAGTACAATTCAGAGCTTAGGCAAAACGTCAAATCTTCCACCTTCAATCTCTGACCAGACCTATGGAATATTCCTTTAGAATTGAACAGGGATGAAATCAACGCGGTTCTAAAGAAATTACGCTATAAGCTCATAGAATGTAATAAAAATGATGTCCTTGGAGTTTTTTAACCATTCTGTAGCAGGGATATAATTCTCTACATTCGCTATTCAAGTCTATGGGTTTATCATTCTCTATTAGTTCTATGGGACACTTCCATAATGGAAGGTCACTTTTCTCCAGCTGACTGTATTGCTTTTTTTGTACAACAAAGTACATTCAGAGGTGACATTTGGTCTTCTGCAAAATAGAATGTTACTCTTGCCTTAAGACAGGAGAGCAGCTAAAAATAAGCAACCGAAGTCAGACATTGCGCTTATATACACTCTTTAATTGCTATAATAAAACTTTTACTTTATGGGGTTTTTGGAATTTTAATATTAATGCCCACTGCTAATGCTTAATGCTAGTGATTAAGACAAAGGTTTATGATTTGCTAGCTGATATTTCAGTAGGGATTCATCACAAAACAAAGTAGTGTTTCAGAGTTAATAAATATCAGTTTCCAGTGATTACAACAGCTATCGTCTATCTCTGTCTCTCTCTCTCTCTCTCTCTCACATACACACATACAAACAAAGGATAGGGCAGACTAGAGCTATTTTATACAGCCGATCATAGAATGTGGAGATTTTCCATTTCTTCTGGATGATCTGGACTGGAAGCTACCAGAAGCAGACACCACCTACATGCCCCTAAGGCAAAGTGTTGTAGGAGGAGCTGCCACTGCTCCAATGAAAAATTTCATTTCTTAATGGACATATCATTGTGAATGAGTCCAGGATCAAGTCTGCCTTTCCCGCTTAAGCCCACAGTAGCCATTGTAATATAGATCCGATGCTAGACTCTGCCTGCTTTCCATTCCTTACCTCCAAAGACTTGTTTTTGGAAAATAAAACTGATCTTCCAAAACTATGTTTTCTTAACAGATCACTGAAAAACTTCCCTTCATGTAGCCCTGCCCCCAAACCCCCAACAATTAAAAAAATGAATCAATAAAAGCAAGCTGGCCAGGCTGAATGGACTAATTTCCAAACGCAGGCTAACAAATCTCTGGCTGTATGTTGTTTTCAGTGCATCGAAGTCTATTGGTGTTGGGTTGCTCATTCTCTCTGCCTGGCTTTAAGTTAGAATTCATTTTCTATCCCTGCTATCAGGTACACCTCATTTATTACTATTCACCCAACACCATCTTGCTGCAGACACAGGATATTCGTTTCTGACTTATTACAGAGAGAAAAGAAACTTCCATTAATAGTTAAAAGTAAAGTATTCGAGCCGAGCTTTGCGCGGAGGTGATTGATGGGCTCCATTACACTCCATTAGATATTTTATTCTTGTTAAATGAAGAGCAGCCAACTTTGTCAAGTATTTTTAGTTCCCTCTGGTCTTATTGGCCCAATCTATTCTCAGGGATGTCCCGTAAATGGCCACATATGGCTTTGTGTCTGTTGGAGTGATGACAGTACAGCTGGCTTTCATTGCCCACCAATTTACTGGCGCCCCCTTTATTGTGAGCTTGACAGCGCGGGGGCGCTTTGTACAGCTAACAAAATATATCTATTTTCTAATTGTCTATTTATCACCTTCCAGGGATTTGTGGGCCTCTCGTCTGAAAGCAAAGGGGTCTGGCCTTGAACAATGATCCTTGTCAAGGTACTTGCTCACTTTAAATTAGGGTCTAGTTGCTAAATAACTAATTTAGGCCTGCTATCAAGCTGAAAAAGTGGGTATTCAGTGTAGAGTGCCAACTGGGGAATTGATTATGTCTTCTCTTAGTGTGCATGATAAAACTGCCAGACCTGACCACTCTTGAAGGCTCTAGGTAGTTCCCAGGAGGCAGGAGGCTTTTCATCATGGAGAATTAGCACGAGCTCTACCAAATAGGCTTCTCAGCGTGGCAGCTGAATCCCAAAGAGCCTCGCAACAGTGGAACTGGTTCAGTCTCAACCCACTCATTGTTTGTTTGCATCCTTTTTCCCCCTCCCTCTCCCAGAGATGGCAGCGGATGCAGTTGTGTTTGCTGGAGGAGGTTGGGAAACATCAGGGAAATGGCTGTGTGGTTGCCACGATGGTCATTTTGGAATTTCAGTTATTGGGGGCAGGCGGAGCAGAGAGAGGACAGAAATAATTGGGAGTGAGGGATCCTAACTAGATGCACTGTTTGTACTGAGCCCTTGCTTGGTCCAGCATCTCAGCTCCCTGTAAAAGCATGTTTTTGGACTTCTCCATCTATGCTCCTTGCAATGCACTGGGGAATTAACATGGATAATTGGCACTCCTGCAGCCACGGGGAGCCTCCTCAACATGTACAGCCCAAGAGCAGAATTACAAGAAAACCGATATTACAGCAGATCTTTTTGACCATATGCCACCAAAATGGTACATTTGCAGCTGTCATTAGGTTGTAATTTCTTTTGGGCTCTGGCTATATCTCTTGCACAATCAAAAAAATACCACACCTATCTGTGAAGCAATATAAATGTTTATTGATAATAGGGGCCTTGATTCTTCCCTATCCATGCTGAAGAGCACCTTACTCCCAGAGTAGTTCATTAGTATTACTCAGGCTGAGTAAGGAAGCACAATCAGGGCCATGAAGTACATGGTAACTCATCCATGCTTTTTGGTCATTTAGGCCCAGATCCAGAAAGATGTTTAGGTGCCAAATTCTCATTTAAATCGACATGAGTTAGCCACCTAAATACCTTTCGGCATCTGGGCCTTAGTTCTTTTTTTTATTAATGATAAACCAAGTTGTTAACAGTATGAGTTATTTTTTTGCATCAGCTGTAACTGGGGGAAGAGCACAGAGGCAACATAGCTGATGGAGGGTACAAATACCATTCGGAAAATATCAGTGGTTTAGTTTTATAACTAGTTCATGCCTCTTGATCGTTCTCTTGTCAAACAGTTCAGCTCATCACCTCTGGCTACTTGTCATTTCAGACGTGCCCCAAGGAAGAAGGGGGCACCACAAAGAGTTCTAGACACTCGTGAGATGGCTGGAGTTCCATTTACAGACATCAAGAATCGGAACGTGGTGTTTCATGGTGCAGCTCTCCTCAGAATATGACTTTGTAAAAAAAGGCACCACGGCATTCCTTGTTTATTGTGTCTTCTATGTCAAATCATCAAGTAAAAAAATGTCTTTTTTCCCTAAGCATCAGCCCTGCAAACAGCCTGGGATCTGAGAATCAGGCTGGGTTCTTTCTTTCCCACACTGCATCCCAGCCATAATAGATTTTGCAGGCCAAATTATGCTCCATTGACACATTGTGTAACCCCTTGTTTCCAACTTTATCAGCTGTGAAGCCCTGTTAAAAGCTAAGGAGGTCTTAGGAATGTCACTGTGCTCTCCAAATTATTATGAGGAGTTGCCAGGTGTTAGAGAATAATTTGGCCTATAGGATCTTTTTTACTGGTGTTGATGCATGCCAAGGTAAGGACCCACCTTGGATCAAGTCCAGATGAGGGTCTAAAATGTTGAGAACTCAAGCTGCTAGAAGATTTTCTGCCAAAATGTTTTCTCGGTGGAAATGGCTTTTGGAGAAAATATAATTTTTTGTGGAAAAAATGTCAATTTTCATCAAAATGGAAAAACCCAAAGACCATGACATTCTGAGTTTTCAGTTGCATAAAGCTGTTTTGGTTTTAAACTGAAAAATGTCTGGTGTTGCTTGCAGGGGAAACAACTTGGGTTGGGAAAAGAAAAATTTCAAAGCAAAATAATTTCCCAGTGAGCTGTGCTGAGCACCCAGCAGCTTCCGCTCAGCTCTCTAGGCCTATCTGTAGACCGCGGCATGACACTATCAGAATCTGTCCCTACACTCTCCCTTTAAAACATTTTCAAATATCTTTTGGCAGATCTTCTCTTTGAAAACTTTACTGCCTTGTAAAACTCAGATCCCAGTTCCCACTCTGTGGGACAGTGACATACAATACAACATCTCTGACATGGCTGGTAGACATGGGAATGCTATTTGCTATAATGCACAGAGGCAAGCTGCTTGCAACTGTCTGGAAATGCACTGCCCCTGGAACAGGGTAGCCATGATAATAATAATAATAACAATAATAATAATAATAATTAATAAATAGAACCACCCCCCACGCAGGTTTTTGTTGTAGAAGATATACACCATCATCACTCACCTCAGTGTGCCACGTGATGGGTGGTATGGGCAACCTACTGTGACAACACATGAAAAATGCACTCGTTTCCTGTCAGACACCCGCTGTTCCTTGTGCTCAGTCCAAAACAACATAGTAGAGCTTGAGACGTCTCTACTTACTAACAAGGGCAGAGCGGGTTCTCTACATTATTGTGTCAAAGCTCTTTGGGTGTTATCGCATACAGTTTTTCACAATGTGGTCACATCACAGAAAGCTCCTATGTGCATTTAGAATAGTTCTTCCTTAAATTTTCTGGGTCAAATTCCTTCTATGTACAATGTATCCATATTCAGCTTTGAAAGTCTGCATTGCAATCATTCAAGAATTCCCCATCTTCTCCAAAGCCTTAGCATATTTTAGCAATTAAAAGGAGTACCTCAAATCATCTTGGATATCGGTTAAGTATCAGCTATGTTTATTTGGAAACTATCTACAAATGCACGAGCTGAGATTTTTCCATGTCTGTTAGCCTGAGGAGAATGGACTGACACAATTTTCCTTTGGATGTGACATGGGTGATGAGACATGTGAATGTACCTCATATTGCATGGTGCAAGAATAGTCAGACAAATCCAGAAGTGTAGTTACACAAGTTTGGACAAGCAGCAAAGAGTCCTGTGGCATCTTATAGACGTTTTGGAGCATGAGCTTTCATGGGTGAGTACCCACTTCGTCGGAGTTTGGACAGTGTTATTTGCAACTCATTCTGTGCAGAATTTTCTCATTACTCGTCCCTTTTCTTCTTCATGTGCATAGGACATCCAAAATGAACCCATGTTCTTTCCATCCCTTTTCGTCCATCATTACAATAGGAGTTGCTATGGAAATTGTTCCACTTATATCAAGTCTTTTTGATTGTCCTACTCTGTAATAGCCCTTTAACCATTCCACTGGAGATTGCAGTCTTGGGAGCTCTCTCAAGCTAAGCTGGGTCAGGTCATGAAAAGAGTGTGAAGGGAGGAATATGGAGAATGTGTGGTAATACTGACCAGGCTTTCTCCAGTGAAGGACACTGGGGAGTGTATGGATTTGGCCTACAGAGCTTGTCTGCTTTTGTTTACATTCTTGAAGATAAAGGGGTGAAATCTCTCAGCTCCAATCGCCATGCACACTCATCAAGGCTGCGAAGATTGAGCAGGGCTCCCCCTGCAGTGACTCCTCCGGGGTGTTAGGGGTGCTGTGATGCTGATAGCAGGGAGACTATCGCTCAGTGCTCCCCCTGCTGGTGTGCAAGGAGTATGGTGCCCCCTGAGGATGTTATAGGAGGGAGAGGAGGCAGCAGTGTGCTGCCTCCTGACTTGTCTGGCAGGGAAAGGAAGAGATGGGGACAGAACGTGGGAATCGGGGTTCAAGGCGGATCAGGATGGAGGGGACCAACAGCCCCTCTTGCGCTACCGCTGCAGTGGGCATCACCAGCTCAGACATTTGTAAAGGTGGGAAGCTCCATCTTCACCGACGTTTGGAAATGATTTGCTCAGGCGGTGGTTGCTCGCACACTTTTAAACACCACCTGTTCTTCTAGTCCAGTTGGAGGGAATGGGGTAACCTGCACACCCAGTGAGGTGCAGGGGCGTGTCAGCACCATGTCTGGCCTGCTTTGACTAGACTGATAGTAAGTGGACTTCCCGCAATGTGATGTCAGAGTCTGTCTCTCAGTATATTTTGTTGAGAGGGGAGATGGTGACTTGCAGGAGGGAAAGCAGGTTGCTTGTCATCGGATTCATTTTTCAATCTGTTCCCCTTGATTCCTTCTTTTTTCTTTTATCCTTGGGTCCTACCTACATCACTTCCTTGAATTTAACTCTGTCCTTTAACCCTAATACATCTTACATCTGTTTGCTCCTTGTTGCCTTTACTAATAATGATTGATGTCGTAGGGGTTGCAACCATTGTCTATTCATTTGTTCACCTGGCCACTAGCTGGAGACACTACACTGTCACATAAACACCACACTATACCGGAAACCTACTGACTGATACTTTACTGACCTACATGCCTCCAGCTTCCATCGAGGACACATCACACGATCCATTGTCTATAGCCAAGCCCTAAGATATAACCACATTTGTTCCAATCCCTCAGACAGAGACAACCACCTACAAGATCTTTATCAAGCATTCTTAAAACTACAATATCCACCTGGGAAAGTGAGGAAACAGATTGACAGAGCGAGAAGGGTAGCCAGAAATCACCTACTACAAGACAGGCCCAATAAGTAAAATAACAGAACACCACTGACCATCACATACAGCCCCCAGCTAAAACCTCTCCAGCACATCAACGATCTACAACCTATCCTGGAAAACGATCCCTCACTCTCACAGACCTTGGGAGGCAGACCAGTCCTCACTTACAGACAACCCCCCAACCTGAAGCAAATACTCACCAGCAACTACGCACCATGCCACAGAAACACTAACCCACGAACCAGTCCCTGTAACAAACCCTGTTGCCTACTCTGTCTCCATATCTATTCTAGCGACACCATCATAGGACCCAACCACATCAGCCACACCTCCAGGGGTTCATTCACTGCACATCTATTAATGTGATATGCCATCAAGTGCCAGCAATGCCCCTCTGCTATGTACATTGGCCAAACCGGACAGTCTCTACTTAAAAGAATAAATGGACACAAATCAGACATCAGGAATGGTAACATACAAAAGCCAGTAGGAGAACACTTCAATCTTCCTGGACATTCAATAACAGATTTAAAAGTAGCCATCCTTGAACAAAAAAACTTTGAAGAGAAACTGAAGAGCTACAATTCATTTGCAAACTCAACACCGTCAATTTGGGCTTGAATAGGGACTGGGAGTGGTTGGCTCACTACAAAAGCAATTTTCCCTCTCTTGGTAGTGACACCTCCTCATTAATTATTGGGAGTGGACCACATCCACCCTGACTGGATTGGCCCTGTCAACACTGGTTCTCCTCTTGTGCAGTAACTCCCTTCTCTTCATGTGGTAGTACGTTTATGCCTGTATCTGTAATTTTCACTCCATGCATCTGAAGAAATGGGTTTTTTTACCCAGCTTATGCCCAAATAAATCTGTTAATCTTTAAGGTGCCTCCAGACTCCTGGTTGTTTTTGTGGATACAGACTAACATGGCTACCCCTCTGAGAAATGATTAGGGGTATAGAACACTTTCTGTATGAGAAGAGATTGAAAAGACTGGGACTTTTCAGCTTGGAAAGGAGACGACTAAGGGGGGATATGATAGAGGTCTATAAAATCATGACTGGTGTGGAAAAATTGAGTAAGGAAATCAGGAGCCATTTTAAGCTGATTCGCGAGCTCCCACTGGGGAGTGGATTCTGCCTTTGCCCTGCTCCAGTGCTCCAGCCGAGGTGCTGGGTTGGGGGCCGCACCATGTTTCTTACAGTGGGTCTCTGGATCAGAACCCAGAGGAGTGGGTGGGGCTGGAGGGGATGGGAGAGGATGGTTGGAAAGCCCATGGAATGTGTGTGTGTGTGGGGAAATAGGAAAATCTGTCGAGCAAGGGGGCCTGACCCTCAGAGGCTGGAGTCTGTCTGCCCTAGCCTTCAGTAAGGTTACTGACCTCCTTACCCACTGGATTATTCATTGCCCCGAGAGGGGAGAGATCATTAATGATCCAGCCGGCGGGCTGGAATCACAATGAGGAACTACCAGATACAGAGCTAAACTGTGATTGGGCAAACTAAAGAGAAACTGAGGCAGACTTACCCTATCACCAGCTCAGCTGTTTGGGGGGAGGGCATCAGCAGCTGCAAGCAGCCCTGGACAGGGACCTACTAACAGAATCACTCTGTTTTGGATGTGTCACCTTGCTATACAGGCATGATTTATTTGTCTTTTTGTTAAACCTTCACTAAATAAGGCCTCACTCCTGAGATTGACTCTGGGCAGATGGATTCTTACTGATGCCAATGGGGTGCAGGATTGGGGTGTACCTCTCCTCAACTAGCAAAGAACCACATGATCTACAGAAGGGGATTGAGGTGGCAAGGAAAGAAAAAAAAAAAAGCAACACTTGTTTCCCACCGGTCATCCCTCCCTTTGCTCTGGAGTGGGGGGCAGGGGGGCAGTGAATTCTAGGCACCTAAATTGCTTGATGATCTGTCAAGCTGCCAGAAGAGAAAAGGCCCTTAAAGGATGACATCAAAATGACACTACTGATGCTTTACAGCATGAAAACTAGGGTGACAGAGGAGACTATAAAGTTATACATCATGAAGGCCAGGCATAAAGGACACAACAAGTGGACCCAGAGTATAAGATGAGATTTCCACATGTAACCGACATGACTAAAGTATCTGAGGCTGGCTCCAGATGTCAGAGGGGACTTGATGTCCAGTTCCATGGGAGCAGGAGAAGACTCTTGGGCCTGGATCCACAAAGGGACTCTGGATCCTAGAAAATCACTGCAACCCCAAGCCTGAGTGAGGTGCCCAGGCTCCCTGTACGATGCATGGGGGGAGAGAGGTGCCTACGAATGGGATCCGCCAAGGCCAGCACGCGAGGCGGGTGCTGCCCAAGCTAACCAATGGGAGATGCTGAGGAGAGGGGTGTGTGCTAAGCCCTGCCCCTCTTGCAGAGTTAGGCACCTAAAGTGCAGGGAGGTGCCCATCTCTGCTTGCGATTCCACAGCCGGGAAGCTGTCACCAGGAGCCAGTTCTTTTCAGAAAACGTAGGCGTTCTGGCATGGGGGTGTGACCATTGGCTGGAGATTCAGGGGCATTACACCGATTTACACCAGTCTGCAGGGCTGTCCCAAATCTCTGGGTATCTCAGGGTGGCCACTCTCTGGATATACCTAACTTCTCGGGCCCATTAGGTATGGAAGCAAACTTGCCTCCCTCCTTGGTCTGAAATAGCTGGAAGGTGGTGACTTTCGGGGCATGTTTCAAAAAGAGGGTTTGGGAGAGGTGGGGGAAGGGTGTCCTTCCTGATGATGAAAGGGGTTGCTGGCTGGCTGGTTGGCTGACTTCCTGTGGGCCTGATGGCTATAATGCTGCTCAGGTTTAATTTAGCTGTATTTATTGTATGTGAAGGTGCCTGGAACACTAGCCTCACAGAGGTGACTTTGTATTTTAAATCTACACAGATATTGGGGGCCCATACTTGAAACATATTGGTGCTTCCGTCTGGGGCACCCAAAACCTGTGGACTGTCTTGACAATACCTTAAATGCTCCGTCGCATTTTCCTCCCCTCTGCAGAATGGCAATGCTTGGATTTGCTAATTGTACCTCACAAGGACGTAGTGAGAGTGAATTACTTAATCCTGCTTCCAAACAGCTAGATAATCGCCACATCATAGTCCAAGAAGGAGCTCGGCTAGCTCTCCTAATGGAGATCAAATGAAAGAGGGCTGGCAGCTTATGTGATTTAAATGGGACGCTCGCTATCCCAACCCTAGCTTGGCATCTTAATTCCAGCCCTAAGCGGGCGGGTATATAGTGGGTTTCGAAGCACAAGCTTTACTGTTTCTCCTAGTCCCACCTGGCAGACTACCATGTTTTTTTTCTCCTCGTCCCCTTCTCTTAAGCAAGATACAATAAGCCTTGCCTTTGATACCATATGCCAGCAAATATCTCGGCTCACATGAAGCAATACATGAGAAAAGCAAGATCAGTCCAGAGTACAGGAAAAACAGAGTCTAGGAAAAAGGACTGCAGAAGACCCTGCTGTCTTTCCTGTCTTAGAAAGCGAAGACTTTTGCTTGATGCTTGAGTGTGCAAAGCCATGCCGTGCTTGTGCTGCCGTGGAAGAAGAAATGAGATTTCAGTCCTAAAAAGGCAGCCCCGGGGTTCTGATGCTAAAGGTTGCTAAATGCTACCAGCTGACCTCTCACATGGGGTCCTAGAAAGCTAACATAAGTGTGTTATGTGACGAAAACAGTGTGTTTGGTTTTGTTTATGAATAAAGATTTTCTTGAGAGAAAGTACAATGTCAGGTATAGCTTGGAACCCAGATATAACCTGGGGCTAAAGACTAACGTCTATTACCAATTCCCTGAGCCCTAGCACACTTTCATGCAGTACTGTCGCAAACAGCACTATGTTGAAGCGCACCAGGGAATCTTTTGTGCGCACCAGCTGGTTCTATATGGACCGATTAAAGTGCAATATGTTAGTGCGAGTGGAAATCACACCTCCTGTAGTGCGCGTTGCCCCACCATGTAGACAAGCCCTTAGTGATTCCAAGAGAAACACCGAAGTCAAACAATTACCGAAGGGCTCAGGGAATTGGTAATAGACTACAAGGCCTTTAATCTCTAAATCCCTTGTTCTAATCTGGCCTAGGGCGATAGTGACTGAAAGTCATTACCAGCTGGTGGCCTCAGTCCAGTTCTAGGCAGACAGGTGTCTGTATAACAGCCTCCAGAACTGGCATTAGTTTGACATTCTCAGTGACAGAATGGGCCCAGAGATACTAAATGAAACTCCTAGTCCGAAACATGGCTCTGGTGGATTAGCATCAGGGCAGTGTGGTGAACGTTGTGTCAGAGACTCTGGTCTCCAGCACTGCACTGAATTCCTAACAAAGAAATACAGTAATAAAACCACGCTGAGGTTATGTTAACATTATGCAAGGGTCCTGAGGCTGTAGTGCTCTGTGCATTGTGGAGTTATTTACCCATGTGCAAAATGGGTATAAAATGTTGCCATTCTGATTGTGGTAGTGTTTAACACCCATTTTCCACTGTCTTCGTACAAGTGTAAATGAAAATATCGCACCCAGGGTAGGGTAGGATCAGGCTCAAGTTCTAGCTCTGGTTAACATATTTAAGAGGGTTGAGACAACCAGAATATCTAAATAGCAAAGGAATCTGGCATATTAAATCATTTGTTTTTTTATTAAGTAATATCAAAACAGGGTAAAATAAGGTAAAACAACAGCTTCCCCCCGCAAAACAGCCAACCTAACAAATTAGTTGGAATTCTTTCCAAGTCAACATTCTTTTAGATATCCTAAAAAATATACCCTGCCATAAAAATAGTTGTTACTAAGAAGATGTCAGTGTACAATGCTTACCACAATTCTATGGTAATTCTACTACTTATAATCCTTGTGTATCAATCCGTATTTCGATCGCTTGTAAGAAAGCATGGAAATCATTAGCAATGACTGCATTTTTTTATTAGAACAAGCATCTCACTACAAAATATCAACGGGACATGACTGAGAATTCAGATGTCCTGCTTTTTATAAATCCTTGTAAATGATCAATTGATTTTAGTCACTTTCCAAAAACTGGCTTCATACCAGAGCTGGCCCAAATTCAGAATTTCCATGCTTTGGGGGGGAATGTCGACATTTTGAACTTTGGCTTTGTTCCAAAAGAGAACAAATATTTGTGAAATTTCCTGAAAAAGGGAAAAGCCTAAAAAAAAAAATGTGTTAACATATTTTTCCTTGGGTAATTTCATCAAAATTAATTCGATTTAATGAAAAAAATTTCAGTGTTGTTGAAAAGGCATTTTCCAATGGAAAATTGTTTCAGCAACAAATCTCTGATGAGCTCTGCTTTCTATTGAGGAGACCCCCCTCCCCCAACCATTCCTTTCTGCTCCTGCAGGCACTTTCACTTGGGAATAAGGCACAATTCTGCAGCCATGGGAATCAGTAGGACTGGCTCAGACCCATAATACTTATAATCCCAAACAGTCATTGAAGTTAATGGGGCTTGGTAGGCTTGGGCCCCAGGTTTAAATGCCTGAGCCATTGCAGCATGTGGATTCCCGAGATCATGTAGCAGAGATCTAGATTCACATTTCTTTAATCTGTTTAAATTAAACATCCAGTAAATGGAAAATTAGGCAGTAACCAAGTTGTGACCAGTTTATTCAAACCACAATAAAGGTTTTAAATTAAACCCTGACATCTTCCACTAGATGATAATGTTTTCCATTTCCACCATCGAGGAAATACAATGGCACATGGGAATTAATGAAAGAATTGCTATTTTCCCCTGCATATACCTTGAGAACTATTACTGTGAATAATGGTGCTTGGGAAATTATACAATGTTGGAGAACAGATGTTAATTTTAAAGTTGAAATAAAAGTAATGATGAGAGCTCAGTTATTACAGCTTCTCTTCACAATAAAGAGTAGCCTACACTGTCCGACATGTAACAGGACCCTGGTTCTTTGTCATTTTATATTCAAGCTAAGATATGCGTGTGCCAAGCAGCTGCTGTCACGTGCATTCATTATACACTGTGTGAAGCATTTCGTACACACAGCCAGGTGGCTTTCACCAAATGCCACAGCCTGATCTCTGTTTCGCTGGTGTAAATCCAGAGTGAGTTGAGTTTGGTCTTTAATGTTGAAGTATGTGAAGTAAACAGGGAAAGAGAAGGAGTGCCAAGTACTAAAGAGAAACTGGCTTGTAGCCATCTCTTGAAATTGGCCAGTCACGTTTTAAAACCTGAGTAGACTTCCAGGGTGGGATTTTCAAAGGCATTGGCCTACCTTGGCTCCCACTGATGTCAATGAGTGAGTGGGATTTTAGGCATCGGGCAGATTCACGTTTTCATGCGAATTTTGAAACAACACTATGACGATCAGTCTCTCTGAGCACTCTGCACAACAGGCATTGAGTCTGTCTGACAGTGGGAAACAGGGGCATCTCACTGGGATCCATCCTTTCAGTGAGGTCTATTCAAGTGACCCAGATGTGTCATTATTTATAGACAAGCGTTGGTCCAATGACTACCCTTTCCTGCCTGGGATCCAGGTTCATGTGAAGAATGGGTAAAATCTTGCTAAACACTCTTAAGAGGGCTGGGAAGAAGGCATTCAAATGCCAGACAAAGAAGAACAGGAATCAGAGCCAACAGCATGGTTAATTACCCAGCTAGAACCAAATAAACAAAGCACTTGAAAATGGCATGGAGCTAATCCTCAGGCTAAAATGGCTAACAAACCGAAAGCTAAAGTACCTACCATTTAACATGGGACGTGTTACCTTTACTACGTTATGCCTGGACCCTGCAATCCTTGCTCTTGTCAATGGGGCTACTCATGTGAGTAAGCATTATTCACACAAGTAAGGGTTCACAGGATCCAGTTCCAAGTTTGTGGCAAAGCATAAGAAAATTCCACCTGGTGTGCAACTCAAATGTTTTTTAAAAAACAAGGAAGTTGGACCTGCCTTGCTAGCCCTAGACCTAATGTATCTATTTCTCTATCTACATAGCATTGGCCATGGGTCCATCACAAGATAGCTGTGCTCTGTACAAAACTAAAAGTAACAATCTTACAGCAGAGCCTGGTTCAATGGTCCAGAGAGAAGTAACAGAACCAACAAACTAAACACACGGGCAAAGGAAAAACGACAGAAGGAGAGTGCTGGTGACCTGGTCCACTGAGATAGGCAATACCTGCAGTTTTGGGACCTCAGAGGGCATGGCTAGCCTGCACAATAAGCCTGAGCTCTCACTCAGGTTTGAGCCCCCGCCCTCCTTGCATCCACACACAAATCAGTCTGACTTGGGTCAGAGAGTACTCAGGACTGAGTCCTAGGACCTTGCTTGGGGGTAGGTCAGAGCTTAGTCTTGCAGTGAGTGGGGTCCAAGCTGTATCATTCTGCAGTGTGGACGCAGCTCAAGCCGCACACCTGAGTCAGAAGTTCTGGGCAGTGCCGTATGGACACATTTGCATGGCTGTGAGAGCTGGGCTCAGCAATTGTAAGCCGAGTTTACAATGCAGTGTGAACACTCAGGAGCAAGCTTGGAAACACTGAGTCCAGGAGCCCAGGTCCCACCCACCTGGGTTTGCAATGCAGTGTAGGCATATCCAGAAGGACTCCAGTGGCCATCCTGGGGAGCATGGGGGAGTCTTCTTGTCTGCAGTGATTTGGCAGCTGGTGAAAAGTTGAGCTAGGCCATGCTGCTCAGCTTGGACGGACATAGCGGGAGGCATGTTGGGCCTGCATATTTAAGGGTTCTGTAGAACATCAGCCAGATTAAAATACATCAGCGAAAGTTAAGATGCTATTTACAGTGCTGTTCTGTGGCTTAAAAATGCAGATCAGTTTAAAAAAAGAAAGAAACTTTGAACTATTTATGCAATCCCAGGTTTAGTGAGTATGGTTTTCTGTGGTGTAAGTAGTCCTCACTGATTCTGTTTTAGTATTCTTCCTCTTCACAGTATTGTGCCTAGGAATCCCAGTCATGGATCAGGACCCCACAGTGCTCGGTGCTGTACAAACAGAATAAAAAGATGGCCTCAACCTCAAAGAGCTGCCAATCTAAGTAAAAGAGAAGAGACAACAGATGGCTACAGATAGACTCGGGGAGTACAGGGAAATAATGAGACAGTGTTGGTCAGCGCGATGGCTTTAACACTTTGCTCATCTATTATATGCATTTCCTGCCAAAGTGGGAGAAAGGAGCATGTATATGTACATATGAAAGGGTCAAATTCTTGGGGTCCTTATTGAGTTTTTACTCAGTTCTGTCTCAGGGCAACTCTCTCTGACACTATGTACAGACCCAGAGCAAGGATCAAGTGAAAACTGAGCAACAACTTCAGGAGCTGGGCCAATCTTTGTGAACGTGAGGTTGAACTTCACAGGGAAGATGATGTGCTGTTTCTCCTTGACCTTGAACGCTTCTCCTCTGTGGTGATTTGTAAACAGGAAAAGAGCCTTTCCGTCTTCAAGCAGGGCAAGGAAACAGAGCAGCAAGCCTGTGGCTGGGGTCAGGAAGGGATTAGGACACAGAGCTACGGTTAAAAAGAACCCGCTCCTTTTCAAAGAGCAGCAATATAAACAATTGGGGTAAAGATGCCCAGCGAATGTGTGTAACTGACTCTGATACAGTTAACCTTGGGCACCACAATCCAATTTGTTTCTTCCTTGCTTCAACTGTGTTAACTGAGGGGCTCTTGTATGCGTCTACCACTAGCAGTGACTGTGTTCGCTAAAGGAATTGCAGGCTAATGTTCCTGTCGCTTGGGAATTTCTGTAATAGTGGTGGGAAGGGGGTCCTAGGCCATCCTAACGGATTCAAATTAGGAATTTATGGCAACCCTAAAGGACCTGACTTCCCCGCTTCCTCAGACTAGAGAAGCAGCTTGCTTCCTGAGAAGTCCCATTGATGTCAGCCTGATTCCACAGTATGGGAATCCTCTCTGTAAAGGTGGCAGAATCAGCCTAAAAGATCAGCTTTTACATTCCACTATTTAAATGAGTTTTTTAATTGGACACAAGAGTTTGGTTTGAATCTTTCAAATCCCACTGAAGCCAATGTCTGTCTGTCAGGGGGTGTCCACCCCACCCAGGACTGGAAGGGGATAAGAGGCCAGGTAGGCCTATTAACTCCGCAGGCTGTACCTGGAGGAAGAGCCAGGGAGCAGGGAATTGCTTGAAAGCAGATTCACCTAGGGAGGAACAGGATGGGGCTATAAAGCCAGGAAGCTGGGAACAGATAGAAGCAGCTGCTGGGAAGGAGCAGCCACTCCCTGGGAGGAGGGTTTGGAGCTGGTGCACCCAGGGAAAGGGGTGGGGGAACCCGGTGTGGGAGGAAACAGTCCAGGGGAGGAGCAGTGAGGGCTGGGAGAGTAAAGCCCAGCACTGCTGGGTTGAGGGTCCCTGGACTGGACCCAGAGTAGAGGGCGGGCCTGGTTCCCCAACCAGCCACTGAAGGAGCAGCACCAGTGGCAGCGAATGGGAAGACTGCCTAGGCCTGCTGGGGGAAAGACTTCGATATACCCCAGAAGAGGGGAACGCTGAGTGACCTGGCTGAGGGCTGAACCATGAAGAGGAAACTGCGGTTCCTGGAGTGTGGGGGGCTGCAGAGTACAGAGACAGACAGAGTGATGGCGTCCGACAGCGGAAATGGGTGTAACCCCAAGAGCTAATCCCCAGAGCGGCCAGGAGGAGGCACCAGATTAGTGGTGAGCTGTGCACTGTCATACTGTCTATGTAGGGGAGTGTCTGTTATTTGAGAAATGTGTGATTAGCTGGGTTTTTTTTTTTGGTGTACCAGCAGTTTCAAAATATCAACAGAAAATTTCTTCTGGCTTGACCCAAAGTGAAAATGTTTCAGTCAATTGGGAAGTTACAATAAAAAACAAAAAGAACCCTCCCATCTTTCATTTGGGGTTGAATTAAAACTCTTATTTGACATGAAATGAAGTTTTATTTTGAGCTTTTAAGAAGGGCTGCAGGACGAAGGTAACAAAATACTTCCTAACCTCCCAGAGAGCAGTGATTTCCCCAGTCATCTCATTCTCTGCAGCGATGCATGAGAAAGAGCGAGGGCTTGTCTACTGCGGGGCAAGTCAGGGTGTAACTCTACAGCTCACCAGCTTGCAACGCAGTCATGTCCTGTGCTGACACTGCTACAGCCCTCCGGGGCTTCCATGTGCTGGAGCCGAGTCCACACGGGATGTCACTGTGGGGCAACCTGATCCACTGTAGATTCACACCCTGGCTTGCCGCAAAGTAACTTGTCGTGTAGCCTAGCCCTGAAACTCACTCCCTACCTCCCTTCACTGCACCCCCATTTCCCCACTGCTTGGCTTTCAGAGTGTCTTATTCATCTGACAGTCTGAAGGCCTCTGTGGGTCATGGCTTGAAATCCACTAGTCTAACCTATTTCAGACTTGGTTAAATACACACCTTCCTACTCAGGGCTGGGTGAAATTTCTAGCCTGAACGCTGACGGATCTATGGCTAAAATAGAAATATAACTCAGAACGAGTGACCAAGATTGTTTTATTAAGGGAATTTTAGCCAGATTTATATTTTATTCTGGTCTCCATACAGTACTCAGATTGCCTTTGTTAATTAAGTCATCTAAACCCCATCAGCAACATCATATGAAGTGTGGGCAGGTGGCATAAGTAGCCTGAGATCCTCGGCTGCTGTAAATAGGTGTTGCTCCACTGAAGCCAACAGATTCACACCTGCTGATGATCTGGCCTGTAATATTTACAAAACTGTAAATGTAGCTGTTGAGCAGATAGGCATCATACAGTGACTCAGTATGCGCTAGTGCTGGGAGCTGCGTTCCAAGATAAGCATCATCTGGATTCAGTTCAGTGTTTGCCGTTTGAAAGCGAAACAGTGTAACCTACCGTACAGTAAGCAGAGAAACCTCTGATCTGTCGTGTGCTGCGAATGGAGCTACAGGGTGAATTCGACCCCTTTCGGAGCATGCGCTCCATTCTGATAGCTCACAAGGAAGCGGAACTACCCTGCCAAGCTGACTAAAGTTGATGCAGAGCCTGTTAGCCGTGTTAACATGAGTCCAAGCACTGAGAAACTCCCTGTAGGGAAAATAATTGGAAGAGGGGGAAGGGGGGATGCAAATGCAATACATATCTTTAATCTGGTGCAGGGTTATTCCTCAACTGGTGCAACGCCTCATTGGCGGACTCCCTGAGTCTGATCTCTTCGCTCCAGTATAGTGAGAGGACGTGGGATCCTACGCAGAGCATCAAGCCTGCCAAAGTGCAGATGTGTCCCAATTTGTGGAGAAAATGGATTTCATGGGCCTCTGCAGCATTTAAAATCAATGTGTGGCACCCTTATTGGCATCTTGCTGAGCAAACTGGGATGCACATGCTTACATGGCTGCCCCAGTTTATGAGGAATGTTGATTCTACAGCATCATACTGCAATCCCATGCAGCTTGAAAACAATCGCACAGCAAAGATTACTGTCTGTTTATTGTGAAGAACCAGCAACTTGCTTGGCCTGGTATCAGGGACAGCTCCAGGCACCAATACGCCAAGTGTGTGCCTGGGGCGGCAAGTCATGGAGGGCGCTCTGCCGGTGGCTGCGAGGGCGGCAGGCAAGTTGTCTTCAGCGGCATGCCTGCGGAGGGTCCTCTGGTCCCACGGCTTTGGTGGACCTCCCACAGGCGTGCCGCCGAATCCGCTGGACCGGGGACTTCCCGCAGGCAAGCCGCTGAAGGCAGCCTGCCTGCCGTGCTTGGGGCAGCAAAATACCTAGAACCGCCCCTGCCTGGTATGAGATACCAGCCTCACTGAGGAGCTTATGGGCACAGAGACGGGCCTTGCGAGATCCAGGATCCATAGTTCTGTCGTTCCTTCTATCTGCTCCCTTTAACCAGAATTGGGGCTAGAAAGGTATTTCCCTGATGTGAGTTAGTCTCTGGAGAGGGGTCTGGTGCTCTGTTTGTGGGAGGTTGCTCCATGCCTGGGGCAAGCACAGAAGACAACACAAAGACACTGGAAGACTAGGAGAGGGGAAGCATGATAAGAAAGAAGCACTAAGATGCTGGCCAGCGTGGACTCGTGCAGGGCCTTGCAGGCTTGCCCAAGATTGTCCTATTATTAGCTCTATCTCCAAAGCAAGAGGAACTCCTCGCCATCCGTATTGACTGAAAGCAGAGCAGTTCTTCGGTGCATCCATCTGTTCATTCTTGCCTTGCCACATGCATAAATGGTGTATTTTAGGCAAATAGTGCCAGTATGCTCCATTTGGGTTTTACTGACTCGCACAGGTAAGCGGCTGGCTCTTCCCACCTCTCAGCTCTAAGGGAGGTGGGAGTGGCTGTGAGAGTCAAAAGAATTTAGATGACTATTCTCACCCCCCTATTCTTTTTCATTTGTTTGCTGCTCCTCCTGGTTGTGGAAGGACAAGTGTTGCTGTCCCTAAAGAAGCACCCTTGGCATAAGATTTCCAGCCTAACTTTACTGATCCAAGAGCCTTAGCATATAGTTTGGGTAAGGAACCAAACTTGTTGTGTATCTGAACCCAGCTGCTGGTTTGCTGATTGCTGCTCTGCACACTGTTTGGGAGTCTGCTGAGGTCTCCATTAGCAGTATTGTTTCCATGAAACTGAGAATTGAATGCCATGTGCAGCAAGTTAGATCTGGGCACATAGTGTCCCAATGAATTGTCATTGCCCACTTTTTTCATAAATCACTTTGTGTTTAAGAGCTGCAGAACAATGTAGAATCATAGATTATTAGGGTTGGATGGGACCTCAGGAGGTCATCTAGTCCAACCCCCTGCTCAAAGCAGGACTAATCCCCAGACAGATTTTTGCCCCGATCCCTGAAAGGCTGAACTCACAACCCTGGGTTTAGCAGGCCAGTGCTCAAACCACTGAGCTATCCCTCCTCAAACATAGCTTTGTTTGTTGGTTTGATGGGGGAAGGAGGAGAAGATATTGAGGGATCTTTGCTCAGGGAAGCAAAGACCTTTCTAGCCAATAAGCCTGCTTATCTGCTTTAAATAATTTTGGTTTTATGCAACAAAATATAATCTAATCTTGCTAATCAGACAAGCACATTTTATTGCCTTCTGAGTCATTTCAAAATGCATTGTGAGTTTGCCAAGCACTAGAACTGCTTGAATATTTCTGGAGTACCTTAGATGTTAGGATGTTTAAAGGTTCTCCCAAGCCTGATATAAATTTAGAAGTTGTCTCTACAGTCAGCCCATTGCAAACAAAAGCTAAAATCCCACAATAATACTTCACAGGCAACTCTAGGAAACAACATTCATCAACTTTTTTCTTAAGCAACAAAAAAAAATGTTTTTTATGTTCCTTTCATGCCATGGACGAGAAGAAATCCACAGCAGCTAAACCACCTGGAAGCTTGTTCATCTCCTTGTGATATTCAAGCCTTTTTAGGCTGCCTCCTGTTAGTTCTCCAATGGCAAATTGGAGAAAATAATTAAAACTTTAATTTATTTATCCATATCCTGTATAGATATTGTACAGCCAACAATTGCTGGCTTCTAATTTATTCGTGCAATGTCCTTCAGGAGCATATTGCGACCAGATGGGTTAGAGCAGAAGTTTGTCCCCCTAGCAAGGAAAATCCAATGCTCGTATCACTGAATTGTTAAGCTTGTAGCCAACGGACTATATTTAGAGAGCTAGGAGAGGCTGCTACAGGGTACCTAAAACCCTGGAAAGCTGGCTGGTGACGCACACATCCAAAGAGCACAAACTCCAGAGCTGGTTACAGCCCAGGAACAATTACACTTTGCTTAATCCTTTCTGTAATGGTGTGGGACACATTTTCAGCACTGAATCCAGGGTAGAGCGAGTGTGTGATTGTATCACATTTCTTTTCCTAAGGCTCATCCTCTGACATGACAGGTTCGAACAGGTAACAAAGGTCCTTTTATTTGGTTTGCTAGTAGTAATTTCTGTTTTCTCAAAGCAGCAGCTATTTTTATGCCTGAATATGTAATAGCTACCTCCACCTGGGTGATGGGCACCTCCCATGACTCTCCGGGACTACTTGACAACTGCAGAGCTACAATTTTAATAGACTCCGAGTAGTTTTCTCAGAGAGAAGCCTTAAAAACTCCCCAAGGAGAGATCATCAAGCGGAATGGTCCCTGGTGCAAGATTTATTAGCAGGCAGGCTGGGGAGGTTGATTAGCCCGCGTGGCTGAACAGACATGCTGTCAGACAGGCCTTTTAATCCAATCAGTTACCTGTCGGAGGGGGAATTGTCTTGAGGTCCCCAGTGCAGCACATCCACAGCACACCACTCCATGCCTGTATTTCTGCCACCATCAGGAGCACTTTCCCTGACCAAGAAAACTTGTTTTTAACAGCCAGACTCATTTGGGAATAGCTCTACTTTAGGGAAGCAGAGGGAGGTCAATGCACACATTGTGTACAACTGTGCCCGTAAATGCACTGCAGATACTTTCAGATCTAGATCCACCCAGGCTTGTTGGGGAAGCCTCGTGTAAAATGAATTAAATTGCTCATATGCTCTAGTAGGCCCTTTGGAAATTTATGGCTCATTGGTCTTCGCTGTAAGGAAAAGCATAACCAATTTCTTTAAAGGGTGAGAACCAAATTCCACAATCACTGAAGATTTGTATATTCCAAACTAATAAATAGTGCTCTGACCTCAGAATCAGAATCTGGGTGAGACACAAGCTTCTCTAAAGAAACAAATCCTGTGAAACAAGTTCCCCTTAGTTCTGTACATTTTATACCACCAAAAAGATTGTTCTGATGACAAAGAATCTCCGTGGAGTGATTTTAATGCAGGAAAATATGTTGCTAAACAAAAATAAAAAAACAATTAAAATTTAACTAGTCCAATGGTTGTCTAATCTAGCAAAATGCAAATTAAAATAGAAATGTGGATGTCTAACATTCAATTAATAGGCAGTCAAATTACGGCTTTATCTATTTCTTTTTAAACTTAGAGCTTTGTAATAAATTTGAACGTGAGTACAATTATTGTCTCCATTACATAGGCAACAGCGATTTTTCACTGAAAACGTTTTTCTAAAACAGCCCACCCATAAATGAAAAACAACAATGGTTCAGTTGAGTGAATTCTTTATGTAAGATCTGTTCAAGGAGAATTCAACGCTGTCCTCCAAATATATACATTTCATACATAAATTATGCTCAAGGAGTATTATTAAGGTTGCAAAGTTAGGCACTCAAGAGTTAGGCAATCTTACATGTGGCATTTTCTGGGCAATCTAGGTTCGATTCTTTGCAAAGAGTGATCGTATGCACCTTGTCATTTACCCCATTTGTATAAGGGGAGAATCCCTGACTGCCTCTTCAGGTTGGGGTATGAGCAACTTCCACTGGATCAAAGGGTGAGAGGAGGGGCATGCTGCTCCAGCCAATTGTCGTGGGCTGAATGGGGCCTAGGAGTATGATCAATGCAGGTGGCACGCAGGGGACTCTTTGTGGCATGGAGAAGATCTGGGTGACTGCGTGCGCCCTGTGCAGATGACATGTTTGCAGATTTTAGTAGCCAGATTCTGATGAACTCAGCTGAGCACGTGTGGGTGACTAGTTTCCAAGGCTTTTAATTCATTCAGCTCGGGCTGGATTTTTCTGGGGACCACTAAAAGCACTTCCTTGACTCTAGGACTGTCCTACTGGCAAATTTCAAGCTCAAACACCACAGAATGGTGCCTCTGGAACTCTTCAAAGAAATGGCATGAAAAACAAGGGAACATGGACAAATCTGTACTTTGCACACAGTGTTCTGCTGCAAAATCCCAAGGAAAAAGACAGCTGCACAGTTAGGGCCCGATCCCGTCAGCCCTTACTTGAGCAAAGCCATCCTTCACTTGAGTGGAGGTTTTACCAGAATAAGCCTTAATTGCAGACAGGGGCGGCTCTAGGTATTTTGCCGCTGGAAGTACGGCAGGCACGCTGTCTTCAGCGGCTTGCCTGTGGGAGGTCCTGTGGATTCGGTGGCATGCCTGCGGAAGGTCCGTTGAAGCCGTGGGACCAGCGGACCCTCCACAGGCATGCTGCCAAAGGCAACCTGCCTGCTGCCCTCACGCCAACCAACAGAGCGCCCCCCGTGGCTTGTCACCCCAGGCACGCTCTCGGCATGCTGGTACCTGGAGCCACCCCTGATTGCAAAAATTCATACGGTGGCACTAGCTAAGTAGCATAGTGCAGCTAGGTGAGCTTGGGAAAACCAGTCTGGTGAACAAGTTTGATGAAATAAAAAGCTCCTCAGGCTTGCAATCCTCAAGATTAAGATTAATTAAAGTCAATAAAGGGTAAAAAATGTTTCCCAGCCCCTTATAACTCTGGGCCTCTCAAAACTGAAGTCAAAGTATGAAGTTAGAGAGTAATTGCACGCACAAAGCTGCCTACAAAGGAAGTTATTTAGGTAGCGGAGGCAAGTGTTTGAAAGTTAAGAAATGCCAGACATCCGGCTGCTTTCGCAGAAAAAAGTCACAAGTCACCAGAAACTTTTCTAATGCAAAGCATTAGGCAACCGAAATACAGCATTTGCTACCAGCTACCTCTGTAATAATACCATGCGCTTCAATAGTTTTTCAAGAAACACATTGCTTTAATGGACTGAAATGTGCAAATCTTGGACTCAGCTTTTCCAGGCTCATCCTCGCTATTCCCCCATCCCTGAGCAAAAGTGAAGGGGCTACATGAAAGCAGGACAAAGCTTACTGCTCACCAGGAGGGAAACTGAGGAAGATATTACCATAGGTGGTTAAAGGCAGGGAGACCACTGCCTGGGAACACACTGCAATAATATTTTTCAGCTGAAATTAGACTATGTGCATCAGATTATAAAATACCATCAGAAAGGCTGATTGGAATTTTTTTTGTCAAAACAGATTTTTTGCTGAAATATGCTCTCTCCACAAAACAGATCTTTTGTGTGTGGGTGAAATTGTATCGATTTTTGACAACGTTGTTGGGGGTGGGGAAAGAGTTCAGAAAATGCCTATATCCTGTTTTGACATTTTTGGAATGAAAAGTTTGATTTTTTTTTTCATTTTGAAACAACTTTCCTGTAAAAGATTGACATTAAAATGAAATATTTTGAAGTGATCAGAATGAAGCATTGTGGGGGGGAGAAGGGAATTGCATTTCATGAAAACTGTTGGCTTTTCATCCTGTTTGGGAATGATTTTGTTTTTTCAAAATCTTGACTTTCTTGGCAGAATGGAAAACCCGGTTCCCGACCAGCTTTGATCATCGGCTCCGGAAACTGCAGTATCCATGGCTCATCTCTAACAGGATTTTAAAGAACAAGAGAGCTGCCCGGGGGACAGACTCCTTCTGTCTCTCAGCTCACTCATTATAACCATATATTCCATGATACCCTGGGACCAAATTCCAGTACAACAACCCTCTACACACCAGGGCAGCATTAATTTATTCTATTGCTATAAAATACTCTTCATTCCCCCTCTCTTCTGTGCCACTCCCTTCCCCCCAGTTATGACTGATAGTGGAACACACTCATTGATGTAAACTGCGTTGCTCATTTGGAGGATGGGTTTCTTTGCTCCATTCTCCTGGCTCCACCCTCCCTCGGCCTCTGCTCCTGTGATGTTATTCAGATGGCCCAGCTCAGAACTTCCTTCCCTACCATGTGTGCCAGGGAAGAGGGGAGCCTGTAACCAGCTTTAGCAGCGCGTCTCCCAAGACCTTGATGCCTGCGCAGTTCTTCCAGGAAGCTTGCCAACCGGCTTGCTGTTAACTCCCTTTCTGGGACAGGGCTACCTGGTGAATAACAGTTAATTGCAGCAACAGACAATCTCAGCATTACTAATGAAAATATGCTCACGTACCGTACTGTGCTTACAACTGATTAGGAGGCAACATAAGCAGCCCAGGCGATAGATATGTATTTTCTCATGCTTGAATGACACAAAATAAATGAATCAGAGCCGGGTTTTCAAAAGCCTTCAGCTTTGACCTAACTCTGAAATCAGTGATCAAACTCTCCTGGACTTCGATGAGAGCAGAGCTGAGTGAAAACTCCATCCTAAATTAAACAGACATGTGCATTGGGTAAACATCATCTTCAATGATCCACCTACTAACCAGTTATTTCATATGGTCATCTAGAATGGAGAAGTATGGAGATAAATGTAATTTATAAAGTAAAAGCATTGGGTTTGTGTTCTTTCTGGCTTCTTCATGATTTCTAAAGGGGATTTTTTTTTCTGTTCAGGTTTTTTTTTACAGTCAGATTTCAAGTCCCATGTGCCTTCTTTTTCTCTGAAGACTGGCAAACTAGCAATATGATGACATCTCAGGCACCAAGGAAGTGAACATTGATCAACAGTGAGGGGAAATTATAGGGTCTGAGTCCCCTTTCTTTACACGATTTGCACCGGTGCAAGTGAGATCAGAATCAGGCAATAAATATTCAACACTCTCATGCCTTCAATGAAGGAATGAGAGAGCACCCACTGCAGTTCTCTAGTCAGCCCTAGAGGAAAGAAAAGATTTTTATATTCCTGGTATTTCCAAGTTTAAAAAAACTCCCAAGCACAACTCCACTTCATTGACTATGTCCCAAGTTACCTCAGCATGTGGCTCTGCTCTGAAAAATGACTCTGTACATGTGGCACCGAGTGGCCCATGCCTAGGGCCTGCCCATCAATGCTGTATCAAATGCAGCCCTGCAACTCACTCTGGAATCTAAGAGTCAAGCTGGGCTTTTCCTACCTTGTGCACCGTTATCACCGTTAATGAAAATTCACTGGCCAAGTTGCACCCTCACTGATGCCTCTGCAGGCCCTTTACCTCCAATAAGTTTGCACTGGTATCACTGACTGCAGCTTGTCTTCACTCTAACAGTGGGCTCGGGTTAGTTCATGGAGTTACTCCACTTGAGCGGGAGCGGCTTCACTGCGAAACAACACTCCAGTTAGCAGCTGGTGCTAATCCAGATGTAGCCTGCAGCTGCATCTCCATTGCATTACTAGCACTGGAGCTTCAGCCCACCCCCTGCCTGGCCATCTAGCTTGCACTGAAAGCACCAGAGCTAGAGCTTTTTGTCTGTCAGTGGAAGTCAGGCCAGGAGCCACACAGAAGTTAGACATCAGTCGAGTACTGCAGTGAGGACGCAGCGTCTGTAAGCAATTCTGACGCATGTGCACAAGAAGGAACAGGGTTCCGATCACTCTGATGTAGCTGTGGTGATTCTGTAGAGCAAAGGGGAGTAAAAAAACAAACTTATTTGATGAGTATTTGTGCATTATAGTAACTCCCAGCATCTGCTAGGCCTGGTACAAACATTGGGGCAGGTACAAAACGTAGCTCAGAGTTCTTTGTTCACTAAAATCAGCAAGTGGGACTTTGAATACACCCCAGCGGGTGCGTAAGTGGGAAGACAGTGCCATTTTTAATATCACTTCTCAGAAAAGTATTTTAAGTCACTTCCATTTTGTAAAATATTAACTGTGCCACCCACCCATTTTCTTTCACATGAAGGTCACTTTTATTTTGTTTTCTTCTGATCTGATCTTCTGGTTTCACTGTCTGTTCTTTCAGTTGCTCGGCTGTGTCTCATGCTGTTGGCAAAATGTTCTCCCCCTTCCCACCAGGAGCGTAACCTGGAATAATTCAATGACTTATCTAAAGGAATAGGCTGTTTCTACATCTCGCTGGTTGGCTGGAGTGAAATTTACCACCCTTTTCCCTGCAACTTCTTATATCAACACCAAGTGCAGTGGGATTTAAAAATGGCCGGATTGATTGACCTAAACTATCTGTTTAAAGAATACTCTTTCTTCTGTTCATACAGCGCCTACTACGATGAGGACCAGACTAGGGCTCACAGGTGCTGCAGTAATCCTGGTTTGGAGCTGTCTATCACATCGCTTTACCTAACTTTTCCCAGTAGATGGTACTGACGAGCAGGAGAAGTCTGTTCTAGAGATAAAGTCAGAAAAGCTTCGCAGCCCAGTAGCCTTGTGGTAACCGTATTTTCCCTACCATGTGGAAGTCCACGATGGGAAATACATCATGCGCATTAAGAGGAGCAGGGTAGGAGCTAATGCCTTGCCAGAGGAATGAGGGAGAGTGCTCCGGCAGAGGCAGATTAGGCCCGAGGCAATGAGTGTAGGAGGCTCCTGGAACAGTGGATATCCACAGCTAGACAGCCCTCCCCTCTGTGTCTGTATGTGCAATAGGGCCACAGAATCTGGATTTCTGCTAGGGGCCTCTGCACTGCGACCTGCAGTCTGTGGGCTGCAGGGCCAGGCACCCTGGTGGCAGCCTGCTGGATTGCAGCTCCCAAAGGCAGTGGCAGTTTAAAGCCTACTAGTGGGAGCAGGTGGTACTGCATGCTGCACTCAGCACCTGCAGAGTAGCTGCCATCTGCACATTGTTGGTGGGTCTGAGATAGAGCCCTGCAGCTGGACTGGTATCCCATGGGTCCCACAGACCCTCTGCCATAGTAGCAGGAGTGGGTAAAATGTACTTTGTTGCAGCCGGGACTGGGCGGGCAACCCTCCTCCCCCAGACCGAGGGCATTTGCGGGAAAATGTTAAGTCTCTCGTCAGTTTGTCATAAATAGAATTTCAGTTCATGTCAAGCAAGTTTTTTTTTTAAAAAAAAAAATTAAGGTTTTAATTCTTAAATTTAAGCAAGGGATAGAAAGAGATTTACTCTCTATTATAACAGGAGTGAAACAATATTTGTTTCATTCTTTCAGTGGTAAAAATTATGTCTGAATTGTGTATGTGTGTGTATTTGTATATTTAGTAGCATGGGGGAATCTGTCTTGCAGGATTTGTGGGATCTAAGATTTTTGCAGCTGGGAGTGGGCTAGAAATGCAAGAAGCAATGCAGGAGTGGGAGTGGGTATTGCGGAGCAGGATGGGAATGGGATTTTAAAAATAGCCCTGAGCAGGACTCTGGTCTGAGTCTCTAATGACCTACCTCCTCTGCAGCAGAACCTCGCTCCAGTTGCACTTCACAAAACTACTTACTCCATAATTCCTTCCCGAATTTTTCAACCAAAATGTACAGTTGAAGATGCAGCCATGTGAGCTGATCTTAACTTTGTTTTTACAAAATATACTATCGTGTGCTGGAGACCATTATCAGAAATAATTAAAATGAGCATAAATCCTGGAAAATGATTTGTTTTTCTTTGCAAATATTCCCATTGACTTTAAAAAGAACTAGTTTCAGCCGTGCTAATGCTTTCCCTGTGCTTGTTTTCCATTAAGGTGACCAGATGTCCTGATTTTATAGGGACAGTCCTGATTTTGGGGTCTTTTTCTTATATAGGCTCCTATTACCCCCCCACCCCCTCTCTCGATTTTTCTCATTTGCTGTCTGGTTGCCCTACTTTCCACAGATCATCTGGCACAAAAGTCTGCAGAAAGTTCAGTTCACATTTGTCTGCCTGGAAACTGAATATGAGATTTGCACAGGCAAGTATTTGTGCCAGAAGTGCCTCATGCTCACTCAGCCACAAAACGGATGATACCGTGCTATATACCTGACCAATTGTAACAAACGGTTCAGCTTGATTAGTGAATAGCCACAGAAGTCTGTTCATGATCAATCCCTAGTTAAAAATAATATCAAAATAATAATATCACTGAATAACATCAAATAGATTCAAGGAAAGATTCTGTGAATAGAAAGTGGCTACATTTGTTAGATAAATTATTCATTTTGAGCTATTTAATTAACTGTAATTACAGCTAAACTAAAACTAAAAAAATAAACAAAGTAGATTTAGCCTTGCTTTTATTGTTTGCTCACTCTTATTTGCAAAATGTGTTCATTTTAAATCAGCCACAGAGTCACCAGTGTGAATTAGTGAGGTTCTCCTGGCACTAGTCTTTCAGTGGTGACAAGTACATTTACTCCTCCAGCTAGGATGGTCTGTGGTGGAGGCAGGTAACTGGGAGCCTGGAAGAAAAGGTTCAATTCCTAGCCCTATCACAAACTTTGTGTGACCTTTGGCATGTCATGTAATCTCTCTGATGTCAATTACCCATCTGTAAAACAGAGATGATAATACTTCCTGTCTCCCGCCTTTGTCTGTTTGAGCTGTAACACTTTGAGACAGGGACTGGCTCTTACAATGTGTATGTGGTGCATTAAGCACAATGTGGCCCTGGTCGCAGTTGATGCCTCTAGACACAACTACCATATAAATAATAACAAGACGTTACTGAACCCCTACCTAGAAAACAATGTGTACATGCTTCAAAAGGAGTGGGTGGGTGAGGTTCTGTGGCCTGGAGGTCAGATTAGGTGATCATGATGGTCCTTTCTGGCCTTAAAGGCTATGAATCTATATATCTAAAAGGAACAGAAATACGTTTACCCTCCAAAATACACCTTATCTTCAACTTGTATAATTTTATGCAATTTCTCTTTGGTAATCAAAAGCTCAACACGTATATTCATTGTTTTCCAAAAAAATGGAAAGCCCAGTATATCACATAAGGATTGCTCGATTCATTTGGAATGCTAGGTCCCAATGTTGTGCTTCCTATTCTTCAAAAGAAACACCAATGAAAATACCTATCAGAAGGTCTCTGACTCATGAAGCACCAAACAAGATTAATCGCTCCATTCCCTCAGGCTGTTGAAAAGCCTGCCAAGGTTGTGCGGTGGCGTTATTCTTTCTCCTTATGTTGGGCAGTGCTGCGTCGTGAGCCAAAGGGAAATCTGTACTAAATATTGCCACTTACTCCAAAAGGTTTGAACTTGTTGCTGACAATTCCACAAGTGGGCTTTCGCAAAGACTGTTGCGTTATAAAGAATGCTATTGCCAGAACATGGTTTCCCGCCAATGTACATCCCATGGTCACAAAGAATCTCGGTGTAATCTTACATTAGATACACTTAATCCTGCCTCAGCATGAGAGGATGAACTAAATGACCTGCATTTCTATGATCTTATGATTCAAAATGCAGCCATTTTCTTTAAATAGATATCCATGATGGTCCCCTTTATATACCTCCCAGGAGACAACCTATGTAAACATTGGTTGAGTCACCATGTATAATTTGGCAATAGTCAAATAGCACAAAGCTTCAAATCTGACAAAAGAACAACATGTGTGAGATTAATCCATATTCCCCTCCAAAAAAGTCACTATCGTCACAAGCAATAAAAATCACTATATGATCACATGGATAATTTAGTTGTGCTTGACAAAATCTGTAAATTCAAGCGAAAATGTCACTGCACACTGTTATCTCAAAACCCACACAATGTGGCCTAGTTCCTCAATTGCGGGACTCTGGCTTTTCCGACGTTTAGTAAAGTGTTCTTAAACAATTCCGAATAATCATTCACATTTTTCTGATTAAATTCTTCATCCCAGCTGATTTGGCTCATAATTGTTTTTGGCTTTCTGAAACTGGCCCTTTTGAAGCACCAAATGGGCATACATACAAAATGTGACCCTTTACCCCAATGTTAGGCATTTCACAAACGTATGTCCCATAACTGAGGTTCTGGGTCTACATGTGATGGTTCTGTGCACTCTAAGCATTTACATGGAAAAACTGCCCACCTTATGCTCTCTGCTGAGTCATAGATTAGCCACAAATATATATTTATGTGAATGGGTACAGAGTCCTAAAGAAGCCAAGTCATGCGTTCTGTAGGTCATCTTAAAGATGCAGTCCACAATATAAGCACAGGGAAGGCTTGCTGTCAGTGCGAGGGTGGTGGCTGATCTCTCTTAAGGCAGTGGTTCTCAAACTTTTTAATCTCTTTAGTCAAAGCAAATGAGCACATGTCCCACCTTCCCACGTGCTACTCGTCAAACACAGAGATATTCGAGTATCCAACTTATAACTGTGTTGACTGTTGCTGTGAGATGGAGGAGCCTGTTCTGAGCATGGAGCTTATAAAGACTGAGTCAGGCTGACACGGGAAAGTGACCGGTCAGTCCCACATGGCAATGGGGAGCACTCTGTATGGCTGTGGGGTAGACGGGATGGGGGGAGGAATTGTGATTCCTGGGTGGGGGCACAGAATTGGGGGTAGCAGTGGCTCCTGGGGGAAGGACAGACTGGGGGCCTTCTCATGGGAAACAGGCTTAAGGAGACCGCCCCCCGCCTCCGCCCCACACTCTAATCCTGCACCACCATTTGTGTCCGTGCTTCTCTTTACATATTTGAATAGCCTCATTGACTTCAGTAGGACTGCTCATGTCCATAAAGTTAAGCATGTGCATAAAAGTTTGCAGGGTGAAGGCCTTAGTGCCTGCTTTTTACATATCTGAGCTATATATTAAAGCAAACCCAGCCTGTTACATTTAACTTCACAATTCCATTTATCAAAAGCTTCATTCCTGGATTTACATGTGGTATTTGAATGCTGGGAGAACAGCACAAACTATTGCAGCGTTAGCAAGAAATGTATAAATTGTGACGTCCATATTTCCTGTACCATGCGGTTAGTAACATTCACCATTACCATAAATTTCACATGCAGGCACCAATAAATCGAATAAGACGCCAAAGCTCTGAAGATCAGAATGTCATAACATTTGCAGACCATCAGGAGGTGAGTAGACTCTCAAATAGGCATCCACCCAACAACACATGCAGAGTAGGGGTTAAAAAATAAGCTATCCACGTAGGAGACAGGGAGTTAGCCTACGCAAACTGAGATTCACACGTGTCCTTTTGGGCATGTCGGAGAAGACGCTGCAGGTGGATGAAACAGTCAAGAGGTGGGGGATTGGGTGGGGAGATGTAACAGAACAAAGTTAGTTTATATCCGTCAGTAACTTTCATGGGAGCAGGGACGGGACCTAAGTGAATGATGCTATGTTGTGTGTTCGTGCTTTGGCTAGTCCTTCCCTGATAGACATCCCACACCTCTGTACGTTTTGGGGGAGGTGATGAGCTGTCAGAATATCAGGGCCATCAGATTTACTGTGCAGCAGTTATTATTTATTGTTTACTGGAGCAGCACCATGGTGCTCTGGGCATAGACCAGAACCCCATTGTGCCAGGGGCCAGACAAACAGTGTGACAGTGGTAACAATAACCTGCAATTTCCTGGACAAACAGTATTGAACCGAGTCTAATGTTTTGGAACCCATTGTGTTGAGAATGGAATCATTCATGCGTTATTGTAAGATTGTATATAACTTTGGGTATGCTAATAAAATTCCTCAGCCCTTTGAAGCCACCCCCTGGAAAGGCTTGCAAACCTTGTAGGCATCCTTTCATCTATGACAGATGGTGGGAAATTTGTATCATCTACAAACTTTGCCACCTCACTGTTTACCCTCTTTTCGATCATTTATGAATATGTTGAATAACACAGGTTCCAGTACAGGTATTTGGGGGACTCCACTATTTACCTCTCTTCACTGTGAAAACCCACCATTTATTTTGTTTGACCCTTTATTAACCAGTTACTGATCCATGAGAGAAACTTCCCTTTTCTCCCATGACTGGTTACTGTGTTCAAAAGCCTTTAAGCAAGTGAGGGACCTTGTCAAAGGCTTTCTGAATGTCCAGGTACCCTCTATCCACTGGATCATCCATATTACACCCTCAAAGAATTCTAGTAGTTTACTGAGGCGTGATTTCCCTTTACAAAAGCTGTGTTGACTCTTTCCCCAGCATATCATTTTAGCTATATGTCTGATCATTTTTTTCTTTCCTATATTTTCAACCAATTTCTCTGGTACTGAAGTTAGGGTTACCAGCCCATAATTGCCAGGATAGCCTTTAGAACCTTTTTAAAAAATCAGCATTACATTAGCTGTTTTCCAGTCATCTGGCACTGGAGGCTGATTCAAGTAATAGGTTACATTCCACATTAGTAGTTCTGCAATTTCACATTTAAGTTCCTTCAGAACTCCTGGGGAATACCTTCTAGTCCTGGTGATTTATTTCTGTTTAATTTATCTATTTGTTCCAAAACCTTCTCTACTGACACCTCAACCTGGGACAGTCCCTCATATTTATCACCTAAAAAGAATGGCTCAGATGTGGGGATTTCCCTCACATCCTCTGCAGTGAAGACCAATGCAAAGAATTAATTTAGTTTCTCTGCAATGGCCTTGTCTTCCTTGAGTGCTCCCTTATTACACTGATTATCTAGTGGCCACTCCAACCGTGGGGCAGGCTTCCTGCTTCTGATACACTTACAAAAACTAACTAACAGCATTTTTTTTTGTCCTGAGCTAATTGCTTTTCAAATTCTTTCTTGCCCGGCTTCATTATACTTTTACACTTGACTTGCCAGGATTGATGCTCCTTTCTATTTTGCTCACTAAGATTTGACTTCCAATTTTTAAAGATGCCTTTTTGCCTGTAACTACCTTTTTTACCTTTCTGTTTAGTCATGGTGGCATTTTTTTGGTCCTCTTATTGGTTTTTTTTATTTGGGGATATACATTTCGTTTGAGCCTCTATTATGGTGTTTTAAAATACTCTTCATACAGTTTGCAGGCATTTCACTCTCGTGACTGTTCCTTTTAATTTTCTGTTTAACTAGCTTCCTCATTTCTGTGGTGTTCTTCTTTCTGAAGTTAAATGCTATTGGCATTTTTCCCTCTACAAGGATGTTAAATTTAATTACATTATGGTCGCTATTACCAAGCTGTTCAGCTATGTGCATATCTTGGACCTGATCCTGTGCTTCATTTAGGACTAATTCAAGAATGGCCTCTCTGCTTGTAGTTCCAGGATAAGCTGCTCCGTAAAGCAGTCATCTTATGGTGGCTATTTTATGTCTGCATCCCTTCCTGATGTGACATGTTCCCAGTTAAGATGAGGTTAGTTGAAATCCCCCATTAGGTTTGTATTTTCTGCCTTTGTAGCCTCTCTAATCTCCCTGAGCATTTCACAATCACCATCACCATCCTGGTCAGGTGATTAGCAGTATATTCCTCCTGCTATACTCCTATTGTTCAAGCATGGAATTTCTATCCACAGAGATTCTATGGTACACTTTGATTCATTTAAGGTTTCTATGTTACTTGACTCTCTGCTTTCTTTCACATGAAATGCCACTCGCCCACCAGCATACCCTAGTCTGTTATTCTTATATATTTTGTACTCTGGTAGCACTCTGTCCTACTGATTATCCATATTTCACCAAGTTTCCACAACGCCTATTATATCAATATCCTCATGTAATGCAGGGCCATTGAGTTTACACAACCTAGTATTTAAACTCCTAGCATTTGTATATAATTCTCTTTCTGCCCCTCCCTGCCTCCTCTCTTCCCCTCTTTTTCTTTTCTCTTCCTTCCTAGTCCAAAGATCAACTTTTTATAAAAATCATTGTTCTTGGATGAATTGCCCTTTTTAAAGTGACCCTATTTTTGAGTTGGAAAAACTGCTTTGTGTAATTTTTGTTTTTATGGATTTGTACAAATTTTTTTATTCACATAACTGTAGTAGCGTAACTTAGGTCGATTCAGTGTAGATAAGGCCTCAGAATCAGTGACTTCAGCCCCAGTCCTGCTGCATGTTAAATCAATTACCAATCTCCTTCTGCATTCAGTGAGAGCGGGAAAGGTTCTGAAGTGGGAGTGGAGGGTGAAGTGGGAATGGGCCAATGAATAAAGACAAAGGGCAACTTCTTCAAATGCCTCTAAGCCTAAAAGCCATTGACAACAAACAGGGTTCTCTGGGGGTGCATTTCAGGACAAAACTGAGCCCTAAAATTTCATCCCAAAATCAAGATGAGTTTATACAGTAGCATAAACAAAAGGCCTTCAGTGCAGAGAAACCTCCACAGTTTGGGAAAGGGAAAGGTCTCTGCTTCCGTATACATGGAGTTCTAGGCACCAGGTCTGCATCTAGGGTGACCAGGTGTCCTGATTTTAAAGGGACAGTCCTGATATTTGGGCTTTTTCTTATATAGGCGCCTATTACTCCCCCACCCCCCGTCCAGATTTTTCACACTTGCTGTCTGGTCACCCTAGCTGCATCGGCCAGTAGATCTGGGATTATAGGGATCTATTAGCAACAAGACTGAGACCTTTTTCCAACCCAGGGTCTGAAGTATGGGGCAAGTAGCCATGGGCGGTGGGTAATGGAGGCTGGGGGAGACTAAGCCTCCCCAAACCTCCACTAATGCTCCCTGCTGGATCCCCAGGCCAGGCTGTGGTGATGCTCAGAGCTCCTCTGGTAGCCCAGGCTCGGGGCTCAGCCTTGGCCGGCTAGCTGGGGATTGGGGCTTCTCCGGACTGCTCTGGGGACCGGTGGGTCAGCCTGGCTCTGGGCTGCTCTGGGCGTCAGTCGGGGTTCAAGGCTGCACCAGTGGGCCAGGGGGTGAAAGGGGCAGAGTGGAGCTAGGGCCTCGTGTAGAAGAGGCGGGGCAGAAGGCTAGCTTCCCTGAACGGGGGAGTGCAGGGCATCGCCCATGCCGATAGGGGTTGCTATGTTGACAAGAACCCTACCTGCGGCTGCACGTATGACATCCAACCCCCCCTAAACTTCATGTAACTACCCAACACACACCACAACGTAGTCAATTTCACACTGAATTCGTAAATGGAAATGCTGTATGTATGGATATTTTAGCATAATTATCAGCACGGAAAGTGGTTTCCTTGGTCTTATTGTAATAAGGAATTTTACTTTGCACTGTGTCACTTAGTCGGACAAACTGCTGCTCACTTCTTCATGACTACCCAGATTTAGGAAGCCTAGAGAAAAAGATATGAGGATGCTGTCATTTAATTCAAGTTGTATGGAGGCGATACAGACACAGAGATGAGAGGGCTGTGGATTTGCCCATTATTTGTGAATAGCAGCGCTAAGACACTCCGGGAAGCTTGACATTATGATATCAGGAAATGGTTCAGTCAGCTTGGGGGGAAAATAAGGTAATTCCAAATATGTCATTTAATGACAGTGCTGTGTTGTTCTAATGCCATACTTGACCTTTTTTTAGGTTTTACATGACATTAAAGTTACAGCCTTCTTTGCACAACATCTATGTATTCTACATAGAATTCAGAAGCTGTATACCATGCATATGAAGAGAAGCATTTTTTCCTCTTAACCCACTAAAAGTTCTTTCTTCTTCATTATATAGCTGCTAAAAATAGCCAGAAATTTGATGGAAGATTTCATATGTGGAAGTCAAAAGTAACCGTTTACATTAGGATAATGATCACGGCAGTCTTTTGACGAGGAGGTACATTTTCTAAAATGCCTGGGGCCCACGTTCTCAAAGGTATTTTAGTTCCTAACTCCCAGGGAAATGAATAGGAGTTAGGGGCAAGTACCTTTGAGAATCTGGGCCTAAATGATTTAGAAGCCCAAGACTTATTGAAAATCCATGGGATCAAATTTTCCAAGGTATATAGGCACCTAGTGGGATTTTCAAAAGCTCCTAAAGCAGGTTAGGTGCCTAGCTCTGTTGCCTGTCTGTATAGCAAAAATTACGATAAAATCATGGGAGCTGCCCCACTGGAGTGGGGAGAAGGACGTCCCATCTTGAAACGGGATCAGAGCATTTGTGTGATTGGAACTGGGCTGCAGAAAGCCACCAAGAGGCTGCCGGTAGTGCCAAACCCAAATGTTCAAAATCATGAGTCGGGCTCACCACAATTCATGAGATCGGCTTTAAAATCATGAGATGATGTAAAAACAATAGATGTGGTGCTCTTTTATTTACCTTCTGCTTTTTGAGCCTTTAGGTTGCACTGGGGTCACATTTTGAAGCTTTCTCCACAGCTGCGAGGGTTCAAAACTTACTTTTTCTTTAAGAATGAAGCCTGAAATCATCACACATCCACCTGACTCCAGGAGCTGGGGCTTTAAGGAAAACAATCATTATCATGAGGCTCATGACAAAATCAGGAGTTGGCAACACTACTGAACTGAAGCTCCTTTGGCTAAAGGGGGACAGGAATGAGCCATGTACAATTAGCAGTGGGAGAGGATTGAACTGAGGGCTTGATTGCACAATGAAATTGACTGGCACAGCTATTCTGGAATAATATCCATTCTAACTATTCCAGAATAACTCCCCATCTGGATACTCTATTCCAAAATTAGAGTAACTTTTTGTGACTATCTTTAAAAGATGAAGCTTGGAGACATTCTTAAAAGGACAGCCTGTTAAGAGAACTCTCCCAGTGGAGACAGTTATCCACATCCTCCCACAAGATTCCTGGTGTTTACTGGTTCCTGTTGGACAAGAAACACTCTGAATTATCGTAGGATTTAGTAATCCCTGTCATGGACCAAGGACACTTGAGGATGTCCTCTCAATACTTTGACATTTCTGTTTCCTGAAACAGTTTGAAGCAAAAGGTACAGAGGCAATGCAAAAATGACCGTTTAATGGGAAAGTTCACCAAACTCTTCCAGACATATATACATAAACCAGATCTAGTTCTGGGTAAAGGCTCAGATTGGTTCTTGTTACATTACATGCTTCTTGTTTCATTTTTTGCTTAGAAGTCTCTTAAAGGCAATTCTTGATTAAAGGTTAGTAAATAGCTTAATCTGCTATCTCCTGTGCATTCGGATAACAATGAATCCCACAAATGGGTTGATTTATTAAATTGGATTTTGTTTAAGAGCTCTAGTTGCCATAGACATTATTACATCAATGAAAATCAGGTCACTTTGCCTCAGTTTCCACCTATATACAATGCCGATAATGATACTGAGTTCCTTTGTAAAGTGCTTTGAGAGGTACTGAAGAAAAATGCTTTATACAGTTGAACCTCACAGTTACAAACACCAGTTGCAAACTGACCAGTCAACCACACACCTCATTTGGAACCGGAAGTGCGCAATCAGGCAGCAGCAAGGACCAAAAAAAAGAGCAAATGCAAGACAGTACCGTGTTAAACATAAACTACAAAATAAAAGGGAAAGTAGCATTTTTCTTCTGAATAGTAAAGCTTCAAAGCTGTATTAAGCCAACGTTCAGTTGTAAACTTTTGAAAGAACAACATAACGTTTTGTTCAGAGTTACGAACAACCTCCCTTCCCGAGGTGTTCGTAAGGCTGAGGTTCTACTGTAGAGCTAGGGAGTATTATTATAGTATTTAATTGCCTAAAATATGGGAACAAAGAGCCCAACTTTAGACAGTCTTTACTGTGAAAATCTTGGCCTCTACATATAATAGTAGTGGAAATTCATTCATCGTCTTTGGAGATTTCTAAGAGTATTCCACTGAGCTGCATTTTTGCCAGGACCTTTTTGCCATGTCAGCAGAGATGGTCACAAGTGCCGAACCAGAGGGCAACGAGGGAACACCACAGCAAATCGAGGTCCATCCGTCACAAATCCACATGAAACAGAGGTATAGTCACTTTGGAACAGGCAGTGGCCTACAGAATCTTCTGGAATATCTGCATCCATTTTGGCCTTTCAGTATCCAAAACTGAACAAAAAAAAAATCAAGGTGATGACAAGACATATCTATCGCATCTCAGCCATCATTACAGTTGAAAGATCGACCCTGAAGCAGGTGGACTGCCTCAGTTATGATGGATGAGAACTGTGACAGCTCTCAAGAGATCTGCAGGAAGCTGGCAAGTGCTCACTGAGCTATGACTTCAGTGGTAGAGATTTGACAAGATCAGAGCACTTTACGAATCTACAAAGTTTAGATTTCTATGGGTGTTAATTTGCCCTGGGATTGTCTGTGCGAGATGTATAGTGAAGAGCAAGCAATAGCACTGGGTTGGGTGAAATCGTTTCTAAATGTGTGCCTGCTTCATGGATCACAGAAAGAAATGGAAAGCAGGACTATGTAGCCAGCAAGGGCTCACAGCTGTCTCCCAAAGATAGTCTTCTGTCTTTGAGGCACTCGCCATCTTGGCTAACACGCTGGGACTTGAACCATGTATCTCCCAAACAAGACACGAGTTACTAGAGCACGAGCTAAACCACTATAGCCTGCAACTCATATCCTCCATGGACTGGGACAGAGGAGAACCTGTAACATGCTCCCCAGTGGGTTACGCCCATCCTGTTGACTCAGCAAATAATTTCACAACCATTAAGTCTGAGTCTATCCTGTCAGTGGTTGATGGGGGCTTTTATCTACAAGCCAGCTGATGTCTAGAGTTAGCAGATGGTCATTATAGTTCTTTATAGGTGTAGCTGTAGGTGATCATGGTATGGTTGCTGAGCTGCAATTGGTAGTTTTTCAAGAGGACTGGAGGAGAACATAACACCACACCATGATGCCACCACTAGAAATGTCCATTAACACAACAACGTTCCTATCCATTATTTTTTTGCTTCTACATATTGGAAAAGATAAAAAGAAGGCTCTGCTCCATTACCTTGTGGCTGAATCTGGCCCAGCGATGATCATCCCATGACAAGCAAATGCACTGAAGACCAAGAAACTGCCATAGACATAACATTTGCTCTATAAATTGCCTCTCAGTGAAACCCAATAGATTAATCTGACCTGTCAGAATGTCTCTGAAGTTTAGGAAAAGGTATATAAATGCATGCCTCCACCGGGGAGTCAGTTTATATGTTCTTTCATTTGTTCTTTCGATTTGGATTGTTGCTTGGAGAACTATGCTGCTTGGAGAGCTATGCTGCAAGACATATAGAGAAGAATATAAATATAGGGCTCTGTGAGTACTCTGCAATCAAACCACAGAAGTCTTAATAAACCTCAGGTTTGCTAAGGCCTTGGTCCTGCAAACTTTTTGGCACATGAGTAATCCCCCTGATTTTCATAATGGACAAATGACCTGAGGCACAGGGAGATGTGACCCTCTGCATATCTTCCAATTGCTTCCTCCAGTTGACAAGCATCACCTCAGTCTTATTTGGTTGCATTTCAGCCACAATCTCCCCCAGACACTGGGCTAAGTATTTAACAGATAGCTGAATCAGGTAAAATGGAGATAGAGAGCTGGATGTTCTCTGCATATTGAAAACATTGCAGCTTATGACTCGTTTCCAGCGGTCCTGCTAGTGGTCCCACATGCATGCTGGGCAGGAACGGAGACAAGATGGAAATCTGTAGAACTCCACACAACAGTGCCCTGAGGGAAAAGACGCAGTCTTCCCATTGGGAATGCACCCGTAGGCAACAATGGAACCACGCAAGAGCTGCACCGTCCACTGCCAACCCCAGGTGAATCAACGATACCTCATGGTCAGCGGTACCGAGGTTTGCCGACAGATATCACAACATCAGCATGGACACTTGAGGGGGCATTTCCAAAAGTGCTCTTTGTTGGCCTACCTCTGCTCCCATTTTGAAAGTGCTACCATCGCTCTTCATCCGTCTCCCATGCATATTGCAGATTGGAGGTGGTGGTGGTGATGTGAAACATACATCCCCGTAGAATGTTGCAAAGTATTGCAGATCTCACATGGCCACAATGTGCACGCTAATAATACTGCGGTAGCCCTGCAATTAAAATTAAAATAAAAAAAGTCAAATTTATTCCTAATTTTTGAATATGTGCAAATATACGTACTTAGCTCTATTCTCTTTCCCCAGAACTGACAACCTCTCACTTACTGCTCCTGTAAGCAAATATTTTCTACTGTCAACAATTCTGTCTATCTTAAAAAAAAACAAAAACCACTAAACATGTGCAAAAAATGTTAAATGTATCCAATATTATCCCACAGAAACTGTAGAACAGCATCTGCAATAAAGGTCAAGTTATCTGGCCTGACTAGGGGCAATGGAGGCTCCTGGATGAAATGAAACCAGTCTGCTGTGTGGGTCCAGAGCTGTGTTTTGAGGAGCTCCATTCATACCACCTTGATCAAGGGCAGGCTAGGTGCATGGGTGTTGGATCTATAGTTATGGCAATCCAATGGTCAAACCGTCCCTCTCCCATGTGAGGCATGCACAGGGTGCACTAGCAGCCGTAAAGCAACTTCCCTGAGGATTCTGACCCTCTCTGGACATGAGTTAATGCCAAAGTATCTGGTCCTGGCAGTGTTACCAACTCTCATGATTTGGTCATAGAATCATAGGCCTGGAAGTAGGGTGATCAGATTTCCCAATTTTATAGAGCAGTCCCGATTTTTGGGTCTTTGTCATATATTGGCTCCTATTACCTCCCACCCCCTCTCCTGATTTTTTACATTTGCTGTCTGGTCACCCTAACTGGAAGGGACCTCGAGAGGTCATCTAGTTCAGTCCCCTGCACTCATGGCAGGGCTACGTGGTAGGATGTTGTGAGTCTCATGATGATTATTGTTTGACTTAAAGCCCTAGTTCCTGAAGCCAAGTGGGTATGTGATGATTTCAGGCTTCATTCTTAAAGAAAAAGCAAGTTTCAAGCCCTCTTGGCTGTGGAGAAAGCCTCAAAATGTGACCCCAGTGCATCCTAAAAGCTCAAAAAGCAGAAGGCAAAGAAAAACACCAAATCTATTGTTATTACATCATCTCATGATTTTTGGTGAGCCTGACTCATGATTTTTGTAGATTTGGGGTTGGCAACAATGTGAATGTTTGACCGTTCAGTTGGTTTAAAATATACTTCCAGAAATTATTTTAACTAAAACTGGAAAAATATTCTCCATTAATAACCTGAATTTAGTCTGGCCCTATTACATTTTATTAAAGTCTTTGACATTATAAGAGACAAATCCAATTTCACATTCATTGTTTATAAAAAGTTAATAGTAGTTTATTGAAACTAGCACAATGCTGAGGAGTTAAATATTCAGGGTTTTGAATGGCCTGTAAATGATTCTCAAAATTATTTACAGGACTAGCAACCTGGAGGGCTCAAAAAGAACCATATCCCATATTTTAAAATCAATCTGAATTTAGTAACACATTTTCTACTTTACTGGAGTAAAACAGTCTGTGGATAATTCTTTGCTTGGTCTGGCTTGTAAAACACCTGTGTAGAGGCAGAAAAGAGTGCAAATGTCTGGCATAGAACACGGGAACAATCAAGCAGAAGACATCTCTTACAGTGTCAGTCCACTTAGTTATAATGAATAATTGGTCCTAAAACGAACAGAACCTTTGCTGAAATGTTACATGCTTCAGAATCTCATTCAGGGTTAGTGGCTGGATCATATAATGGTTGGAGCTATTCTGTAAAGTGTTGAAGCTCTGAAGGCATTTCACATCATTCTGAATGTGTATTCCCAGGGTAATATTCCGTTTTGAGAATCTGCAAAGCATTTGGGGTGTCGAGGAACTGGGACATGGGAATTCCATGAAAGATCTCTTCTTAATTCCTAGGACAAAAAGGTTCACATTATGGACATCACAGGAGAGGGTTGATTGATGATAAACCCTAACATTTAAAAGGGGAATTTAAAATATAAATTTAACTTTTAAAAGGTATGAAAACTTTTAAATACAGCTAAGTGTGAAATATCACCTGGCCACTCCAAAAAGGGCTTTCACTTTTAGTTGCATTTATTCAGAAGTATCTTTTTAGAAAAATACCCAATGTATAAATACTGTGGTATCACTATTCCTGCTGCCACACTGTACTACAACTTGAATCTGCACTGCTACGAGTGGTGGATCTCAGTATTATTAGTGTGGCGTTGGAAGAACCCAATTCTGTGGCCAGTTAGGTCAATGTATGATTTGCTAGTAATTTAAATGAGAGAGAATTCAAGCCCTAAGTATGCGGTTCTACATTGATCCTTGGATTAGGCCCTGGATCCCATATTTGGTCATAAAATATACACGAGAAAGAAACTTGAATAATCAATGCAGGATCAAGGCATATCTTTTTCTTACCAATATTGTTCTTTTATATTGATTTAGTTTTCCTTAAACCGTACAAATGTTAAACCAGTGTGAAATGTGACTTTGCTTTGACATATAGAGGCACTAAGATGCAGCATCGACTGATGTCAACAGAAGGTTGAACGTGCATGTCTGAGGGCTGCTTTGGCTAGGGTCATCGTATGTCCAGGTTTTCACAGATATGACCTATTTTTTGGTTCCCCCATCTCCCTCAGGGTGGATTTTTCAAATAAGAGGAAATGCTAGGGATTTTTGCAAGCAGACCTTTCAGCTCAGAAAGAGCCATCTCTGTGCCCCCCCACTACCTCTGCTGCATCCACTGGGGTTGCCAACTTTGGTTGGACAAATTCCTGGATTTTTCATCCATATCACAAGACATAATCTTTAATTCCTCGACTCTCCAGGACAATCCTGGAGGGTTGGCAACTCTAGAATCCACAGCTGCTGGATTCTGCCCACCCCAGCCTGCCAGGTAAGTGGAGCTGCCAAGTGCCCCTTGGCTGGGCCACCTGTGCCACTGTTGGCCCTCAGAGCCTGGCCAGGAGGAGTGACAGAGCCAGGCCCAGGCCCTGGCTTCCTGTCTTGGGGAGGGGGAGAGCCCTGCAGGGAGGCACTGACTGACAGGCTGGCGCTGTGTCCCGGCCCTGCAACAGCCACCCTGCCACTGTGACAAGGAGGACAACACTGTCTCCCACCTTGAGTGTGAGGCTGCAGGTACCCCCTCCAGACCCCCCAACAGTACCCCTCCCGCATCCCCCAAATACTCCCTCCCAGTACACAGATGCTCCTCCCAAATACCCCCTCCCAGTGCATAGACACCCCTCCTGCATTCCCCAAATACCCCCTCCCAGTACATAGATACCCCTTCCACATTCCCCAAATACCCCCTCCCAGTATGCACGCACTCCTTCTAGCACTCCCCAACTTTATCCCACCCTCACCCCCAGGTCCTTCTCCATCTGTCAGTGTGTTCTGTTTGGGAACATGAAATATGGTAACCCTATCTTTGGCCCAGTATCATCCAATCCCTTTTACAATGTTCCAATTGTAGATATTTGATCTGATCTCAGTTACACTAATAGATATGAGACTTGACTCTGGTTGGAAAGACTCTCATTAATTTCAGTGGCACGGGATCAGGCCCAGGGGCACAAATAAATGCAGACCAACGTAATGCTTTTCTCATACCCGATCACTCCTCCCTCCACACAAATCTCCTTAATGGGCTTCAGTGGCCTGAGGCTTTCTTGGTCCTTGTTACCTCTGAATACTCTCTTGAGCCTCTGAAAGAAAGGACAACAAGGAGACTAACAAATTTATTTGGGCATAAGCTTTTCATGGGCTACAGCCCACTTCATCAAGTGCATGGAGTGGAACATACAGTAGGGAGGTATAAATACACAGCATATGAAAAGATGGCAGTTGCTTTACCAAGTGGGGGCTCAGTGCTAATGATCCTATTCAATTAGGTGGAAATGGGCTATTCTCAACAGTTGACAAGAAGGGGTGGAAATCACTTTTGTAGTGCTAAAGAGGCCAATGTAAACAAGGGGTGGCCCTTTTCAAACAGTTGACAAGAAGGTGTGAGTATCGGCAGGGGGAAATTAGTTTTTGTAGTGACCCAGCCACTCCCAGTTCCTATTCAGGCCCAATTTGATGGTGTCCAGTTTGTTAGTCTCTAAGGTGCCACAAGGACTCCTCGTTGTTTTTGCTAATAAAGACTAACACGGCTGCCGCTCTGAAACCTGAAAGAAAGGAAGAACTCTTGGTCACCTGGCACAGGAGGCTCAGGGGCACAGGTTCGCATTCTGGGGAACTCCCTCTCTCTTCAAGCCTTCTGACCTTCATAACCTAGGACAATGCACACCAATTGGCTTGATTTGGGATTAAAAATCGGGAAGGTTTTTAAGAGCTATGTCGAGCTGTGCAGCGGTTGTCATTTTGGCCTGGTATAGGTGGTGGTACTGCTTTCATTTTTCATACTGCAGCAATGCCCAGTAGTCTCAGTCATGGACCAGGACCCCACTGCACTAGGCACTGTATTCACTCTGAACAGGAAAAAAAAAGTGGGTGCTCAGCATCCACGAGCAGCCCCCTGGATCAGCTTCTTCGCCACCCTCCCAGTGCCTCCCGCCTGCCATGATCAGATGTTCAGTGGCGTGCAGGAGGTGCTGGGGGAAAGAGGGAGGAGCAGGGGCAGAAAGAGGCAGGGGAGGGGGTGGAACGGGGAAGGAAGAGGTGGAGCGGGGTGGAAAGAGGCAGGGCAAAGGTGGCAGCTTGGTGGACGGGGTGGGGTGAGGGCAGGTTCTGGGACGGACTGGGGAGTCAGTGCCTCTTAACACAGATGTGTGTCTGGGACAGGAGATAGTAGGTCAACATGCTGCATTACCTTCACATCTTCGATGGGAGGCTTCAGACAACCCAAGAGAGCATGAGACACGATGGGAGTGCTAGGGGGTAAAACAATTCATGCACCACAGTTGATTCGATCACAAGGACCAAGTGCCACAGACGATTTCTCCCTCCCACCCGGTGACGGATGAGCTGCGTGTGCACAGTGGGGTTTTGTTGGGATCAAGCAGTAATCCCAGTAGATTTAAGAGCTGACAACATAAGACAGATACACCACATGGTTCAGCTCAGGCATGCCTCTGTCCCCCGGTGGGAAGCATGGATCTGCTGGCCAGGCATGAATGCCCAACGGAGAGCCTACAGAAACAGAACTAGCTGTGCAGACAGCATTGTGACTGACAATAGACAGAGACTCTACTGTTGTCAAGAGGTGTGTGTTGTCAGATGCTACCCGTGTGGTGCTTTGCTGTCTCCTTGTTGGTATCACTCGGCTGCATGCGTGTGCTCGCCCCGTGTGCTGCCCCAGCTCTGCAGATAGCTGATGCAGCAGACCCGACGAGAACCCCCAATGACCACAGACTCTAGTAAGGTGCAAAGTCACGTCTGCTAGGTTTATTGTGATCTTGGACACAATGGCAGTTCCCTGTAGGTTTCTTAGCCTAACTCAGGGCATACTACGAGAAAGTGCCTCTTGGCAATGGACCCGGCTCAGTCAGTGGCGGGACTTTCCACTGCCCCCTAGGCCGGACAAAGACATCGCCCCAGGGATACATTCTTATACACAGGTACAAACAAGTTACACATCACTTCTGATGTATTGAGGTGCAACCCCTCTACGCAGTAAGGTACAACCCCTCTACGTAGATTGGTTCGATCAAAACAGCTCTATCCATCATTTTACCCTTTTGCCCCTGTCATTGGGATGAGTCAGTCTGTTCCTTGTTATCTGTGTGGAATGTGCAAGTATGTGAATGTTCTGATCTCTAGTGTTCAGTACCTTTTAGGTACGTATCTTCTTGCAGCATCAGCCCTTTCCTTGCCAGTTTCTGTGAGCAGGGCCTGCCTCTGGCTCACAGCTTCACTTTGTTTTATGTTAGCAAAGTCTTGACCATTACTTTAGTTCAGGCCTTAGGCCTCATACCAGGCCTCTGATACCAAGGTTTATATCTCAGGGCCTTCTCTTACTACATCTACAGCCTCAGGAAATCCCATCTCACCCTGGGAAAAGGTCAGAACAGATCCGTCTACTTTTAATGACAGGCGCTACACGGTCCCAGTGGATCACTGCTCTAGTTTGTGGGAGGCGGGCTGTCTTGAGAATGCTCAGGCAACAACCTGGGTCAGGAACCTAAAGGCACATTTTGCAAGGTGTGGTATTCCTGCCATGCTGTGCTCAGACAACAGACCACACTACACTGCAGAAGAATTCAAATGATTTGGCACAAGGTGGGAATCTGAGCATAAGACTTCCGCTGGGTACCCACAATGCAATGGAAAGGCAGAGCTGGCAGGAAAGACAGCCAAGGGACTGATGGCAAAGGCAGAACAGACAGGAAGGAGTCCCTACCTGGCAGTGCTGAACTATCACAGTGCATCCTCCTAGGGACTAGATAGGAGCTCAACACAAAGGCATCTGGCTACAACAGAAGAGCCAAAAGCCTGGGGCCACTATGCACAGGTGACCAGGTCTGTTCCAACTATCAAATAGCCACACACTGCAATGGCAGAAGGCAACTGTCCAAGCGGCCCTGGGACACAAGACATCTGAGGATCAGGACAGTGGTGGAGATGAAGCCAAAGATAACGAACAATATATCCAGACAGACAAGGCCAAGGCCAGACCAGGAAGACTTAGAAAGAGCTTTAGCCATCAGCTAGCCTGATGTAAGAGACTCAGAAATGAGGCATATGAGCAACACAGAGGACTAACAGGATACCACCAAACAGAATGAAGTCAGCCACAGGATGCAAGCAAGCCCCCCACCAAGAGTGATAACACAGCAAGAAGTGGGAGACTGGTTCAAAGACCAGCACACTTGGAGGACCAGGGGGCCTAACACGGCACAATGCGCTAGCAGTAAAGGCCACACCCCTAGGTGAGCTATCTACTAGTAACTTCTGGCCTGAGCAAGTTAGCAAAGACAGACACAAAAGACAAAAATTGTTAAAAGGAAAGATGTAGCAACCAGCGTGGAACTTGGAGGGAGGAGCACAGGTTGCAGGAAGGAAGAGTTTGGAGGTGGCACCAGGATGTCGGTCTGTGTGCACATGGCTAGAATGCTAGCTGCAGTTGAAGCATCCCTGTAAATAGCTTTTAATAAAGAGCCAGTTTAATTTTTAAAAACATGGAGTTCTCTGGTGTTCCTGCCCAGCACACAGTTCATGAGACAAAAGGCTCTCAGAGTGGTGAGGACACTGGAGGAAGTTGGCGCCTATGTCTGTGTTATACTCTGGCAGGCCTACTCTGCTCAGTGTATCTGCCACCAGAGGTGTCTATCCTGGGCAGTAATTTTGTCCTCACCTCCTAGCCCTGTACTCTAAGGAACGTGTTATAGATGCTTGGGTGCACTCAGCAGTGGTTTCTTCCTAACGGCTTGTGCTCAGACTGCACATCCACCTGGTGCCCAAAGGGGAATGACTGGAACTGTTCCATTCCAAAGAGCACAGTCAGGAGCTCCTTGTCTATTGGCATACACCCCCTTTCCACGTCTGTCAGGGCTCTGCTAGCATATGCTATGGGCTGCTGGCTTTGCATCAGTGTTGGGGATTTGGGGTTTGGGCAGTCATTTCAGGCTCCCAAGGCCCTCCTCTCCTTCTGCTCAGCTTTCCGGCTCTCTCTCCCTGCTCCTGCAACAAGCTTTCATTTTGCTTGTTCCCATTCTGCAGTCAACAGGGTCCCCCTAGCTCAGAGAGCAGGGCTTCTATCACCTCATCCTTTGTTCACCTTTTATGCTAGGGAATTTCCATTGTTCTAACCTCCTTTCCTGCTGACAGCCTGGGAGAAACCAGCTTCCTTTAGCCTGGCCAACCTCTTTAGCCTATTCATTGTCCTACCAGGGCACAGTCATTCCATGTTAAATGTTCTTGTGATTGTCCTCTCCTGCTTGTGAGATACATTTCCCTGTCAGCAAATGGCTGCTCCAGTGCACACTGAGGGTTAGCGTTATACACAGAGTTCATAAAATCAATCAGAATTCATAAGTTGTACATGGACAGATTCCCCAAACAGTGCCTGTATTGTTATTTAAATGAATTCTGAGGCTGCACTGCTGAGCACATAGAAAACTTTTATGTAATTAAATTAAATCAGATGTAACTTCGCCAAGGTATGTTCCTTTGCAAATAGGCTGCTGCACATTGGTTGTAGCTTTTATACACTCAAAAAGTCAGGTTGTGAAGGAAATGCCAATAAAATGCTTTGCTGGATATATTGATGCAATAGCTCCGATGCTTCAACCATTGATTCAAGAATTTATATGACAAGGAAGCCCTAAAATATTTAAATAAAGATAATATATAACAATGGCTCCATAAGAGGCATAATGAGTTGAGTAAATAATAAGAGTTTACATATATGTGTTTGTGGGAAGATGCTTTTTTCCCTGATATGAGCAATTACGGTCTGAGGTAAATAATGCATATTTTAAAGCTAATATCAGAGCTGGTTGAAATGTTTTCATGGAAGCACTTATAAAGAAAATGGCTTTTCAACCAAAATGAAAGTTTTCTACAAATATTTTCATGTTGGATGACATTTTTTGGTTCCCATCCCTACTTTTCTCTCAAATTTTTCCTTTCTTCCCTCTTTTCTAGCAGAAGAAAAGAAGAAGAGAGCGAGAGAGAGTTGGACTGGTGAGAACTGAAAGCTAGAAGGCTTTACTGAACATTTTGGAATGAAAGGAAAATGTTTCATTTAGTTTGAAAATATTCACTGAAATCGAAAATGTTTTGCTGAAAATACAGAGCACTCTTTGGCCAGCAGTAGCTAACATATCATTAACAACACTCTGTGGCAAACATCTAAAAATGCCAGAAATCTCTCAGATTTTATTCTGCACTCATCTGGGTCTCCACAGCTGAAATTCACCCTCTGCAGAGAATCAGCACAAACTCTACACATAGCGTTGCCATATTTCAGGTTTCCAAAAAGAGGACACTGCCAGGGGATGCGGGGGCTGGAAGCTGGAGGTAGGGTACAGTTGGAAATGCTGGAATGGTTTTCTGTGGTGGGGGTAGTGTCGCTCCCTGGCAGGATGGCTGGTGCAGGAATGCAGCGACATCTCCCTGCAGAACCCCCACTCCACAGCTGGGACCTGGAGCCTGCGTGGGAGGGATCCAGCAGCTGTGGCTGCAGGAGAATGGACCAATCGGGAAGTGGACTGACTGGGGCTCTTTCTGAGCTTCAGTGTCTGCTCTGCAAAAATCCCAGACATTGCCTGTTCTTTGAACAATTGTCCCCGACAGAGGGTGGAGCCTCAGAAAAAAGGCAATGTGTAGGAAACCTGGACCTATGGTAACCCTACTTACACACCATCCAAGTTGCACTTACGCCCCATTTTGAGGGCTGGAGTATATATAAAGAGGTCATAGGCCGTGAGCTGCCCTCTGGAAGGAGGTAAATTTCCCTCCATGTGTTCAGGTGAGGGAAGGAAACATGGCTGAGATAAAGACCCTAGATGCCTTCTCACCCCTCTGATAAATCATCAGATAGATACTCAAGGAGATTAATGCTGCACTCTGTCAGGATTAATTCCCATGGGGTTCCGCTCTGTGGGTGCTCAACCCCCTGGGGCAGAGGCGTGGGAAGGTCTGTGTAGCTTTGGTAGCATGGTAGATGAAGCCATGTTTCCAGAGTAGACAGAAGAAATGGGGACTCAGATAATAGTACAGACAGCCTAGCCATCCCCAGGTGTCCTAATATCTTCTGCAATGTCAATCTTAAATAATTACAACTAACAGGGAAAGAGACGTGTCTGGAGGTGAAGATTTCTGGGCAACCAAGCTCAATAGCACCATGTAGGCAAGACATAGCCAGCATGGGACATTGGCTACCAAGAGAAAGGGAAACTGACTGGGTTAACTTTACTGTCCACACTGAATTACCACAAACAGTATCAGCTGCGAACAGCCAATTAAAGTTATTCCTGGGTCAGTAAGGTCAGGTGCTATCAGCAGCAAGGGTATTGGATAAACATTTTAAAATACATGGGGCCAGATCTTCAGCTGGTGTGAAAAGGAAGGCTAGCCCAGTAGGTAGCGTGCTAGCCTGCAATTTAAGAGACTTGGATTCAACGTCCTGCTTCGCTACAGACTTCTCATGTGACATTGGGCAAGTCACTTAGCCGCTCTGTTCCTTGTCTATACATTGGGAATAATGGTACTGCCCTACCTCCCTGGGCTAGTGTGAAGAGAAAAACACTGAAGATGCTCAGATACTACCGTGATGGGGGCCGGATAAGTACATTACAGAGACAGCAGGACTTCGTCTGAAGCTGATCTGATTTATGCCAGTTGAGGATCTGGCCCAAGATTTTCATCTTGACAATATACCTTTTACTTTCTAATTTCCTGGATTTGTCACACACCCTTTAGATTATAACATAGTGTTTTATCTGTGACTTATTAACGTTTGATGCTTTCTTATGCCCATTTGGATCTTCTATCTGCTCTGAACAGCTCTGATTATAAATAGTTCAATAACACATGTCCTCCTTATTTTAAAGCTATCATTTATATAATTGGAAATATGAATGTGCAGTAAGTTAACACCGATGCCATAAAGAGGCTAAAATAATTAATCACTCTGCTTCAGTTAATGGATTCAAGGACACAGGAACATGTTAATACTACCAGAGAAGAGTTCAAAAAGTGTGCAGTGGAGGCAGAGATAGGGAGATTTCTAGGAAAAAGAACAGGAGTACTTGTGGCACCTTAGAGACTAACAAATTTATTTGAGCATAAGCTTTCGTAGGCTACAGCCCACTTCTTTGGATGCATAGAATGGAACATATAGTGAGGAGAGATATATACACATACAGAGAGCATGAAAAGGTGGGAGCTGTCTTATCAACTCTAAGAGGTAGGGTGTGTCGGGTGAGATCATTGCATTTGGGAATATTTGGGCAAGTCAAACAAGCTATGTCTTCACTGCACAGTTAACCTGAGTGCCCAGGGTTAGCCTAGCCCAGGTGTGAGCATCCCTACAGCAAAACCAGACCCACCTTACTGTGTCCTCATTGTTTCTGACCTCGCCAGTGGTGCCTGTCTGGGGACATATCCCCTGATTCTTTGTGCTGAGACACTGTAGGATTTTTTTCCAGTCAATTAGATCAATTGCAGGAGAACTTGCCCGTCCATTGTGGGGAATTGTGGGAAGGCATTGGAGGACGATCAGCACTCAATCTAACTTATGTCCTTATTGCAAAGTGGGCAGGTTCCAACCCAAGTGAAAGCAGACGTCAGGCTCTAACGCACACCCTCAGCTGAGCAAATTAGCCTGAATTTAATGTACCTCCAAACCTGAGTCAGAGATTCTTCTGCGTGGACAGTAAGGAGATTTGGGCTAAAACCCAGGTAAGAGGCGAGGTTACCTCTGCAATGTAGACTTACCCACCTTTCCTGCCTCTCAGACAAGGAAACAGGTGAAGGTGTAGGATGGGCTGAATGCAGGGTCAGCTCCAGGCACCACCTGAAGAAGCAGGTGCTTGGGGCTGCCAATATTAAGGGGTGGCCCTCGGGCCACTATGGGGGCGGCACGTCTGGGCCTTCAGCGGCAATTTGGCGGTGGGTCCCTCAGTCCTTCTTGGAGCTTTGGTCTTAACTATCTTGAGCAGTTTAGTATTATCTGCTGTATCATCATCAGTTGTGTAGCACAGTAAACCACAATGTCATTACTTTCTTGCAAAACATGACTTAGTTTTAGGAAGGAGATAGTCTGTCGCTAGTACTTAGCTACAACCTTGGCAAATGTAGCTGCTGTTACCAAGGCCAGGCAGTTCAATTTACAACTCATTCCTTGACTAAGTACTTTAGAACACAGCTGTATAAAAATGACATACACACTGACTTGGTTGGTTAGCATTTAGTTTGAGTGTCTGTAACAGAACTGGGTGAAACTATTTTGGGGGGAAAATGCGGATATGCTGCCACCAAAACATTTTGTGAATTCATGTTGAATTTCCCACACTGTTCATTTAAAAATAACCCAAAATGAATTTTGAAAAAATGAAACATTTTGGTTTGACATTTTTAAAACAAAATGTTCTGATTTTTCTTTTTGTTTCAAAATTTCCTTGAATTTTATTGTTAAAAAATCCAAAAATATTTTAAAATGGTTGAAATTGAAAAGGAAATATTTTGATTTTGTTGAAATAAAATATTTAATTCAACCTGAAATTAATGTTTCTAAACTTTTTGATGTGCCAAAAATTTCAAAAATGCTCATTTTTGGACCAACCCCCAACATATTTTTTTTCTAGAAAAATCTGCTATATGACCAGCTGTAGTCTGTAATTCAAGCCGTCATATCTGATTCTGGGATTATATAAAACCTCAACAGCCTGAATCAGCAGAGGAGTCCACTACAGGCTCTGGTCAGCCTAAAACATCTGTCATAGGATGGTCTGCAAAGGAATATGAGAAACATGGATGTAAGCACACTTCCAGAATTGATTATCTCTGTCAGAGACCCATACCCAAGCTTCAGGAGGACGTACAGAACAGGGTGATTATGGAATGATCTACCCTTGTTGTCTGGTCCCAGGTGCTGGCAGTCAGAGGTTTAGAGTTGCCCCAAACATGGAGTTGCATCCCTGGCCATCTTGGCTAATAGCCATTGATGGGCCCATCCTCCACAAACTTATCCAGTTCTTTTATTAACCAAGTTATACTTTTGTCCTTCACAACATCCCCTGGCAATGAGTTCCACAGGTTGACTGTATGTTATGTGAAGAAGTATTCCCTCTTGTTTGTATTAAACATATTAATTTATTTGGGTGACTCCTCCTTTTTGTATTGTGGGATAGGAGAAGTAACATTTATCTATTCATTTTTTCCACGTCATTCCTGGTTTTATAGACCCCTATCATACCGACCATTAATCATCCATCTTCTGAACTGAACAGCCCTAATCTTTTTAGTTTCTTCTCATATGGAAGACATTCCATACCCTGGATTTGCTTTGTTCCCCTTCTCTGAACCTTTTCCAGTTTCACTGTATCCTTTCTGAGGTGAGGTGACCAGAACTGGACACAGTATTCAAGGTGTGGATGCACCAGGGATTTATATAGAGGCACTATGATATTTTGTGTCTTTTTATCTCCCCTAGATCTTACCCTGCTGTTAGCCTTTTTGACCACTGCTGCACATTGAGTGACATTTTTCAGTGAACTATCCCCAGTGTCTCTAAAATCTCTTTCTTGGGTGGTAACAGATAATTTAGACTGCATCATTATATATGTGTAACTGGGATTATTTTTCCAATGTGCATTGCTTATCAGTGCTGAATTTCTTCTGCCATTTTATTGCCCAGTCACCCTAATAACACTACCTAGCTCTTATATGAGAGATTTCAAAATGCTTTACAAAGGAGGTCAGTATCGTAATCCCCATTTTACAGATGGGGAAACTGAGGCACAGAGACTTGCCCAAAGTCACCCAGCAGGCCAATGGTAGAGCTGAAAATATAACCCATATCTCCTGAGTCTCAGGCTAGTGTTCTAACCACTAGATAACACTGCCTCCCACATTAGTGCTACTCTGTATGTACATTTTTCGGGGCAGGGAGTATGACTTTATATATTTGTACTGCACCTAGCACCTCAGGATGCTATAGGAATACTATCTAATGATAAGGAAATGGAGAGAGAGATTGTGAGCTTTGGGCTGAAATATTATTGTAAAGATAAGCTACCAGGGGGAAAAAACCCAAGAGATAAATGACAAAGCAAACAGGCACCCTGCTACTTATTCATTACATGACTTGTCAGTATTTGATTTTACTTTGTTGGAACAACTTTACTACTTTTCTTTTTCCAAAAAGACATTCTTTTACTGTCTCTTTTCCAGTGCACACAGTATTGAAGCAATAAGAGTGCTATCAAGGATTACAGGCAGGTCACAAAGGGCAAATTACTTGCCAAAATAGTCTCTCTGCAGAGTCTTATTGGTGTTATGTGCTAAGTTATGTGATAAGTCAAAGTTACTGTTGCATAAAATTCTCCCAGTGTTTCATGTAACTATTTTCGTGGTGTAGGGAATGATTCACTTTCTGCTGTGCCACTGTTGGTTTTTTCTGCTGATGCTTTGCAAACACACATGTAGTCTTATCAGTTTTTCGTAGGTGCTTTTCATTCCTTCCTCTTGCCCCCAAATACACACACCCTTACACTTACTTGCAGTCTTCCAGTTTAGGGCCCAATTCAGATTTGATGTGAGTAGGCTCCTTGCTTACCTAAAGTCTTGTTATGATTATTTGAATGTTTCATATATACTTATTACGTCTCAGATCTCTGCTCTAATAGAGAATTCATTATTAGGTAAGCCCTCTGGCCTGGAGCTTTGGGGATAAGCAGCTCTCTGGTCCCATCTGTGGTGAAGACGGGGAAGAACGGTCACACAGATCCTTCATCTGCATCAGTTATTTGCAGATGCTGTAGATATTGCATCAGAACTGTATATGGATGGAAACTCCAGAGGGAAAGCAACAGAGAGTCCTGTGGCACCTTTAAGACTAACAGATGTATTGGAGCATAAGCTTTTGTGGGTGAATACCCACTTCATCAGATGCATGTAATGGAAATTCCCAGAGGCAGGTATAAATATGCAGGCAAGAATCAGGCTGGAGATAACGAGGTTAGTTCAATCAG
>NC_133774.1:129128784-129191755 GCF_003597395.2 Chelonoidis abingdonii
GTTGGAGCAAATGCGGTTATACCTCAGTGCTTGGCTGTAGACGATGGATCGTGTGGTGTGTCCGGGGTGGAAGCTGGAGGCATGAAGGTAGGCATAGCGGTTGGTGGGTTTTCGGTATAGGGTGGTGTTAATGTGACCATAACTTATTTGTACTGTGGTGTCTAGGAAGTGGACCTCCTGTGTAGATTGGTCCAGGCTGAGGTTAATGGTGGGGTGGAAGCTGTTGAAATCGTGGTGGAATTCTTCCAGAGTCTCCTTCCCATGGGTCCAGATGATGAAGATGTCATCAATCTAGCGTAGGTAGAGAAGGGGTGTGAGTGGACGAGAGCTGAGAAAGCGTTTTTCCAGGTCAGCCATAAAAAGGTTGGCATATTGTGAGTCCATGTGGGTGCCCATGGCGGTGCCACTGGTCTGGCACCCATATGGCCCCACAATTTGCCACTAAATTTGAAATAATTGTGCATGAGGATAAAGTCACAGAGCTCTCTTCCCCACCTATTGATGATCAGAGGGAAGTACAGCTACAGAGGGAGGTTCATTTGCATATGCTTTTTACCTAGAATTTCTCCAGTGATGTTTTGGGAGCCATCATAACTGTACACAAACTCAGAATTGGTGGGGGAGCAGAACGGATATGCTTAATAGGAAAAGCGTTCGTACCTTATAACAAGGTCTCTGTGAAAGGCTCTGATATGCTACACTGGCTTCTTTCTGCTGAAAATCTGGTGCTGTTGAGAGGACTCCTTAATGGGAAGTGATGCAGAGCTGTGTGAAGCCTGGTGAGGCCTCTCCTACTGGGTCACTAAACAAACCTGAAATTGTTAGAACTGGGTTTAGGTAGGAAAGCCAGCAGGCAGCACTTTCCAAAGGGCTGGAGACAGACCTGCTTGAGTGTGGAACTACGCTGCCCACTGACACCAAGTAGGGGGCAGCAGCTGGGGCAGGAGGATATGATTTGGTGAAGGAGTATTGGCCTGTTGGAGGTTCACAATGGTGGGCGGGGAATGGAGTTAACAGACTACAACACACTTCCCGAGGCGGGGGCAGTTATCTGTCATTCACAGAGATCTCTAGCTGTTGTGTTTTCCCATGTTGATGCTGCACTCCTGTCAAGGTTCCTCCCCCACTCTGAACTTTAGGGTACAGATGTGGGGACCTGCATGGACACTTCTAAGCTTAATTACTAGCCTAGATCTGGTAACACTGCCACCATCCAGAAATTTCAGTGTCTGGATCACTTCCTGTCCCACCAAAACCTTCCCCTCCCTGGGCAGCTTTGAGAGACTTTTTCACCAAGTTTCTGGTAAACACTGATTCAACCCCTTGGATTTTAACACAAGGAGAATTTAACCATTCCCTGCCCTTCTTTCCCCCACCAATTCCTAGTAGTCCAGATTCAATCCCCTTGGATCTTAAAACAAGGAAAAATCAATCAGGTTCTTAAAAAGAGAGCTTTTAATTAAAGAAAAAAAGGTAAAAATCATCTCTGTAAAATCAGGATGGAAAATACTTTACAGGGTAATCAGATTCATATAGCCCAGAGGAACCCCCTCTAGCCTTAGGTTCAAAGTTACAGCAAGCAGAGGTAAAATCCTCTCAGCAAAAAAGGGACATTTACAAGTGGAGAAAACAAAAATAAGACCAACACGCCTTGCCTGGCTGATTACTTACAAGTTTGAAACATGAGAGACTGGTTCAGAAAGATTTGGAGAGCCTGGATGGACGTCTGGTCCTTCTTAGTCCCAAGAGCGAACAACAACCGAAAACAAAGAGCACAAACAAAAGACTTCCCCCCACCAAGATCTGAAAGTATTTTGTCCCCCACATTGGTCCTCTGGTCAGGTGTCAGCCAGGTTTATTGAGCTTCTTAACCCTTTACAGGTAAAAGAGACATTAACCCTGGAACTACGCTGCCCACTGACACCAAGTAGGGGGCAGCAGCTAGGGCAAGAGGATGTGATTTGGTGAAGGAGCATTGGCCTATTGGAGGTTCACAATGGTGGACGGGGAATGGAGTTAACAGCCTACAGCCACACTTCCCGAGACAGGGGGTGGTTATCTGTCATTCACAGAGATCTCTAGCTGCTGTGTTTTCCCACGTTGATGCTGCACTCCCTTTTCTCCTGATAATGTTTTCCTTGTTTTATACACAGCCTCTTTGCTTGTGAGAGTGGGAGGGTGAAGATATGGCTGAATTTCATCTGCCATTTTGTTGCTCAGTCACCCTAATAACACTCCCTAGCTCTTATATCATAGAGTTCAACATGCTTTACAAAGGAGGTCAGTATCGTGACCCCCATTTTACAGATGGAGAAACTGAGGCACGGAGACTTGCCCAATGTCACCTAGCTGGCCAACAGTAGAGCTGAGAATAGAACCCATATCGCCTGAGTCCCAGGCCAGTGCTCTAACCCCAGAGCACCCAAGGAAGGTATGACTTTTCCTTTGTTTCTGGGGGAGAGCTCAAGTCTAGGGCGACTGTTAGTTTTCAGAGAGACTCCTTGCACCTTAAATCTGGTGCTTGCTGCTGCTGCCAACACCTGACAGTGGGACTGGGATTGTTATGGATAATTATTAAGAACAGGAACTGGAGAGTCATGCCTCTTCCAGGCCCAGGGTTGTAGAAACTCCTTATTAACATGGCTTAATCCTGCAAGGTGCTGAGCGTCCTCTGCTCCCACTCTGCCTTGCAGGAAAAACCCTAGCTGGGGCTCTGAGGCTGGAGAGGTTTGGGGTGAGGCACTGTTACGAAGCCACCAATTTATGCAGCATACTCCCCTCTGAACCCTGCAGAATTCCTGCTTGAAAATCTGGGGTAAACAAATGCTGCCATGAACAACATAAACTCATGCCCATCTTCTCTAAGCCATATGGTAAGGGTCACTGAAGGCAGGTGCAGTGCGGGGGGAAGAGCTGGGCTAACAAAAAGAGGATGCTTAGGAATGAGTGTGGGGGAAGTTGAATACCTTTGGGTACCCTAGGACTGCGAGGGGTGGGACCATCAATCCCTGCACATCCTAGGGCACTGTGAGGTTGAGCGGCCCTGCTATAATCCCTTCCCTTTCCTTTCATTTGTTGGGACAGTAGTTCAGGAACCCAAGTTTGACACCAGCTTGACATTTCCTGAAGCATGTTCTCTCTCTGCGCAGGTTCTTCTCTGGGAGCGGGTGATAGCGGCCAAAGTCAACAAGACACTTCCACTACTCCTCCCAAGGCGTAGCCGGTATTTTGACCCAGCTGTACGCACCGTGTCACCTTTTTGAGAAGCTTTTTATATTGAACCTCTGACTGACACTAACTGCTCGCAGGGATGAAAACGAGAAGCTCACGTTTGCAGATTTAAATTCCCCAGAATATAAAAAAGTCTGGTTAATATCTAAAATGTGCATTACATTTAGGAACAAAGAATGCAGGCCATACTTATAGGATAGGGGACTCTATCCTGGGAAACAGTGACTCTGAAAAAGATTTGGGGGTCATGGTGGATAATCAGTTGAACATAAGCTCCCAGGGTGATGCCGTAGCCACAAGGGCTAATGCGATTCTGGGATGTGTTGACGGGGTAATGTCAAGTAGGAACAGAGAGGTTATTTTACCTCTGCACTTTGCCCTGGTGTAACTGCTGCTGAAATACTGTCTTCAGTTCTGGTGCCCACAATTCAGGAAGGATGTTGATAAATTGGAGAGGGTGCAGAGAAGAGCCATGAGAATGATTAAAGGATTGGAAAACCTACTGTATAGTGATAGACTCAATCTATTTAGCTTAACAAAGAGAAGGTTAAGAGGTGACTTGATCAGCCGATAAGCATATACCTGGGGAACAAATAGGTAATAATGGGCTCTACAGTCTAGCAGAAGAAGGTCTAACACAATTCAGTGGCTGGAAGTTGAAGCTAGACAAGTTCAGATTGAAAATAAAGAGTAAATTTTCAACAGTGAGAATAATTAACCATTAGAACAATTTACCAAGGGTCGTGGTGGATTCTCCATCACTGATAATTTTTAAATCAAGATTGGATGTTTTTCTAAAATATCTGCCCTAGGAATTATTTTGGCCAAGTTCTCTAGCCTGTGCTAGACAGGAAGTCAGACTAGATGGTCACAGTGGTTTCATCTGGCCTTGCGATCTATGAAACTATGAATATCTGTCTTTGTTTCAGTAATAGTCTTGATTTGAAATTAATCCGAACTCATTTTTACCCAATCGAGGTGTGCTAGCTCCCTCAAGGTCATCTGTCTTAAGAGCCATTGTCATAAACAGATAGCTAAGGGTTAATGACTGTCTGGATATGTGGACTCTCTACTCAGACCCTATGCCACCAGCACTCCCAGCTATCTCCGTGACACCACTGATTTCCTGAGGAAACTACAATACATTGGTCACCTCCCAGAAAACACCATCCTAGCCACCATGGATGTAGAGGCTCTCTACACAAACATCCCACACACAGATGGAATACAAGCTGTCAGGAACAGTATCCCTGATGATGCCACAGCACAACTGGCTGCTGAGCTCTGTGCCTTTATACTCACACACAGCACAACGGGCTGCTGAGCTCTGTGCCTTTTATACTGCACACACAAACTATTTTCAAGTTTGATGACAATATATATCATCCAAGATCAGTGGCACTGCTATGGAGCACCGCATGGCCCCACAATACACCGATATTTTTATGGCTTTGACCTGGAACAACACTTCCTCAGCGTCTCGTCCACTCACACGCCCCTTCTCTACCTACGCTACATTTGATGACATCTTCATCATCTGGACCCCATGGGAAGGAGACTCTAGAAAAATTTCCACCACGATTTCAACAACTTCCAGCCCCCACCATCAACCTCAGCCTGGACCAATCTACACAGGGAGGTCCACTTTCTAGACACCACGGTGCAAATAAGTGATGCGTCACCATTAACACCACCTAGGTATATCGAAACCTACGACCGCTATGCCTCTTCATGCCTCCAGCTTCCATCCCGGGCACATCACACGATCCATTGTCTACAAAAAAAATTAAAAAAGCCAAGCTACTGAGGTACAACCGCATCTGCTCTAACCCCTCAGACAGAGACCAACACCTACAAAAATCTCTCCACCAAGCTTCTCAAAACTACAATACCATATACTACATACCCGCATGAGAGAAATTAGGAACAGATCAACAGAGCCAGACGTGTACCCAGAGCCTCCTACTGCCAAGACAAACCCAAGAAAGAAACCAACAGGCTCCACTTGCAACACTACAGCCCCCACCTAAAACCCCTCCAACGCATCATCAGGAATTACCACCCATCCTGGACAATGATCCCACACTTCCACAGGTCTTGGGTGGCACGCCAATCCTGCCCACGACAACCTGCCAACCTGAAACGTATTCTCATCAGCAACTGCACATTGTACCATAGTAACTCTAGCTCAGGAACCAATCCCTGCAACAAACCTCGATGCCAACTCTGCCATATATCTACACCAGCGACACCATCACGGACCTAACCAGATCAGCCACACCATCACTGGTTCATTCACCTGCCGTCCACCATGTAATATACGCCATCATATGCCAGCAATGCCCCTCTGCTATGTACATCGGCCAAAACTGGACAGTCACTACGGAAAAGGATAAATGGACACAATCAGATATCAGGAAGGCAATATACAAAAAACTGTAGGAGGAGGCCTCAACCTCCCTGGCCACACTATAGCAGACCTTAAGGTGGCCACCCTGCCAGCAAAAAAAACTTCAGGACCAGACTTCAGAGAGAAATGCTGAGCTTCAGTTCATCTGCAAGTTGACACCATCAGCTCTGGACTAAACAAAGACTGTGAATGGCTTGCCAATTACAGAACCAGTTTCTCCTCCCTTGGTTTTCACACCTCTACTGCTAGAACAGGGCCCCTCCTCCCTGATTGAACTAACCTCGTTATCTCTAGCTTGCTTTGCTAGCTTATATAATATACCTACCCCTGGAAATTTCCACACCTGCGTCTGACAAAGTGGGTATTCACCCACGAAAGCTCATGCTCCATGCTCATGTGGTACCTTATAGTCTGTTAGTCTATAAGTGCCACAGGATTCTCTGCTGTTCTAAGGGTTAATGTTTCTTTTACCTGTAAAGGGTTAACAAAGGGAACCAACACCTGACCAGAGGACCATCAGGGAACCGGATTTTCAAAGCTCAGGGAGGGAAGTTTTGGGTGTGTGTCCTTTGTCTGTGTCTCTGTTGCTCTCTCAGCTCTGAAAGTGATCTCTCCATCTTCAGACTTTCTGATCTTCAGTTTCCCAGTTGTAAGTACAGGTATAAGACAATATAGGTTTTATATATGTTTTTGTTACATATGTGTAGTTTGCTGGAATGTTTTAAATTGTATTTCTTTTTGGATAAGGCTGTTTATTCATTTTTCTTTTAAGCCATTAACCCTGTATATTGTCACCTTGATACCGAGCCATTTTTATGTCTTTTTCTTTCTTTTTATATGAAGCTTTCTTTTTAAGACCTGTTGGATTTTTTTTTAGTTGGGGCTCAAGGGGATTGAGTCTGCAGCTCACCAGGGAATTGGTGGGAGGAGAGACAGCGGGAAGAGAAAATCTCTTGGTGTTAGAGTTACAAAGCTTGCATTTGCAGGGACTCTGAGGGAGGGTGAGAGAAACTTGATCTCTCGGCGTTTGTGTTTCAAGGATTGAAGAGGGTATTCTCCTACTGTTCCCAGGGTGGAAGATCTGGGAGGAGGTAAAGAGGGAAGGGGAAGTGGGTTATTCCCTTTGTTGTGAGACTCAGGGCCATCTGAGTCTTGGGGTTCCCAGGGAAGGTTTAGGGGAGACCAGGACTTCCAGAGTGAGCCAGACATTGGAATTTCTGGCTGGTGGCAGTGCTATCAGATCCAAGCTGGAAATTAAGCTTGGAGGGTTCATGCAGGCACCCACATTTTGGACGCTAAGGTTCAGAATTGGGACTTATGCTTATGAGAGCCATGCAAATGAAAAGTCTTCTCAGCCCGCCGGCTTAGTATGAAAGAAAAAAAATACAACTGAGGCTGATTCAAAGTAGCACCAAGTGGCTGATCCCAATATGGAAACAATCACAGGTTTCTTTCCAGTGTGTATGGCAGTGGTGCCACTACTGTCAGGCAAAAAAAGTGCATTGTTTCACAGAGGAGACCATCACCTCAGAACCAGGACTGGAGCAGCGACTGGCAACCTCTAACGAGGTTATCCCTAGGCCATGCGCAAGAGGCTCTAAGAGTGGATTGTTGTCTAGAATGAAAAGATGGATAAAAGCTCTACACTGGCTCTGGGAGCATGATATTGAAACTGTACACAGCCTCCTAACCCTCCTGACGGGTGACCATGGAGTACAGGGCCTAGATTCCCCTCCTATCAAGGAATTCCTGTGTTGTCATGGTAATCATGAGAGCAAAGCTGGCAGGGTTAGGATGTCACCTGGACCCTGAATTGTAGGAACGGCCTTTCATGGTTCACGGTAAGTTTTCATTAGGAACTGTGTAGAACACATCTTTCTGGTCTCTTAGGGCAAGATTGGGGCTTGCTCTGCATCTGTGGAGGCAAGTCTACCTCCAGCGTGAGAAGGAAAGCAATTTCTGTGGAGCCACTACTCCCCCACCTGCATAGATATGTGGGCAGTGGGGCGGGGACGGGTAGACCTTTGATACCACCTCTCCCATGGTACACCAGCAAAGCAGGGAGTAATCTGCACCAGGTACAGGCCTGCTGTGGATCGCTTCCCCCTGGGATAAGGGGGAAAGCAAACCCCAAAATGTGACTCTCAATCATCATAGCATCCCTGGTCTGCACAGAGGCAGATTAACAGCATGCTGCCCCTTATTCAGAGCTTGTGGGAAAAACACAAGGCCTTTACATGTTAGTTTATTCTCACATGCATCAGACGAAGTGGGTATTCACCCACGAACTCTCATGCTCTAGTACGTCTATTAGTCTATCAGGTGCCGCAGGACTCTTTGCTGCTTTTACAGATCCAAACTAACACAGCTACTCCTCTGATACTTGAGTTTATTCTTGATGAGTCGTGAGGCCTGGGCCTGTAAAGAGCTCTGTATGTGCATTGCAGTTTGCCCATGCACGTCTCATTACAAGATCAGGGCCTTTGTGATTTGGCCGTGCGAGAGAGGGGTGATCTTTTTGACACTGGATAAGAGTGAGCCTGCAATGTCAGAGATACATCAGCCAAGCCTCAGAAAAGCACTTTAAGGTTATTTTCACTGTGTGTGTGTCTCTTTTTAAAATACTTTAAAAACATTTTTTTAAAATAGACTTAAAAGTAGTTTACAGCTGTTTTCTGTAGGGCTGGCCAGAAAACAAGCATTCTGTTTCATGAAAAATGCTGAGGTTTCTAAGTCTGTTTTCATTCTCCCTCAGAACAAAAATGAGACCTTTTGACTTTTTTTGTGAAAAAAAACTGACAGCTCCCTCTCGCTCACTCACCTGTTGGAGCCGTTTCACTTTGTGTAAATAATTAAATATTCAGAGGGCCAGAGAGAGAGAGACTAACTTTATAGCCCTGTGGTTTGAGCAGTCACGCAGGCCACTCAGGTTCAAATCCCTTTTCAGATAAGGTGGAGAGACTCGAAGCTGGATCTCTGAAATTGTAGGCGAGTGCCCAGATCACTGTGCTATTCTGGGGAGGGGCTGCCTTTTCCTCACCATTAGGCTATTCTGGGGTTGTCCCCCACAATTCTGCACAAAGTTTGGTTTTGATGAATCTCCATTTTCTGACCAAAAAATGCTGAAAAATTCCCAATCAGCTTGAGTTTGCAGTAAGATTTCCCCCATATGTTTAATATATATATAGTGTGGAAAAATGACAAAAATGTGAAAAAAATCACTTTTTTGTTTCAGATTATTTTTAAGGACAGCAGTAATGTATAATAGGACTTAGATAGATGGGATAATAGCGCTGATTGCTATAGGGTAGTGTGAACGAGTTCCTACCGGGGCTTGACCCTCCCTGGGGAGGAGGGGAGCCACACCGGCCTCGCTGTCGTCTAGGGTCCGATCCTTGGACCAGCGGTCCTACCCTGGGAAGTTTGTCCCTGTGAAGAGGACCGTGTAGTGGCAAAGTCAAAAGGGGCCCAGCCCTTGGTTTGGGCGGGGCACTAAACACAGTTCCAATAGTTCACTCACAGTGGCCTCCTTAGGCCGGGGGGAGGGGGATTCTGCCACTCGGTTACGGGTGGCAGGGGGAACGCAGGCCCACCCACTCCTCTGCGTTCCAGCCCGGGGCCCTGGTAGCGGCTGTCGCCGCTATCGGTGGTCAGTGGGGATCCTGACCGAAACACACTGACATAGGCATGGGTAGCTCTGCAGCCTGACTGGGGTCAGCTGCCCCCGGGCTACTTCCAACATCCCCCTCTGTTTCTACCTGGTCTGGGGTCTCAGTTTCGGGGACGTCCAGCACCATCGGTTCCTCCCAGTCCGGGCTGGGCGGCAGGTCCAGTAGTGTCTCTGGAAATGCAGACCAGGTCTGGTCTGGGGGCTCCTCAGGGCCATAGTAGAGACGGGGCAGCTCTGGCAGCTCCTCGCCGTAGCAACTGCGGGGAAGCTCTGGCGGCGCCTGGTCCCAGCTTCCAGCCTCAGCAGCCTCCCAGTTACAAGCGTCGGTGGGCACGTCTGCTCCTGACGGTGGCTGGGCTCCAAATGAAGGCTGGGGCCCGGCTTTTATTCTTCCGGGTCGCCGCCTGACCCTCTGAGGGGCGGGACTTCCGCCCAGCGGTCCCGCCCCGTGGATGATTGATGAGGCTCAACCCTCCCTGGGGAGGAGGGGAGCCACACCGCCTCATTACAGGTAGGTTTATTTATTTATTTATTTAAAAAAAATAAATAAATTTCAGCCAGAAGACTCCCAATATATATAAGCTCACTATTCTGAAAATTACAGCATTTTGTTAGTCCCAGCTATTGTGACATAAATTGTTTGTCTCTCCATCCTTCTACCTATGTATTCATCCATCTACCACTTTGCATCTCCAGCAATCTATCCACCTGTCATACACAGAATACACTAATGTGTAGCTAGTGTAATATACTAAGGTAGTATATTGCAGTGTGTGTGCCTCTGTGAGTGTGTGTGTGTGTGTGTGCGTATATACACCTTTCATATATTACTGCTCCATGAACACATTTTTACAGTTCAAGAGAATAAATGCAGTGACAGAGCACCATCAGGGAGGATTCAGATTAAAGGACAAACGTAGCTGGCCAAAATGAACAATTATAAGAAACAAAGGGAAAATAACGACTAAAGATCTTTCATTACAGCCAGCTAATTATCATGAGTTCTGGACTTAACTGTTCAGGCATAGAATTAAAAACCTTAATTATATTGTCACCTTTGTCTCTCCGCTCCCTTTGCCCACAAATGAATCCATTTACTGTAACTGCCGCTGATGAGCAGAAATTGATGGCAGTCCCAGTGAGGTGGGAGAGTGGAGTTAGAAAAAAAAAAGTGTAAGAGGCAGCATTGTCATGGCTGCACAGCTGGATGACAACTACATTCCAGGACATTATAAATTAAAAACACTTTTAATGAGACAAATACAGGTTTGATGGATTTCCTGGCTTCTTTCCTCTCCCTTCCCCCTCTCCCATTCAATTGCCAGCAATGCTGCTTATTTTTATTTTTAAAGCCAGGCCTCTTGGGAAGGGATTGCAACAATGGGCCCTATTCGTAGCCCTGGGAGCCAACAGAAAGGCAGCCCCTGGCTTCAGTGGGTTTTTGAGCAGACTGAGTGGTGTTGCTCAGATTGTTAACCTGTCCCCTCAAAGAAACAAAAAATCATGTCTCAGCCATGCCATTTGCTGCCCTCACATATTTCACTCTGGTTGTGTATTCTACTCCTTCCTCCAGCCTGGCTGTGTCTAGTCTATTTCAAATGTGAGCTCTAAATGTGTTCTAGATGATATCACTATAAGGTGGATGCACAACTGGTTGAAACAATATGCTCAAAGGGTTGTTATCAATGGTTTGCTGTCAAACAGGGAGGACGTATCTGGTGGGGTCAGCTGTGGTGCTGGAACTATTCAATATTTTCATTAATGACTTGGATAATGAAGTGGAGATTGTGGTTATACAATTTGCAGATGACACCAAGTTGGGAGGGGTTGCAAGCACTTTGGAGCACAGGATTAGAATTCAAAATGACCTTGATGCATCGGATATTTGGTCTGAAAGCAATAAGAGCAAATTCAATAAAGGTAAGTGCAAAGCAGGAAGGGAAAAAAATCAAAATCATAACTACAAAGTGAGGAATAAGTGGCTAGGTGGTGGTAGTGCTGAAAAAGAGCTCGGGGTTAGCACGGATCACAAACTGAATTTGAGTCAATAATGTAATGCAGATGCAAAAAAGGTGAATATCATTCTGGTATAGGAACAAGAGATGGGGATGGGGAATGGCCATTGCCCCTCCACACACACTTCTGAGAACATGAACTTGGCAGCCACCACCAACCTTTGACGCTTGCCCAGAGCTGGGTAGAGTACCGGCACAGCCACTTCCTTGCCGGTTTGAGGGAGCAGTGGGTGAGCCAAATTTGAGTGAGTGCCGTTATGACCTCGGGCACTAGATCAGAACATGACTCACCTTTGGCCCATTTTGGTTGCTTCTCCCCCACCCCGACCCCCGTTCTTTCTGGCACCCCTGCATTCTGGGATGCATTAACAGTAGGTAAGACATGGGAGGTAATTGTCTCGCTCTACTCAGCACTAGTGAGGCCTAAGCTGGAGTACTGTGCACAGTTCTGAGTGCAACACTTTAGGAAAGGTGTGAACAAATTGGACAGAGTCCAGAGGAGACCAGCAAAAATGACAAAAGGTTTAGAAAAACCTGACCTACGAGGAAAGGTTAAAACAACTAGAAATTTTTAGTCTTGAGAAAAGCAGATGGGAGTAGGGGAGAGGGAACCCGCTAACAGTCTTCAGATATGTTAAATGCTGTTACAAAGAGGATGCTGATCATGGAACCATAGGGTCAGAAGGAACCGCATGGGTCCTGTAGTCCAGTGGAGTCTGATTTGTCCTGCGTACCCCTAAGTTTCACCTCACTTCAAAATTACTTGCTGTCAAAATCAGACATAAAGATACAAAAGTGTCACAGACAGTATGCTATTCCTGACAAATTGCTTACTCTCTCTTTTACCATATAATTATAACATAAATCAATTGGAATATAAATGTTGTACTTACATTTCAGTGTGTAGTATATAGAGCAGAATAAACAAGTCACTGTCTTTATGACATTTTAGTTTGTACTGGCTTCACTGGTGCTTTTTATGTAGCCTGTTTTAAAACTAGGCAAATATCTAGATGAGTTGATGTACCCCCTGGAAGAACTCTGCGTACCTCCGTGGGTGCGTGTACCCCTGGTTGAGAACCACTGATCTAGTCTAACCCCCAATATCTGAATGAATATGAATATTGAATCATCTTCATTGTTCTCCTTGCCCACTGAAGATTCTATCGTCTACGGGGCAGGGAGCATCTATACTCTGTAGTATAGTATACAGGGACTTGCACAATGGGGCTCCGGTCTTTTCTGGTCCTTAGCCACCACTGTAGCCAACTTACTAATACCTACTGTACAGTTCACGTGGAGCTGCTAAGGGCCCGAGTCTGATACCATGCACCCATGGAAATTGGGGATAATCTCCAGGTGAGGATCAACTCCCCAGTGTGAGTAACAGAGCCACTGTCCAGCTCAGCAAGGCTATTTGAGGAGGAAGGCACAGTGCAGAGTAAATGAGGGGGTTACAGTCTGGTCCTAGGAGAAGCTATGACCCAGACATCAATGCAAAATCAGCTCCCCAGCCCATTCCTCACTGAGCTGGCATGGCATTGATTCCAAAGCTAAACATTTAGCTAAACAGGATATTTTTATTCAACTAACTAGAAAATAAAATAAAATAACAAAAGAGAGTGAATTAATATTATGTAAATATGCCAGGTAAAATAAGCAGCGGATTAGCCATCTTCCACCAGCCTTCCAGATACCTGTGCCGAGAGACCCTTATTCCAGCAGTGCATTATAAATAAAATTAAATGGGGTTTAATAAACAAGCCGCTGATTGCTCTGGTACTTAAAGAGGGCTCCCTGGTGCTCTCCACAGTCAGCTGACTGGGGGTGCAGGGTTTACCTGGGAAGAAGGCACATCCAGCCACGCAGTGTGTTTTTGTACAGGTGTTGCCATGGTTATCTGGAGGGAGTTAATGTAATGGAACTCGCAAGCCGAGCAGAGGGGGTTGTTTCCCGGCTATGTCAGAGCCAGTGCACATTTACACTAGTTTATTACCTTCATGTAGTGGCAGGGCGTCCAGCTGTGGGTTTGAAAGCTGCGGTTTCAAACTCTATTCTGATTCCATTTCTGCAGGGTTGGTTTTTTTCCCCCTCTGGCTGTATGGATGTCAGCCACCATCCGGCTGGGAAAAGGACTATTAATATTTTATTTTATTAGAGCTGATCAGAAAATTTTTGACAAAACAGTTTTTCATCGGAAAAAGCCAATTTGTCAAAACTGAAACTTATCAAAGGAAACCCCCCTGCCCTCTGCCTGAATAGCCAATAGCCCAGCAATTAGAGCTCTCTCCTGGAACGTGGAAGACAAAGGCACTTGCACTTGGGTTTCCCAAACCCCAGGTGAGGGCGCTAATCACCAGGGAGTCGGTTATTCTGAGCACTCACTCTCTCTTGTTTTGTATAAAAAATTTCAAAAAGTCTCCCTCTTATCCGTGTGTGGAATAGGAAAATGGCTGAAATCTCAAAAAATTGTTCAGGAAGGGAAAACCATTTCCCTCCCAGCTCTAATTATTACCCCATTTTACAGATGGGGAACTGAGGCACCTGGAGGTAAAGTCACTTGCCCAAGGTCATTTAGGCAGTCTGTGGCAGAGCGTTCAACCCACGTCTCTGGAATCTCATTCAATCACCTTAACTACAAGGTTGTCCTTCCACGCCACCATTCAAACAAATTCTTTGTTACTTATTCACAATTGACAGCAAAGCGCAGACCGGTTTAAATGCATCTGCTGACCTTTCTTTATCCATTAGGAATGTTGTCACTTAGGTAGCTGAACCAAATACCCACTCCTTCTCATCTCATTCACACTGCCGAGGAGGCTACTGGTGGATGGTTAACCATCCCCTGAGTCTTTATGGGAATATTAACAAATATTCACAGCAACAGTCTTTTCTTTTCTGACTTTTCCTTTTGTTTTTAAGTTAGGATTTTTTTTTTAATCTTCACTTTTTAAAAAAAATCTTAACTTAAAACATAAAATAAAAGTCAAAAAAGACTCTTTATTTTCGTTTTATAATTGGATGATATGTGTTCCCCTTCCCCAGTTACATATTGCTGTTTTGTGCTGTAATTTCTCATGTATTTGGATATACTTTGATTTAGCTTCCCCCAGCTGCGTGGGCCTCTGCCAGTTTACATCACCTAAGGATCTGGTCCTAGAAGTTTAAAATGTTTGCCACAGTTACTGACATTTTCCATCCTATTCTTCTATGACAGATGCCAATGTAAGAACCTAAGCAAATATTAATAAACTATTGTTATTATTTAGCATTTTTACTGTAGTAGCACTTACAAGCCACCACTACCCCCCATTGTGCTAAACACTTTACTTATTTATGTGCTGTGACCTTCACTAGACAGCTTTGAGGTCCATGTCTTCTCTCTGATCCTGACTTTTCTTCCCTGGTTTTAAATAAATAAATGTATAATATGGTCCCCATTAACCTCAAAGAAATCCACCGGCTTTTGTATCTGAGACATCTGTAGGTGCTGAAGAGGGTCTTGATCATGGAATTCTATGCAAATCAATCATCGGCTGAATTAGTGTTGATTTTTCAAGGGTAGCTGAAATGGGGGCTGTTTGGAAAGCAGAATTTCTGGCTCTCTGGGGAATTCTGGCAATTTTGAAATTTGTTTTTGTTCCAAACTAAACAAACAAGAAGCCGAAATTTTGAAATTTCCCACAAAAAGAAAATTTTGAAACATTTTAATTTGGAACTATCGAATCTTTTCATGTGGATAATGTTGAAGCATTAAAATAGTAGTTTCAGTACATGAATAACATGTTAATAGTCAAAGTGAATCTGAATGCTAAAGTCAAAATGAAATGTTTTTGCATTGACTTGAAATGTTTTGACATTGTCAACATGAAATGAGAAAGTTAAAAACAATTTGTTTTGACTTTTCCCTCTAAAAATGTTGTTGCAATTGTCACATTCCCATGAAACTTTTTGATTTTGTTGACATGCCTTTTCTCATTGGAAAACTGCTCTGTTGACATTTTTTTGGACAAACTTTACCTGCCACTTTCAGGAAACAGGGCATATACTCTGTTTTAGAGGAAGTAGTAAAGTGCCTTTAAAGCTGATTCAACTGCCCAGCCAACTGATTGTGTTCTGGGACCAGGAATGCACAGTACCAGCTGTCATGACACTGGCACCAGCTTCCTTTTTCTGCACGCTGTGCTTCGAACCACCCTCCAGTACGGTCTGGTAGTCCTTTGAATCTGAAATGCCCAAATACTGGTAACACACCAGGCTATTACAATGCACACCGCAGAGCGCACATCACATCTTGGTATGCAGCATCCTCCCATACCTATGGTATATTATATATTATAATATGGTTGGGTTTGGAAGCCTGAACCAAGGTCAGGACCCCATTGTGCTAAGCTCCGTACAAGCACATGGTGAACAGTATTGTCAGTCCCAAGTGTGCAAAAATCATACGTCGGGATCCAAACAATCATGAGATTGACCTTAAAATCACGAACTTTTTAAAAACAATAAATACTGGGTTCTTTCCCATTTGCCTTCTGTTTTTTTGATCCTGTAGGGGGCGCTTGGCTCATATTTCGTGATGTTTTTCCACAGCCATGAGGGCTAGAAACTTACTCTTTTTTAAAAAAAAATGAATGCAGGAATTCTCACAGTTCTAGCAGCTGGGGCTTTAAGATAATGCCAAATGTTGTGAGGCTTGGGAATACTGAGTAACAGACAACTCCTGCCCTGGGGAGCTTACAATCGAATAGACAAGACAGAGACAGGGTGGGAGGAAAGAGACACTAGAGAAAAGCAGAGCAAACTACAGGTGGTTTTATAAGCGTGGTGTTAGGGCCAGGACTTTTTTTTTTCCAGTTTGGTGTGTTTGTTTTTTAATCGTTTGGGGGTAGAATCCTGTTTGGAATAAAAAGACACAGAAAGAAGGGGATATTGAATGGAGAGAGGTGAGGGGAGTTGGCAGAAGGCTGAGATGGAAGGAATGAGAGGACAGTGATGCAAAGAAGGCATTAGGCTGAAGTGAAAATACTGTGAGAGATAGGTGGGGTGAGGGGAAGGGTTAGCAGCAATCAGCCTGTGACGTCCTGCTCAAGACACCCACAGCTGTGACCTGCTGTGTTATCCCTCTGCCTTCACAAGAGCCAGAGCTTTGCTGCTGCTAAGCTGTGTGTCAGCTTCCTGACATGCCAGCCTGTCTGCCTGGCCAGCAACCTCTTCAAGACTCTGCCAGCCTAAGCCTTGCCTTGCACTTAAGGCACTGAACCCCAGAGACATCTCCTTGCATTGCCCAGTCCCTCCCACTGGACGCTCGCAGAAATTATTAGGTTCACTGCCTCCAAAGAGACAGAGCACACACCAGCCTGCTAGGTTAGCTGAAGACTCACCCTTCACTTTAATACACTGAACCGAGCTAGATCTGTAATAGAACAAGATGAAGTTTATTAACAAAGGACAGAGACTGAAGTGATCCTAAGCCAGAGAAAGAAAGACAGGTCTGGTTACAAACAAAACAAAACACTTCCTACTGATGAAAACTTAACTGTAGCCAGTTACAGTTTTGGCCTAAGCAGTTTTCTTCCTCACATCATGGTCACGGTATCTTCAGCCCTCCAGGCTAGGGACCCCAACGTTCGCAGCATCAAAGGGTGCTGTTCCTTGCGTGAGGGATAACGAAGGGTACATTGTTTTATGCCTCCAGAGCCAGGAAGGCTTCCTGGGGTGCACATTATCCTCTGCTCCCAACTTTATTCCATGTCCTCTGTTCCCTTCTGTCCCTGTTGTAGTTCCGCGACGCTAGTGCTAGGCAGGCTGTGGTTCCAGTCACACGTTCTCGTTCCTCTTCCCTTCTGGGATCCTATGGCAGAAGGAAGGGCTGGGAATGACCCATGGACTCAGCACATGCAGTGCTGGCAGTGGTTTCAAGCCAACACCGGGACATGAGGTATCTTTAGTCTCCAGCAAGAATCAATATGGACTAGAGAGCAACGGTGGGAACAGGTGGAGCTCGAGGGAAAGAAGCCAGTTTCCTGAAGTAACCATGCTGAAAACCCATTAATGCCACTTTCATTGAAGCCTATGGAAAAACTCCCACTGACCTCAGTGTTGTGGGATCAGGGGCAAGGAGTGCAGAGGTGGCATTTTCAGAAGCGCTTCCCTTTGGCCTAACTCTGCTCATTGAAGTCAGTGACTGGCTTCAATGGGCTTGTCGTCAATGGAACTGTCTGCTTGTGTCATTCCGCTTGACTTTGCCTAGCTCAAGTGCGCATGGGGTGAGAGTCCACATGGCCAAACAGCGCTGTAGCTACACAGCGTGGCTGGATTAGAAGCTGATAAGTTATTAACTTGAGCTGCGGCATTCACACTGCATCACTGGCCGCTTTCCTGACGGGCCATCTCACACCAGCTCGAAGCCCCACTTCACAGGGGCGAGAGATTTTTGTGTGCAGATGAGAGTCAAGTTAGGGGCAGAACTCAAGCTATCAATGCAGTGAAGATAAGCCCAATGGGAGCAGAGGCCAGGGAGGCTTTTCAAAATCCTGCCCTGTGAGTTTCAGAGAAAGTCACTTTGGTATCGTTAGGTCAATGGGAGAGGGAAGTAGCAGCAAGCACTGGAAAAGGAGAAGCTTGCCAGTTTAAGGCTTAATTCTCTCGCCCATACAGGTGAAATATGATTAAATGTATTTCCTATGTCTTTAATAATGCTCTGCCCTTTTAAAGAACACGCTGAGCACCCAGAGGGATGCCCTATTGATCAGACTGAGCTATCAGCTTACTAATTATGAAGTCTTGTTCTAAATTTGAATATGCAGTGGCTCCGCTTTCTCTTTGATTATCTCTGTGTAATTTAGAAATAGGTGAAGATCAGATGTGGACCAGTGCACATTATTATTGCCAATATGAGTTTAAATGACTCTCCCTGAAATATTAGGTTTTACTTATCTTCTCTACTCTGGGTTTAATTTCGTGTTACTTGAGGGCCACTCTTACTCAGACTGAGTAGCTCCTCACTTCTATGGTAGACCTAATCTTTTCACTGAAATTAATATCTTAATTTCACCTGGGCCAAAATAAATGTAAGAAGCATAACAAAACTTGCTCTTTCTCGTAGACTATTTTACAAGTATACGTTAAATATACGAACAGAATTATATGAGTAGATTTGATGACCCAATAGGTCTCCTTCCAGATCTAGGACCTGTTTATATGGCTTCTTTCCCTCGAGCTCCACCTGTTCCCACCGTTGATCTCTAGTCCATATTGATTCTTGCTGGAGACTATGTTAACCTTGTCTATTTCTTAAAGACTACTGTACTATGTGCACATAACAGATTATTCCTGGCATGAATGCTCAGGAACTTTAATGCAAAACCTGCTAGATAAACGAAGGATGCGCATACAGGGCCAGATTCAACAAAGCATTCAATCATTGAAGCCAATAGAGGAGATTTTCAAATATGTCTAAGGGGTTTAGGAGCATGCATGCCATTAAAGGTCAGACAAGACCTGACGGTGACTCAACAGAGTGTGGAAAATTTTAGCACCAGCTAATGAAAGCAGCTAGCATTATTCTTTACATCAGGGGTTCCGAGCATGGATCACATTTCAGTAGAAACATTGTCTCATGGATACATCCCTTGGTATTCATCATCTCAAAGATCAGCCACCTCCTGAATGCATAACAATCCTATAGCGACTACCACCATTACAGCATTACCAACCCCAAGCATTCAAAAAATCAAGAGTCAGGCCCTCAGAATCATGAAATTGACTTAAACATCATGACATTTTCATTGTCATATGGCCTCTCTGCATATCGAATGCCACCAGATTGATCACTTAAGGTGGTCTGGCTGGGTATTCGATTGACGTCCATCATTGGCAATCTTATCACGTTATCACAGCTTTTGGCCCTCATGTGATCGCTGGCTGGGTAGTGGCATTCCTTGGTACACATGCTTCAGGATTCGCTGGTATTCCATTCTAATAATATGTCCGCACCAAGAGAGCTGATGAACCCAAACCGTGCAGATGGAGGCGATTTCTGGGTTCCATTTCAAATGTCCTTATTTCTGATCTTGTCCTGCTCTTGGTACAGAGCAGCTGAGCAAGATGATCATTGAAGACGTCCATCCAATGTTCCTCAGTGCCCACGTTTCAGTGCTGCACAATAAAGTTGGTATTGCTATGGTTCTATTTAAAACACAGCAGTGCAGCAAGCTTGATGAGAAGGTAGCAACTGTCAAATATTTGGGCAGGGTCACAGAAAGTTCTGGACGATGCTGAAAAGATGTGCAATGTTTCAGGCCCTTCATCTGCCTCTGTGGCATGTCACCATGTCATCATGAGATTTTGAGATTATAATTAATATCGGGTTCTTTTTATTTGCCTTCTAGTTTGTGAGCCTTTTGTTCCAATCAGGAGGGCTAGAAATGTACTTTTGAAAAACGAAAGCTGAGATTCTAATGCATTCACGTGACTCCAAGAGCTGGAGATATAAGAAAAAAACACCAGATATTGTGGAAGGTGGCAACTCTGTCATTCTTTACAAAGCAAAGTAACACCAGGAAAGTATTTAAATCTATTGTTAATGGCTTTTAATGAAATTCAAAAGCAGCTGGAAATAAGAAATGCCAGCACCATGTGACCAGCTTTCTTTCCATGGAGAACCAGCAAGCACTCTGTGGACTAACACGGGCCCACAGATCACAGTTTGAGAAACCTTATGTTATATTTCAGTAGCTATAAAACTATTATCCTTATTTCTGTCTCTCAGATGTAGAAATTCTCATGTCTGGCAGGTAAACTGAAAGCAGGCCCCAATTCTTCTGAATTCCTCACGTTTCCCCTCCAAGAGGTTGGAAACAGCAGGGTCTGTAAGAAAACGTCTTGCTTTCACAGCTGCAAGAGGTGAAATGTCAGCTGGAAATTACGTGAAGCATTCTTTAGCCCTCGGGGTTCCAGATGAGCAATAGTTATTGTCTTTCAGTTCTAGATAGCCTCCAGCTGAGGCGTCTGTAGGGACCAAACCAGACTACGCTGGTAGCCTCAAAAAAGGAGAATATCGGCAAAAAATACAAAAGCAAACATGTGGCAACCTCTTATGCATGATGCAAAGAATCTATCTGGTCATTACCCAGCCTTTGCTAGGTGCACCAACTAATGGAGCAAGAGACATGAAAGATTTTCAGAGGCCATCTGAAAAAGTAACTCACCCTAATCTGAGGAGGTCATGATAATGAAGATGAATTTTTATCCCTCCTTCTCTTTGCAACACCTACACCTTTGGCTTCTGAAAAGTAACTTTAGAAAGTGATATGTACAGTGTCTGGTTTCTTCATGAGCTCCGTTAAACACATGAGTGCTGGAAGTGTGAGGCTTCTCACAAGAACCAATACAAGCGCATCTACTCCGTTAATCCTTCACTTCTGAATAAACCTCTGGTTTTATAAAATATATGGTTTGTCTGAAAGTCAAATGAAGCCATTTTGTGAAGCTCTCTGTGATCTGAATTGACCTGTTCATTTTTAATTACAATAAGGTCACTTGGTTTCTTCTTTTCTGTTCTTTTTTATTTCTCTCTTCTCTGTCAAGGGTCTTTGCTCTCACTATTACACCTGGCAATTTAAAATTATGAAATAGTATTATTAAATATGTGTTTAAAAAACAAACGGAGGTCCTGAGCCCCTGCCCACAGAAACTAATGGAAAACCTTTCGTTGGTGTCAAGCAAGGGACATTGTATCATCTCTACTGTCTGCTCACTTCATGTTAAATGAACCCCTTATGTTTAACAATCTGTCCCATTTTGTATTTAACTTGGACACTCTAGGAACCTTCTCCAGACCTGAGGAAGAACTCTGTGTAGCTCGAAAGCTTGTCTTTTCCATCAACAGAAGTTGGTCCAATAAAAGATATCACCTCATCTACTTTGTCTCTCTCATTTCAAAAAGGAAACATTCTGAAGTATTTTTACTCTTAAAAAGTGCTTATTCAGTTTAATCAGAAACTCCAGGAAACATTCTAGTAGCCCTAAATAGTCCTAAGCATGAAGAGTTTGCTTTCTTTCCACAGCACACGTGACCTTTAAATGGGACTGGAGCAATTCCCTCAACGCGCTAAAACAAATCTGCTCAGCTGAGAATGGGACCCTAGCTCTTCACTTCCAGATCCACCGGTCTGTAGCACTTGAACTCAGGGAGTCTCTGTTAGTTGTCAGTGACAGAGATATTCTTATGTTCCTTCTAAGCTACAACCAGTCAACATAAAGGCAATATGCTCATCCTTTCTCAGAAGTCAATATCTAAAGACTTCGAATGACAATCAACGGGGGCAGGACTGAGCTCCAGACAACTCACAACAAAAACAATTAATACCATTACTTAATTATAACCTCTTTCTTCTCGCATAGCCAGTGTTTGCTCCAAGAAATGTAACAATATGGAAAGCTGGAAGGTAATTAACAGGCCTTTTTTGAGCTAGAGGAACTCAGTAGATTTGGGTAGAATTGACAGTGACTAAGAGCAAAGCTTGTTCAGGTTCCATTTTATGCAGAGCATCACACACACAGAACTAACAAAACATTAAGGTTTCAAAGCCACGTCCTCAAATGTTGGAAATGCCAGCGTGAAGGCTGGCCCTGAACACTGAATTTAGCCGACTTACACACACATATTGTGATACAATCCTCTCCAAACTCCCCTAGGAAGTCTGCAGCAGAGTTAGGGATAAAAACCAGAACTCGGTGTGTACTCAGGACAATGTTCAGAGGTTTAATATCTGGCCAAATCTCTGGATTTACATGAGGACAGCAAAAATCTCTGTCCCAAGGACCATTCCTCCACCAAAGATCAAATTCCTGCTTCACTGCATAGAGGCACTAAGACTCTTCAAAGAAATGGTTAGGAGAACAGCGTTCACATTATCCAGCCCAATCTCTTTCCTGGCAATAGTTGAGCCATTTTTGCTGAAACTTTTGAAACATGCTCAGCCAGAGGCAGACACCCCATTAGCAAAATTTCAGCCTTACCGTTCAAGTTTTGCAACATTGTAAACAACAGAAAACAAGGGCTTAGGATGCTAGTTGTTAAACACCTTTAACCACAGGCATCGCTGACAGCTCTGCTTTTGATATGTGGTTATAAACATGCACGCACTCTGCCTTTACTAGAAACTAACTCTTTCCTTGTCAACCATTTATCACACCCAAAGGCTGTCATTGTAATGGTGGATTGCACTGCAGGAGAGACCATGCCTAGTAGTGTTTCACTCATCATATTCTCATCTTCTTCTGAGTTTCTAAAGATATTAGCACAGGGCAGAGCTAGCAGAATGAATTCTGACAAAAGCTAATTGCATGAATCCTTCGTAGCTATGTCCTTAAAATGCCTTGACACTGTCAGCTTTTATTTCATTTAAACATTGGCTTAGAAGCCATTATATCACCATGACACAGGGAGGGGAGAGGAGGCGCATGTGGGGAAAGCTAACAGAAAGGGGGACACGTGACTTGAAATTGTGGGGCCACTGTAACATCTCAAACAAATTAAGGCTACACTTGAGAGATTGACACTGTTAGTCCGGTTGGGAATAGCAGTCATGATGAAGAGTACGTTTTATGATGTGCCAGACAAGGGACTGTTCTTTGCAAAGCAGCTACCCTACCTCTTGGGGGTGACGAGAGACACGGGAGTGAGGGAATTTGAATGGCCTTGGACTAGTTGGCTGGCACTTGCTGCTAGGTTACAGGGCCAGCATTAACAGGGTACGTCATGGGACAACGCCCACCAGCAGCATCACTCTGATCCTTCAGAAATGGACAGCTCTTCCTCTCTGCGCATGTTCAGGGCCCTTGAGAATGGAGCAAGATGTGTCTTTGGGCAGAAAGCAGCTACAGGGAATAGGTTAGGAAACCTTTTTAGTACCTGCATTCCTGAGCTTCTGAGGGCTCTGGAGGGATGTGGGCAAGGAGAGAACACAGCTGCTTGGCAGCATTGTATAAATTCTCTCTCTAATGGGCAGCAAGTTGCCTACCTATGTGGGTTATTATACCATGCCCTTTATGGTGGTATCCAAGCTATTGGGGTTATTTCTAACAATGAGCTTCAGTCAAAAAAAATAGGGCTAGATTCTGTTTAAGCACACACACACGCTTACACTTCTATGCAGGCTACCTGGATCTTGAGTCTGGCTACATAGGCTCCAGTAGGGTTGTTGCTTTGCCTCCCTTGGAGCAGGTGGCCAGGAGAAGTGGGGAGCAGGTATATCTTTGGCTCCACCCCTCATTCACTGGCCGGAGTAGCTAGGCCATAGAGGAAGGGGAAGGGGGAGGTTCTCTGGCCTGCCATGTGCAGGAGGTCAGACTAGATGCTCATGACCTTAAAGTCTATGAGTCTGAATAACTCTGGTGGGACAGGCCAATAATAAGTCACATTCCTCTCCCAGCCCCCCAAGAACAAGGAGGAAGTAGGGAAGGAATTGTGAATCAGGCCGGTGAGGGTAGGGGTTGTGAGTCACAACACCTCCTAGGGCTATTCCCTGGGTGGTACCGCTTACAGCATCACTCCTTGCTTGGTCTGGGTCTAAAGGCACAATCTAGCCTTTGTGGATTCTGCTATCTCAAGCCTTGTGAAGGCCAAGTCCTGGAGGAATGCGCCTCCGGTTCTCATTTGGGTGAACTGCTGCTCAACAGCTCCTGCAGACCCAAAGGTACTCGGGAGTTGAATGGTCACCTGTAGGTAGATCTGTCACTGTCCCATAGCTGGTCTCTGACTTTCTGGGTGCTGGGATCTCACTTCTGAAGATCCCAGAGCACCGACGGTTGAGTTAAGCACCATTATTACAGTCATTATGAAAATATTAGTAATCAAGGCCATTGAGTTAATCGGGGAGCCTCCAGGGTGGCTATGCATTCCAAGACCCTACAGGAACAGATGAGTGACTTGTGAGGGATGTAATCCAGAACCCACAAAGCTCATGGACATCACTGGAAAATGCATCAGGCAGTAATGTCCAGCCACTCATGCTGTAGCCTGAAAAGACCCAGAAATACAGATTAAAATGGTTGTGCATAATCACACATTAGGGCCTGGTGGGGAGCCAAAAACAGAAAGGGAACCTCAGATGAGTGTTATAATGTGTTGATGGGAACCCCTCATAATGACAGAGGTTAACAATGACATATCAGTTTCCTGCGGCATTTGGGGCAATATGACATGCATATTATCCTGTAGCATACAGTATCTTAACTGTTGTTCTTTGGGAAATGATTGCAGATACTTTCCCCATTCAGATACCTTCCTGGCTTGCAGATACCCAGTGCTACTTTGTTTATGAGCTGTCTCGTTTGCTGAGATCCCAGTTTGATGCGAGTAAAGTTTTATTACATTGTAATTGTTTGTGGTGAATTGTTTACCTGACTCCAAACAATTAGTGCCCTTGATGGACAGTCCTTCAATGCTGTTAATTGATATCTGTCAATTCGGGGGCATTGGCCTCCATCCAAGCCTACTGAAATATTCAGAGTCTTTCAGTTGACTTCCAAGCAGGACCGAGGTTAGGTCGGGCCTTCTATTTCATTAGACTGTCCCTTTCAATCTATCTATTGCCTATCACACACACTAGCTGCCATGAAATCTGTTTATACTATGAAGGCTAATAACCTGTTTATATTGTATGGGCTACAGGGACTGACTCAGCTCAGCCAAAGTGGCCAGCCAAACCACAGACCCTTAGGTAAATGAACACACATAAATTAAGTCCTAGATTCAGACAGCTATTAGCTGAATGCAGAACAATTGCAAGGAGAGTGTTTGCTTGGGCCTTCCAGCGCACAGTGGCTTTACAGGGAAAGCTCCTAATATAGAGTCCCTAGCAGTATATTATAGGACCTGGTGCAAAGTTTTCTCTGTTTTTGAGACTGCACGGGACATTTGCAGTATCTTTATGGCTTCTTAGGGTGACCAGATGTCCCGATTTTATAGGAACAGTCTTGAGTTTTGGAGCTTTTTCTTACATAGGCACCTGTTACCCCCCACCCCTGTCTCAATTTTTCACACTTGTTATCTGGTCACCCTATAGCTTCTGATTTTTGTTGTTTCAGATTTTTTCTTTTTATTCTGGAGTGTCCCTTCTGGAGGCACTTCTAAGCTGTTGGAAAGACAAGTAGCCATCAGGAAGGACTGCTTCATAATCAGTCTTTTCTCACCCACTCCGGGAGACCTGGATAAATAGCTTAGGGCTGTGAATCTGCAGTAAATGAAAGCATTCTTCACACTTCCCGTACAATCTGTTGCCTTAACAGCTGAATCTCCAATATTTTGATTTTCCTAGAATTGTGCCAACATTCCATTTTGGAAAGACCCAGCATCCCAGTTGGCCTATGATGCTCCAAGCACTGGGTCAAGGAATACCAGCTTGATTCATAATCCTTCAGCATTTCTCCATAGGAAGAGACATGATTTAATGAGATGAGCACAGATCAGGTAACTCTTCAGTCGCAGTCCCATGCTGGCAGTCAATTTTTCAGTGACCTTGGGCAAGTCACCTAATTTCTCTGTATCAGTTCCCATACCTGTCAAATGGAGCCAGTAACACATCCCTTCCCTAACAGGGATGCTTGGTGGCATACCTTCATTTTTCTTCTGCTTCCTTCAAACAAACTTCTCCCTCCCTTCCACTGGGCCTTTCATTAATGGAACTTCATTATCACAGCCACTGCATGTTAAGTAGAAGTGTTTGGAATGTAATACGAGCTCATCCAAAAATATATCCCAGAACTATAAATATGGTGAAATGCATCCTCTTATTATTCTATGCAAAAATGTGGGTCAGGTATTCTCTCTTCCAGAAGGGATTTACAGCTTGAGATGCATGAATAGTGTGAGGGGGGAAAAAAAAGCAAACCTCAGTATCTGAAAATAACTTAGGGAAAGCCTCGTAACCCTGAGCAAAGGGAATATTTTGCTTCTCTCGCTAATTATCTGTCAGACATTTCTGTCTAGGTAACAAACACTGAATGATAACGGCATTGAGAAGAAAGCAGCCAGGTACAAATATCAAGTTGACTTTTACTTTGCACAGCTAAGAAAAAAGCAAAAATAAGTTTAATAGAAAATATTTAAATAAAGATGGTACAAAGAGTTTGATGCGTCAGTCATTACACATCGGGGGCAACATACAGAGTATGGGGGGATGCTGTATTTGGTTATGGGTTAGCATATAGTACATACAGTCTGTAATGTCCCCAATGCGGGGTGTATGGTGGGTGGGGTCAAGATATAGTAGGGGAGCAGTGAGGGTACATCGCTCATATAATGGGTTACACATAGCCATGATTAGAGTAAGCGGGCTGGGTAATGGGGACAGGGTGACCCTCACGTGGTGGAATCCAGATCGGTGGGTTCAGGACTCAGGGGATATAGTTTAGTAGGGGGGTTGTAAGGGTTTCCCCCTCCCCCCCCCGTGGGTGTACCGTGCAAAATGCCAGTTGTGCAACACATATTCACTTCGGTGAATATTGCATATGTTGTGTCACTGACATCAGGGGCACTACTTGTGCAAATGAGAGGTCACCAGCATAAAGGTTGCACAATCCTAGTCCCAAATGAAAAGATGAGATGACCATGGTCTGACCCAAAACTGTCCTGTTTAGGCATATGTCCACACAGCAATGGGGGGGCATGATTGAAGCTTGAGTAGACATAGCTAAGCTAGCTTTAATGTAGTTTTGCTGCTCCAGTCCCAAACTAGCTAGATTAAAGCTGGCTCAGGTATGTCAATATGAGGTGTGATCATGAGTGCCATACAGACATACCTTAGGATAGCAGGAGGCGAATCCAAGTGGTTCGCAAGGGGGGGTGTCAAAATACAGTGTAAATAACTTTGCTCCCACTGGCCGAATTCTGCCTTCATTTTCATCCATGCCATCCATTTGACTTCAGTGGCAAGGTAGGCATGTAGCTAGGGGCAGGATTTGATCCACTGAGCCAACTGATCAAAGGTTGGTGGGCTGTGGGGCCTGCAAACAAGGGAAAGGCGCAGCCTGGAGGGGAGTAGTGCAGTATTGCCACATCATGACTTCTGTTTTAATTCTTGAAACATTTGGCATTTTTTCTTAAAGCTCCAGCTTCAGGAGTCATGGGATTATGGGAGAATCTCAGCTTCCAATTGAAAATAAATTTCTAACCCTCCTGGTTGTGGAGAAAAGCCTGAAAGTGTGACTCCTCTCGAGGCTGAAAAAGCAGATGGGAAATAAAAAGACCCCCCCCACCCTCCCCTAAAATTATTTTTTTCTAAAAAATCTTATTTTTAAGACACATGATTTTGGGGTCCTAATTCGTTATTTTGAAATGTGGAGTTGAAAATATTGAGAAATTTACTTATTTTTAAATGAAAACTGAATTTCTCCTATAATCACCTGACTCCCGGAGCTGGGGCTTTAATACAAAAAATTGAGATACCAAACTTTAAATCACAAGAACAGGCAAACATTGTCTATTGGAGCTGGAAGTTGCACTAGTGAAAGTATTACTACTCCCCACTCTTCCTCTTTTGAAGTTTTCTTCTGACTCATGGTGGATTATCGGATTCATACTCATAATGCCAGCTCCTGGATTTATTGTTGTAAATCCATTGTAACGCCTCTCAGCTCAATGGAGTTATACCCATGTGACTGAGATCAGAACCTGGTCCAGAGGTCCCAACCCCTCCCATCTGGCTTATATTCTCAGCCAGCCAGCCAAACAAAAATACTTCTGTCCCCACCACAATTTGCTCAGTTCTTTTCTTCTTACCTATCCACCCTTTCAACCCCCATGAAACAAATTGCTTGGGCAGGCCAAAAGTAGTTTGACAAAGAGTAACACAAAGACACCTTTTGACATTTTTTCCAGTGGGGAAAAAAAGCAAATTAAAAAGTGAGTGAAAGTGGGTTCAGGTCCCTTCCACAAACACTTTGTCTTTTTTTTAACAAAAAAATCCAGTGCAAAAAAAAGGGAAAAGAATTTAAATTAAATGACTCTGGGATTTTTGCCATCACAATAAAACAAAAACCTTTGAATTGCAGAGTTTCATTTTGAATTTTTTTTAAACTATTATGTTTTTGCAAAAAAAAAATTCAAACTAAAATATTTTCTTTTTTTCAATTTTTTGTGTGTCAAAAAGATCATTTTTTGCTCCAGCCACTGTGCAGCCCTTCAGCAGACTGAAAGAAAACATCTCAGTATAAGTCTTTAAACCACAAGTTGAGGACTTCAATAGCTCAGACATAGGTCAGAGGTTAGTTACAGGAGTGGGTATGTAAGATTCTGTGGCCTGCATTGTGCAGGCGGTCAGACTAGAAGATCATAATGGTCCCTTCTGACCTTAAAATCTATGAATCTATGAGTACAACCTCTGTGCTTTCGTTCTGATGCTCTTCACGTCGGGCTGTCACTCTGCAGGGCACGTTATGTGAAAAAATGATGTAATGCCAGGTTACCCTTTGACTCTCCATTCTGATTTCATGCCATACAACTTCAGTTCTCTCCAGACTGTGGAACTGCATCACTAGCCCAGCCTGCTTCTGTTTATAATGAAAGTGCAAAGGTGAAAAAGGATGTTGTGAGTCCAGAAACTCACTAACCTCACTCCACTCACAACCCAAGATTTCTGGGTTCTGTAGAACAAAACCTGCGCTTGCATTTAAAGCATTTTGGATGCCCAACTGACATGTCGCTAGCAATGCGTAATGGAAACGCAAGGTCTGACTGTAACAGAGGAGGGAGCACAATTCTAGCTACCTGAAATAACACAATTTGTTAGACATCAGTTTTGCCACCTTACCCAGCGGACTTTTGGCTGGTTTTATTTTGATGATACCTGACATTGACAAGAAATTGTTAGCCATCTCGGTTCAATCAAATTTGGAAAACAGGTTAAAGAAATGCTACTCCTCAGGTTCTTCTGCTGTCATAGTTAGTCAATTCATTCACTTTACTTCCCAAGCCCACTTCCATTTAACCAAAAAAAAAACAACGAGGAGTCCTTGTGGCACCTTAGAGACTAAGAGTTAACCTCATGTGCTAAAAATGTAATTTAGTAACTGTACAAGACTAAGATGTAGAATGTAATTTACTTCCCCCGCCTTAGGGGACCTGTTTGTCAAGTAAATGATGGAAGCCTCTCAGTTTATATAAAGTTAGTTTTAGTAGGGGGAGAAAAATCAGTATAAGTAGACACTGGCCAACCCAACTGTCAAAAATTACAAGCCCTAATGAACTCAGTCAAAGATACTCTATCTCCAGTTGAAAGGGCTAGGAATTTGTCAAAAAGACATAATTAGAACTTGATGAAGTGTTGGTGCAACATAGTGAATATAAAGATGTGGCCTTGATATAAAGCCCATAATATTGAATCCCTTCTGCCGCCTCAAAGTTATACAGCAGCCAGGCCACATGCAAGTAAAAGGAATAGCTACAAGCTGACAGCAACACGCCTAACGATAACTCCAGGTTTAACCCAAAAAGAAGGAAAATCTATGGATGCCCATTCAAGCTGAAACACTAAGAAATCATTAGTGAGTCGAGTTCAATGACAATGACAAAAGAGATTTAGGGACCAAGTGGAATTATTGGCATTTGCTTAAATTTGCCAATTTTAGCTATGTTGGGAGAGGATCTGTGCTGGAAAACTTACAGAAGAAAATACAATTCAGGAGATGCACTCAGACGTATGGTGACAGGTATCGAAATGCTGGCCAAATACAGATTGTTCTACAATATATCCCTGCCTGTGACTGCTGCATTGAACTAGTCTGTTTGCAAATGGGAGCTGGCCAGGGCTTTGTACCAAAAAAAAATAAAAAATCTGGTGATGCTGTTGGTTACAAAGATGTGAAGAGTGCTCAGATTTAAAGCTACCCTTAAACCTTGCTTGGGTCTGTGAGGTTTTAAAGTTTCTTCCCAGTAAGCCCAAACTAGGCTCCATCTCTACTGCTACTTAGGCAGGACTGTTTCTTATAATGGACATCTTTGACTCCTATCCAACTCTCCTTGCAAGAACATGGCGTTCTCTCATGTTTATTACATACATTATTTACACCAGTTGGGCTGAACTAACTGAGTTAACTGCAAATGAGGAGGGATGATTTCAAAGTCAGATGGCTTTTGATTTCTGAACTGCTATTTTTCTTAAATTCTGAAAGGCTCCATTCTGCAAGGTGCTCTGAGCCCTCCACTCCTGTTGCAGAGCTGAACAGGGGACAGAAAGTCTATTTCACAAAAGATTTTGAGATTTCAAAATTTCAAAGCCCAGAATTTTCCACAAAGGATTTTCCACAAAGGAAAATTCAGAAACCCAAGGTCATTTAGGTTAACTCTAAATGTTTGGTTTGGATTTTGACTTTTTATATTATATGGCAATATAATACACAATAAAACTGTTTTTAAAAATATAATTTCAAAATGAAAAAGTGAAACATTTCAGTCCAAAAATGTCAAATGGGATGTTTCAACATTATCAGAACTTTTCCCCCTGTTTTTTCTCTAGATGAAATTTTGATGAAAATGACATGATTCCGGGAAGCGTTTTGATTTTGATAGAACTGCATTTCCTGATGGAAAATGGTTCCACTGAAATTTGTTCAGCCAGTTCCAGCCCCCTGACATTACCACCTGGCAGGCTCACACCCTAAATTTGGATCTTTGGCCTAATAAAGCCTTGACAGTTTGAGAATGGACTGTTGAGTGACCTAGATAATCTATTGTAACATATGACAATTTTCTTTCCAGCCCCCATTGGAGGTTTGATCCATTCTATAAGCACCTATGTTCCCAGTTCCAGACTGAAATATCTTGGTCCTGAATTTCCTCTCGCTTATGCTAGTGTAAATGAGGAGTAATTCCATAGGTGTGGGAAGAGATTCAGACTCTGTAGAATCACAGCATAATAGAAATGTAGGACTGGAAGGGACCTCAATAGGCTATCTAGTTCAATCCTCTTCACTGAGGCAGGACTGAATATTATCTAAACCCTCCCTGACAAGTATTTGTCTAATTTGTTCTTAAAACCCCCCAGAGATGGAGATTCCACAACCTCCCTAGGCAGTTTGTTCCAGTGCTTAGCTACCCCTACAGTTACTAAGTTTTTCCTAATGTCTAACCTAAATTTCTCTTGCTGTGATGTAAGCCCATTACTTCTTGTCCTGTCCTCAGTGAATAAGGAGAACAATTCGTCCTCCTCTTTATAACAATCTTTTACGTACTTGAAGACTGTTATCATGTCCCCTTTCAGTCTTCTCTTCTTCAGACTAAACAAATCCAATTTTTCAAACTTTCCTTGTAGGTCATATTTCCTAGCTCTTTAATCATTTGTATTGCTCTCCTCTGGACTTTTCCAGTTTGTCCATGTTTAAGAAGGATGAATTCAAACTGGAACAGGTTCAGAGACGGGCTACTAGGATGATCCGAGGAATGGAAAACCTGCCTTATGAAAGGAGACTCAAAGAGCTTGGCTGTCTTAGCGTGGCCAAGAGGCTCCGGGGGATATGCTTGCATCTTATAAATATATCAGGGGATTAACATTAGGAGGGAGAGGATTATTAAGTTAGTATAATGTAGGCACAAGGACAAATGGTACAAACTGGATATTAGTGAGTTTAGACTTGAAATTAGATGAAGGTTTGTTCTAACCATTAGGGGAGTGAAGTTCTGGAACGCTTCCGAGGAAGTAGTTGGGGCAAAAGACTTATCTGGCTTTAGACTAAGCTAGATAAGTGTATGGAGGGGATGATATGATGGGATTAGTTTAATTTGGGCAATTGATCTTGAGATTTCGAGCGAGATATAAGTCTGCCTCAATGGTTGTGAGGGATGTTGGATGGGATGGGAACTGAGTTACTGCAGAGAATTTTCTTTCTTGGTTGCTGGCTGGTGAGTCTTGCCCACTGCTCAGGGTTTAGCTGATCGCACTTTGGGGTCGGGAAGAATATTCCTCCAGGGCGGATTTGGAGTTTTTCGCCTTCCTCTGCAGCGTCGGGGCATGGGTCGCTTGCTGGTGGATTCTCTGCAGCTTGAGTCTCAACCCAATTCTGAGGACTTTTCAATAACTCAGTCATGGGTTAGGGGTTGTTATAAAAGTGGATGGGTAGGGTTCTGTGGCCTGCCTTGTGCAGGAGGTCAGACTAGATGATCATATTGGTCCCTTCTGACCTATGAGTCTATGAGTCTATGAGTCCACATCTTTCCTGAAGTGTAGTACCCAGAACTGGACACAATAATCCAGATGAGACCTTATCAATGCTGAGTAGATTGGAAGAATTACTTGTCATGTCTTGCTTACAACACTCCTGCTAATACATCTCAGAATTATGTTAGCTTTTTTGCCATGGTAGTATATTGTTGATGCTTATTTTGTTTGTGAGCCAGTATAACCCCAGATCCCTTTCTGCAGTACTGCTTCCTAGGCAGTCATTTCCCATTTTGTATTTAGGCAATTGATTATTCCTTCCTAAGTATAGTACTTTGCATTTGTCATTATTGAACTTCATCCAGTTTTTTCAGATCATTTCTTCAGGTTGCCATGATCATTTTGAATTCTAATCATGCCCACCAAAGCACTTGCTGCAACCCCTACTACTTTGGTATTGTCTGCAAACTTTTTATGTGTACTCTCTATGCCATTATCTAAATCATTGATGAAGATGTTGAACGGAGCCATATGTATGAATGGAGAAATACAGATATGTAGATGGAGGGAAGTGTCCCTCTTTCTGCGTATTTGTATACATTCATTTTGCCCTTCATTGTTTCCAGTGACTCTCTCAGCTGATGTACCTTGGATTATACTTTTTTAAAAGAAATCCTGTCTTTAGAAAACATGCTGGTAGCTTAACAATGGAAGAAAAGCTCTGAACTTCCCTGCACCATCCCTGTGTGTTTTCTAGAGGGCTCTCACTGATTATACCAAAAGCTGGCTGTGCTGAAGAAGCGTCCCATACCCCACCTGGGACAAGCCACATTGTGAAAATGATGGATTGTCCTGTAACTCAGATATTGGATGAGTTATTTAGGGCATGTTTCAAAGTACTGCGCCAGGGGACAACATGTCTGTGATTTGAAAATGTATATGGAATACGTGATTGTGTGCGGTGGTGATGGGCAGCATGGGGGGAAGGGATAGAGATGCCTGAGAAAGAGGAAGATGAAGGGCTGGCATTGCTGAGGGGAAGTAGGAGAGCACAAAAGGAGATCAGGTGAGAGGCTGTAGGGCCGAGTAGGCAAGGGAATGTAGTACTGGTGACAGTGCCTGACCTGAAGAACTCATAATATAAATGGACAAAAAAGACGAAGGGAGGATCATCATCCCTATTTCACAGAGAGGGATGGAGTCAGAGCTTGTCTACACAGTGGGTGAATGCACTCTAGGGGGGAGTAATTTCTAAAGCGCACTAATGTGTTGTGCATGAATTGGTCAGTGTTGACCCTGCTGGTGCACGTTAAAGGTTCCCTGGTGTGTGTTAACATAGTACAGTTTCAAAGAGCACTCCATTGTTGCATACCAGGGAAACTTTGTGTGCATCAGCAGGGTCTACCCTGACCAATTCATGTGCAGCCCATTAGAAATCCCCCCCCACCCCCCATAGAGCGCATTGAGCCACCGAGTAGACAAGCCCTCAGCCTGGAATTTCAGAAAAGCCTAAGGGAGTTAAGGACTTTAACTTCAGTGGGAGATGGGTGTCAAGTCCAGACTATTTATGTGAGTTCAGCATTTCAGAATCAAGACCTTTCCGGTGAGGTCATGATGTCCTTGGCTCACTAAATCTCAGCCTGGGTGACTTGCTCAAGGGTCGCTTTGGCAGATCAAGAAACGGAAGCCAGGTTTCCTGAGTCCCAACTCAGTGCTTAAACCGTGACACAGATCTAGGTGCATTTTATAGTGTAAGCAAATAAAACATATACATTCATTAATGGCCATGCAGTGCTTTGAGATCTGAGAATGGAAGTTGCTCTAGCAGCACACACACACTCACACACACACACACACATACGCTCATTACATTGCTTCTCTGCTGCTTCTCATTAGTGTTTTACAATTGGGAAGAAGATCTTCTATTCATATGTTCCCACTAATTGTCTTATTTCTACCATGGTCTGTACTTTAACAAAATCTGAAACATTTAATGAGCAATATAATCTCTTTCTTACAAAATACGTTGGTTTTGTTCCTCCTTAATCAGCAATGTGACTGCTTACCTTTTTTTGCCCAATGATTTTAAATCTTCCCTTTGTTTAATTCAGGGAAGGAATAGTCCTGAGCCTCTGAAAAGGCACCAACTCCATTCATTAATTTTACTTCCAATTTTTGAGCTCAGCCAGAAACTATTCTGCATCTCCTAAGCTGCAAAACCTGTGTTCCAGGGCTGAAAAGGGGATTTATTGCATATTTTGGAGGCCACTCTGTTTCTGCCATCATCCAAAGAATGGTCATTTCTCTCTGAATTTCTCTGGCTGGTTTGTTCTATTCACTAATTATATTAAAATGCGTGTCTGGAGTTTCCAGTGAATAGTTTTTTTTAAATGAGAATTGGCAGTGATAAAAGGGAATATCTTAATTAGGAGTTCAATCGTGCAAGCATGGCCCACCGGTGGGTCCCCCTCAGTACCCATCCACAGAGGATATGAGTTGTTACAGGCCCCAATAGCAGCTCACCTTTTTAGTTCTGGATGTCCCTGATGTGTCAGCCAAGATGGCGGCCATCACGTAAGTAGGGGCTCATCTGAGATTTGAGCCACTGTGGGACCCAGACAGTTAGGACAGAGGGAGCGCACAAGAAAACTCAGGAAAGTCGTGTCATTGAGATCAGCGTGCCTCTCCCAGGATTAATAATGGGCAGAACGCTATGCCATAGGCAGAGTTACATTTGAAATAGTAATTTGCACTTACATACCACTTTTGAACCACAGATCTCAAAGCACCTTACAGGTATCAATCAAGGGTGCTGCTAACAGCCCCTGTGAGCTAGGTAAGCTGCTTTACAAATGGCTAAACACAGCCACACAGAGATTAAAGCCCAGATCCTTAAAGGTATTTTGGCACCTAAATCCCATAGATGTCCATGAGAGACAGGTGCCTAAACCTCTTTGAGGAGCATGGCCTAAGTAATGCAGGAACCTAAGTCTCATGGAATGGAGGCTCCCAAATCACATAGGCATATTTGAAAATCAATGGCAGAGTCTGGGTCAGAAACCAGAAATCCTGGTTTTTGGTCCACATCTATAATGGCCAGCCCACACAGCCTCAGCTCTCACTTATAAGCAGATGAATAGCTGCGCTGTTCAATAATGGTTGTACAGTAGAACATACGTGGGAAGAAGAATGGTATCCTGCAAACCTTTTCTCTGGTGAGTAGTCTTGACTCACATGTAAAGTCCAGTTGAACCAAAAGGACTATTCATTTGAATATAGGTTTACAGGCTGAGTACCTTGGACTGCCCAGTGATGTCATTACATCCTTGTCTACGCTGGCTTCAGTGCAGCTCCACCAATGCTAGTGAAAGCTGGCTACCATGGCTCAGAATGAGGTTAAATGACACAATGGTAAAAATGCCAGAGTGGGCCAAATACACTACAACTTCCAGTGGTGCTGCATCCATGGTGAATTATGGCTACAGGCTTGCTTACATGGACTAGGCCAAGGAATGTTCTTCAAAGAACCTCCAAGAATTTGCCTGCTGAATTTCAGATGCACGGATGGGTAAGGGTACGTTGCTGACTCCGAATGAGATTTTTTCAAAGGAGTTTAAGGGAATTAGGTGCCCAACTCTCTTTGGAGTTGAACCCTAGGTACTTTCAGAGATCTCAGACTATGTCCATTTGGAACACCTCTCATTAATTGGCTGACACACTAGCCTGGAAGCCAAGCTTAGTTAACACTTCTTCCCTTGTCATTAAAAGAAAAAAAAAGTTCCAAACTTGCCACAATTCATTTTAGTGAAATAATTATTCATTTTAATTAAGATAAGTGTTACACACATTTGCTCACATTTGCTCACTGTTTTTTCTATGCCTATCTGAGAACATCGTGCCATGAGACACTTCTATTAAAACTGACTTTGCAACCAGTAATGTGGTCTTTGTCACTTAACTTAACAGTCCCTACTGGCTTTAACACAGTGAAGTGTTAAGGAAATGAATTTTTTTTTTTTTACATACATACAGTAAAGTTTGATTTGTTGAGAGCATTTCTCGAACTGACAAGTAACACGCCATGTCTGCCAAGCCCACTGGGAACTTTCAAAACTTGAGCAGCAGTTTCTAATCACTGACTATCATTAGCATTTTAGCAAATAGATTTTTGATAAGAAAAATCTTTGCCCTGTGAAGAAAAAAAATTGACATTTGTTGACACAAACAGAGCTACATTTTTAATTATTCCTTCCGCTATCCTCAGCACAGTAGGGGAGGCAGTCAGTCCTGAATGATCCCGTTGTACTGTAACAAGGTGGCACAGGGCAGGCATTCCAATCATTCTGTTGTGCCAGGGCTACACACCTGATGTGTTACTGAACTTGTTGGTCAATGTAAATCGTGCTTAACCACTACTGCAGCCAAACACCTTTGCAAAATGGTTAAACAAAGGGAATTACACAAACCATCAAATTATTCTTTATTTGTGTTAAGGTAAGAGCTGAGATCCCAGTTGTGTGAGACATTGTGAACATACACCAAGACCTTCTTCCCTAAGGAGCTTACAATCTAAGTAGACATGGGAAGCATTTTTATGTCCATTTTATCAGTGGGTTCAAAGGGACTCAAAGACAGAACTCAACAGAATTTAGGTAGCTGAATGACTCCCGGAGAAGCAGAAGGAAGATTTGGACCCTTCTTTGACCCTCTGGGGGCTTAGCCACTGCCTTATCCCCAGGGCCTCTCCTACTGGCTCATTTAATTTTTTTTAGAAAGCAGTTCTCAGCTGATATTATCCAGCTGATGTTTGACGCATGGCTCCCACCAGGAGTTCTCTCTCTCACGCTTCCCTTAGTCCCAGTGAGGTCAATGGGATTACTCACCTGGTTAAGAACAAGGTTAAGAACTCATCTGGTTTTTGCTGGGTTCCTTTATCCAAATAGAAAAAGAGAGGTAGCCAGCAAATGAATCCTTCACAAATGGGTGGGAGTAAATCACAGCACCCCTGCCCTTGTCTAATCGGGGTGCATTATTTATGCATATAGAGCACACTTAAAAGAATGTCATTTAGATTTCCACAGGAATACAGACACAAGCTCTCAAACAAGAACTGATCACTGACTAAAATATGGCACATGTCCCTGGAGGCAGTCCTATAGCTATGGGTCCAGACCCCCCAGCTGGTGTCAATTGGAACAGCTCCATCTTCATCAATGGAGTTACTCCTGTTTACACCAGCTGAAGAGCTGGCCCATTGATTCCAATCCGGCAGTGAACTTCGGGTGGGTGCACCCCTACACCAGATGCAGAGCCCCGGTGACTTCAATAGGAGTGGTGGGAGCTCAGCACCTCTATGAATTAGGCCCAAGATGCCTCAAATTGTGCTCCAGAAAATAGTAACAACTTACTCCAGTATTCCCCGCCGGCACATACACTGTTCTCAGAGTGCGCTGCACTGGATGATGCACTAGAAGAAGCTGAAGACTAGGTCCCCACCACCAGGTGGCATGACAAAACTTCCGACGGAACTTAAGAATGAAGTAACTCAATTTCTACCAAAAATATGCCATCTTCTATTAAAATCGGCTACTACTCATGGAAACTGGAGGGTAGCACATGGTATACCTTTGAGAAAGGCAATAGACCTGATAATGGGAGACACAGACCAGTAAGCCTTACTACTGTGCCAGAAAAAAATGGATTGACACAATATTATTGCCGACAAAAAAAGACAAAGGTGACATCCTGCACCCACTGTGTGTGTGAAGGGAACCCTTGGCTGCTGGAGAATTCTTTGAGCATGTCAATAACACTGTGGGAAAAGGAGAACCCGCTGGCACCATTTATTTGTATGCAGTGTAGTTGTGGTTGTGTTGGTCCCAGGATATTAGAGAGACAAAGTAGGTGATGCAATATCTTTTATTGGACTAGCTTCTGTTGATGTGTGAAAGAGAAGCTTTTGTGCCACACAGAGCTCTTCTTCAAACAAGAAGAGCCTAAATACCTTTGAGGATCCAAAACCAAAGTTCCTCACAAGAGGACATTTAGGAAATTAAGTGTCATGGGCAAAGTACTGCCATAGGTGAGAAACTAGCCAGAAGACAGAAAACAAGGAGGAGTAATGAACTGTCAGTTGTTGTGTGCAGGACACGCAGGTGCCATGAAGTTGTGTACTGAGACACTGTACATCTATAACTGGATTTTTAAAACCAGTGCTTGGGAGTGAGTAGCAAGGTGGTAAAATGTGCAAATGACAGTTATTTAGGTGAGCCAAGACTATACAAGACTGTGAGGCATGTTAGAGGGATCGAATGAAGCTAGATAGCAGAAGAAATTCATAGTTAACAAATGCAAAGTAATACACAGTGGGAGGAATGATCTGAACTCTCCATACACATTGCTGGACTTTAACCATAGGCCCTCAGGAAAAAATACCTGGTCATCATTGTGGATAGTACACAAAATCCTCAGGGGTCAAAAAAGCAAACAAAATGTTAGATTGCATAAGGAGCGAGATGGAGAATAATACAGAAAATCTGATTCTGCCATTATATAAACCAATGGGAAGCCACTACCTGGACTAACGTGATCAGTTCTGATCACTGCATTACATAAAAGATATGGCAAAGCGTGGGAGTTCAGAGCAAGGCAATGGAAATGGGAGACTAGAAAAGATTTCCATAGGAAGAGACAGGGGCTATTTAGTTTAGAAAGATGAACGAGGCCCCTAACCTACAAAGGATGGTCTGAGGAGATGCTTGTGTCTTCATGGTTCTTTGTGCAGGACTGGAGCCTGCAAGCAGACGTGACAGAAGGAGAAAAAATAAGAAATGATGTAAAGAAGATAGACTGAGAACCTCTGTTACTCCTCAGAACACAAGAACAAGAGGACATGCCTTGAAATATAAAGGGAATAAATCTATTAAGAGGAATCATTTTTAGTGCAATGCAAAATTAAACTGTGTAACTCATTGTCACTAGATAATGTGGAGGTCAAGAGGATAGCAGAACTCAAATAAAGGATTAGGGATGAAATCCTGGCCAGGCTGAAGTCAATGGGAATTTTGCCAGGGATTTCAACAGGATCAGGATTTTACCCCAGACGTTATATGTATAATGAGAACATACACAGTTACATTAGATAGGATTTGACAGATGGAAGGATATAACCCTCATGCTTAAGGCCATAAGCCAACCATTCACTAACAGGAAGATTGGAAAAAAAACTTTCCCAATGGGCAGGATTCCATAGTTGACCAGTATGGGGTTTCTTACACCTTCTCTGAAGCACTTAGTACTGGCAACCGTCAGAGACAGGACACTGAACTAGATGGACCAGAGGTCTGGTCCGGTCTAGCAATTCCTATGTGGAATAGATGTGATACAAAGGGTTAATTCACTAGCCCATCTCTCTGGGAGATCTCTTCGATCAGACTAGGAGTGTGTAGATTGAATAGCTCCTCTTCCTTGCAAACCCGACAGTTTTACAATACTTGTTACCCCCTGGCTCCCACTGAAACTGCAACAAGAACAAACTGGGCACATCTACCCTCAGGCTGGGCCAATTTCCCAGTGCCTCCTGCTGTTGCACTTGCCTTCAGGCTGCCAATGTTTCTGGACCAAAGAAAGCAGTAGTAGCTGAACCATATCAAGAAGGCAGAGAAGGACTCAGTCTCCTCTGAACACCTGCACCTCGTCCAGCTACAGAAAATCCTCGTGACGCATGGGAGTGTAAACATGGGGTGTGCACACTCCAGTGACTGTCACTCTGACTGCACCAGAGACAGCAGCCATTGTAAGCAGTGAATATTTGTTGCGTTCAATTGCTTGGAAGACACTGTTTTCCCCTATAGCCTGCTTCCTTCCTTCCAGCCATGAGAGCACTCAGATCAGAAGTGCAATTTACATGTATGGACCACAAAATATTGTAATAGAACAGGGAAAATTTGTGGGGGGAAACAACTGGAATAGTGATACTGTATGAGCCAAAATGTAGCTGGAAAATTGCATGTAAAGGGACATCATTGAGATCATCCAACCTGCTTTTGGACACCTACAGAAAATGTAGTACTTCAAAAATTATTGTATCTCCTAGAAGAAGAGAGGCACATGCGTTCCGTACCAGTTGTATTGCTGTCTATTGATATGTAATATGCTTTTCAGTTCAGACCCAGTTCTGGGTTCAGGAATAGCTTAGAGATGGGTGGCCAACCGGGAAATCCGAGTTGAGAGATGGGGTAATGGGATCCAAGTCCACAAGTGTTGCTGCCTGCAAAGTTCTTCCTTGGCATGTCCTGCTCCCTGACCCCCAGAAGCTGGGCCGGGTTCTGGGTTAAGATATGCAGCATGGCTGTCCCTGTGAGATAGGAGGACATTGCTGCGAGGTCCACAAAAACCAGGGCAGAGAGAGCAGAGAATATGGAAGGGATTCAGAGGATGGGAGCTTACTCTTTAATGCCAAATGAGCTGGGTTCGCTTGCTTATTTCAGGAGGGGACTGCATCTTGCACAGAAAAGAAGATGCAATACTATGTAAAGAGCACAGTGAAATAGGCACCTGTTACGTAAGTTAAGTGCCTCTCTGTGACCCAGGAACCCCTCAATGCTATCTGGCGAAGGGGTTACAGGCATGCCCTGATTCTGGTTTATATGCTCTGGTTCACCAAAGAATGTCAGGTGAGGTCTTGCCAGAGTCACACTGGTCATTGATATTGTTGTGAAATGTATGCGCAGAGACTAGATAAGGAGATATGTGTGTTTTAAAGTCTGTATCAAGACAGTGTTGGCAAACAGGTTTTCTGTGAGACAAGCAATGTTTATTCATCTGTCTCCCTGCTGAGATGTAAATTAAATATTGTCCCATAAACAATTGGTCTCTCATCACCCATTTAACCTGAATGCAGATGAAGGATTGTAAGAATTTCAGAAAGGACTTGAAAGCTAACGAAACACCTTATCTTGAGAGATACTTCAAAGGCTTGTTGGTTTGTCTTTGAGAAACAAAGAAAATACCCCCTCATCCTGCACCTGAGAAGTAAACGGGCAGTGGATTGACATTGATGAAAATGGAATCACAGCCAGCCTTGGAGGAAATGCTGAAGGAGGATATTGGGGTGAGGTACATTTCTTTTAGCGAGACAGTTAGCCGATAACGCTAACTTTGGTCTCTAGAAAGTTTGTTCTGATTTTATTTTATTTGTGACCTTTTATTTCCATTATCTTTATTCACTATCTCATGATTCTTGGATAATAAATGTATCCTCGTTTTCACTATAAAGGTATCTCAGTGCTGTGACGCTGACCGAGGTGCTGATCCGGAATTGGCTCAGACAAGCTGGTGTGCACCCTGTTGCTTTGGGGACAGCAGACCTGGTATTTCTGCAAGTGTTCAGTACATAGGTGCTGGAACTAGGGGTGCTGTGGGGAGGGGCTGCCGCACCCCTGGGATTGAAGTGGTTTCCATCATAGACATAGTTCAATGGCTCTCAGCACCCTCACTATACAAATTGTTCCAGTGCGCCATGTTCAGTGGATAAGGGGCTGGACACTACAGGGGAACGTTTCAAAGAGCCTCAGGGACTGGGGTGCACCTATTGTTAACCTGCAATGCAAAGTAAGGGCTAGCATAGCCCAGAGGAGAGCGCTTGGGTGGCAAACGGGTAGGTGGTGTCGAGGAACCGGCCCCCAGTTCAGCACAAGCAAGTATCCCTCACACTGGAGGCAGGGAGATAGGTGACTCACAGTTCTGGGTACCCTGAGAACCATCTCTCAGTGAAATAAAGTGCTCTGGCCAGAAACAGTGCAGTTATCTAAGGGATGGATAGTGTCTTTAGGCCCAGTCCTGGGGGAGGGGGACTTCATAAATCGCACCAGCTCTAGTGTGGCCCTGGACATCACTGAGTCTCAGAAAATCCCTGTACTATAACAGCAGCAAATTAAAATGCTCTGCCACACCAGCCGAACTGTGCTAGCCAATGAGTATCCATGCCTGGTGCACCTGTTCCAGGAAGGGAGGAACTGGGTGTGCATCCTGTTTACTTCTGAGCACTCAGGTCCAAGGTCTGTGAAGCACACCAAAGCATGCTGAGGAGAGAGTTCTTACTCTTTTGCCTGAAAGCATCAGAGTTCAAATCCAGCTCTGTAGGAACAAGGGAAGGAGGAACCTGACCCTGGAGGGAAATTATGAAATTTAGTATTTATGTTTTTAATTACAATGAGCACTTCTGAGACAAGTGCTGAAGGCAGGCAACTTGTTCTATAGCAGTGTTGCCATCTCTGATGATTTGATTGCAAGTCTCACAATATTTGGTGTTTGTCTTAAAGCCCCAGCTGCTGGAGTCAAGTGACTATGTGAGAGACTCAGATTTAATTGCAACAAGAAGTTTCTCGCATTTGTGGTTATAGAGGAAAGCTGGAAGACATGACCCAAGTGTACCTTAAAGGCTCAGAAACCAGAAATCAAAGGAAAAGAACCCAGCATTTATTATTCTTCTAAAAATCTCAATTTTTAAGCCAATCCCATGGTTTCTTCAGCCCTGACACATTAATTGTGGATTATTTGCAACCAGCAAAATTTCTGTAGTTATATCATCCAATAGAAAAGTCCATCAGTCAGTTTCCAAAGAGCTCCATTGTCCAGAGTGAAAACTTAAATATTTACAAATTAAACTATTCAATTTGCATAGCAGTATTGGTTTTGTATTTGTGAAACGGTTAATAACAATGGCTGGAAACCAGCTCATAGTCTTGGCATTGCTAGTTTCACAAGTTGCATAGCAAGATAGCCACTTGAAAAGTTAAATTAAAGCCCTTTAAAGAAAAACACACCTGCAGTTTCGCCATGGTCTTCATCTTCTTCTTGGTGTATGTGCAACATGCTTCGGGTGGCATGTGACCCAAATTCATCACTGTATTTAGTCCACTGGTTGGATCATTAGCTTCCCCAGCCTGGTTTGGGTATTGATGGGGCCTGTGATGTAGGGTGACTGGATGTCCTGATAAAATCAGGACTGTCCCGATATTTAACCCTTTGTCTCACGTCCTGATCAATGTATTGTCAGGACGCCATTTGTCCCACTATTTGGGTAAGGAGGCGAGTGGGAGGGAGGCGCTGACCCTGTGGGTGCTCCAGGGCTGGTACACCCATGGGGAAAATTGCAGCCAAGCTCCCCCTTCCTCGCCTTCTTCTCCCTTTCCCCCCAGAGTGCCTCATCCCCGCTCTTCCCCACACTCCAGCGCTTTCTGCCGCCTAACAGTTGTTTAGCAGTGCTTAGCACTTTCTAGGAGGGAGGGGGGAGGAGCGGGGATCCGGCACACTCAGGGGAGAAGGTGGAGAAGAGGCAGGCCAGGGGAGGGGACTTGAGGGGAAGAGGGTGGAATGGGGGCGTTAAGGGGGTGGTGCAGGAGTGGGAAGAGGCGGAGGGTGGGCGAGCAGCCACCTGGCAGAGGGGAAGTCAGCACCGTAGGGGTGAGTGGCGGGCAGGGGGGTGAAGAGGTGAGTGGCAGGCAGGCGAGCGAGTGGGCGGGGAGGCGAGCAGTCGACAGGGGACTGAGGAAGGACACAGCAAGCCAGTGGCAGACCAGAGGATGAGGAAGGGCATGGGGGTGGGGGGCTGAGCAGAGAGTGGGCAGGACCTGGGCAGAGTAGGGGCAGAGCCTGGGAGGAGTGGGGGTGGACTGTGGGCGGGGCTGATGGCACCCCAATGTGTCCCAATATTTTAGTGTGTTGATCTGGTCACCCTAGTGTCCTGTGAACACTGATCCATGCCCCCCCACCCCCATTCATTCATGGTGACAAGTGGATACTTACCTTTTTGGTATTTTTGGAAGTGTTGGGCTGAGGAAATGGGTGACGCTGTCCTTTTATAAGTCAGTCAAACACTCTTTGTCCAGATACCATTGACGTCAATGGAAAGACTCGCATTGACTCCAAAGGGAATTAGGTCACATTCTCGGTACACGCTTTCAGGGCCTGCCTTTCTCCCGGTGACACCAGTGGGAGTTTTGCCAGTGGCTTCAGTGGGACCAGCCTCAGGTCCAGCCTCACTTTGATCTTTGAAAAGTTAACTCTGTAAACAAAATTCTGCTCAGGCCATGTGTGTGTGAGTCCAGCTGGCACGGGAACAACACAGGAATGAGTCATCTAAAGCAACTAGTAATTTGGCTGGGGGGCTGATGAGTGCCCACCTCGGAAAATAAAGCCCCTTTCAGGAATCAGGCTGACCATCCAAATTCACTCCTCTGTTTTGAAAATGCAGACTGTAATTTTAACAGATATTCCTTACATGGGGATTCACTCCACGGACAAAGCAAGAAGAGGAAAGAGAGAGCACATGAAAGAAAGTGAAAGGCTGGTCTTGTGGTGATGCATTGGACTGGGACCCAGGAAATCTGGGCTGAGAGCCTGACTCTGACACAGATTCCCTGCGAGTTTGGGCAAGTCACTTATTAAAATGGCAAACCATCATTTTAAATGCTTGGGGCTTTTTCCTGGTACCGCTTTCATGTGAACTGTCCTAACAGAGTCAGTTTTGCAGACGGACAGCCTATAGTAAGGTGGGGTGAGTTGTGCCTCTCCGTTTTAGGGAGCAGCTTGCTTTGTCTCTCTGTTTTGGGGCTGTGGTGTGTTATCGTTCTGAAGTCTCAGAAAGAAAGGCATGTCACTCTGAAACCATCCAGAAAGAGTTTTTATCCCTCTGTGTGTGTGTACTGTGAACATAATACGTAATTGTCTCTGTGCCTCAGTTTCTCCATCTGTAAAATGGAGCTAATCATTCAGCCTCTCTCTCACTTGGTGTCTGTCTTGTCTAGTTACACTGTAAGTTCTTCAGGGCAGCTGTTTGTGCAGCGCCTAGCACAATGGAGTGTGCTCTCAAGGGTGGTATTGCCATACAACAAATAATAAGGAATCCCGAGTTAATTCAGTGATAATGAAAGCAATGTCATCTGCAGAGAGAAGACACAGATTAGATTATGGCACCGTCCGTCCACAAATTCTAACTGCAACCAGCAAAGATTTAGTTGTGTGAAGAATACGGGGGAAAAAAAGAAACTGTGAAACTTTCAAAGTCTTCCCCCTCCAGCCAGATCTTTCATGATAGGCCAAACTTTCCTGCTTTGCTACCACTGCCCTACACCATTGCTGACAGAAGGGAGGCTGGAAGCTGACAGTGCTTAAGAGAGAGAAAAAGGGAGGAAAAAAACAAGAGAGAGCGTGCCACAGAGGGAGGCTAGCTCCAATCCCCCACTTGAAGCTGATAATTAATAAATGAAATGCCCTGGGACACCACTAAAGCTTCCTCAGATGACATATCTGTCGTGGGCTCGGCAAAGCATTAAATGGCCATTTTCTGTCAGAATGACTTCACTGCCTTGCAGCTTCCTTGACTTTGTGTGCAATTTTTCCCCCCACCTCTTTTTTTATCGTCTCTCTCTCTCTCTCTTTCTCTGGTTGACGGCTCTAGTTCATTTCTGCCTGTTTAATTGGGCCCCGGATGAATTTACTCGACAGGGCCATTCATCATGTGGCAGCCGCTGGCGGACGAGCCCAGGGGGAGTGGGGCTGACAGCTCCGGCAGCCTCGGATGCTGCCTGACTGTGGAAGTTCACATATTTGGGCATTAGTGCAGCTATTAGTTTAACAAGCTTCGTTTATCCTTGTCACTACCACTTCAGCTTCCCATGTAATCATTTGAAATGTAGATTACGGCTAGACAAATGGGACAGAGCAAGAGTATGCAGGAGGGAAAAAAAGTGACATGGATTGCTCGTTATGAGCTGTTTTCCCCTCCTCCTCGAATCCCTTCCAACACCAGTGCTTTGATTAACTTAATATTCACATTATTTCCATGGTAAGCGTTTGTCACCTGCGTACAGCCCCCTTTTACGAAATAGTTGGGAGGGAGGTATTGACCCAGAGTAGATGTTTAAAGCAATTATGCAAGAGTCCAGCAAGCCAAAGGTTTGCATGCACTAAGAACTCTCTCCCCTCGCCTCCCCTACTTTTTTTTTAAGTTGGGTGGTATTGGTGTTTTACAAACAGCTTGCATTTTCCAAAACCAGCAGCAACCGGTGCTACCTTCACATGGAGATGCTGCGTAGTTTTCCTCACACGGGTGGCGGTGCCATGTAATCTCACACATGTGCTACCGCTGGGATAGCCAGACCTCCCAATTCCCCTAAATGCAAGCACTCCCTGTAATCCCTTCCTTCCCTTTGGCTTTCCCTAACCCAAACTCCTTCTAATTTTCCTGGAGAAAGGGAAGAAAAAACATGTGGTCTGGAAATTCCATCCAGGACTTTCCCCAGCATCTAATAGAGATTGTCTTGTTCTCATATCTCCTTATAACAGATGTGCCACATGACTAGGACTTCTTTGAGCAAACATCTCCTTTCTCCTTGTTAAGAGAGTGTATGAAACTCTGCTATGATCTGGCAGCCAGTTACCAGAGTGTCTTCTGGTTTATAAGTTTTCATGAGGTCACCCCTTCCCATGCTAGGTCTCCCTTGACTTTAAAGCGGGACGATCTGTTTATAAATAAGGGGATTTTTAAAATACACCTATGTTGTAAAGATGAGCTTCAGCTGCAATTCCCAGCCAAACATTTGCGGGAAGCTTGATCCAGGACTTTGACTTATGGCCCTGTTTACTGTATAGATTCACAGATTAAAACTTCAAGGAACTGTTAAGATCATCCAGTCTGACCCCTTGTATAACATGGGCCAGAGGACTTCACTCATTCATTTCGGTACCAAGACCAAAACTGTTGCTTGAGCTAGAGCAGATCCATTAGACAGAGACATCCCGTCTTGATTTAAAGACCGCTAATGATGGCGAAACCCCCACGTCCGAGGACAGTTGTTGGAATGGTTTATTCCCCTCACTGTTAACAATTTGCTCCCTATCTCTAGCCAGAATTTGTTTAGCTTCAGCTCCCAAGTCACTTGCTCTTCTTATGCCTTTGTCTGGTGAATTAAAGAGTCCTCTACTAGCAGAAACCTTCTCCACATGGCACTTATTGACCGTGATCAAGCCACCTCCGAACCGTCTCTTGGATAAATTAATGAGATCGAGCTGTTTTGGTCTCTCACTGCAAGGCAGGATTTCCAGACCTCACATTGGTCTTGTAGCTCTTCTCTAAACCTTTCCGATTTGTCAGCATCCTTTTTAAGGTGTTGACACCAGAACTGGACACAATATCCAGTATGGTCTGACTAAGCCCATAGACAGAGGTGGCACTACCTCCCTACTTCAACTTAATATTCCCCCGCTTATAGAGTTTGCTCTCTTAGCCACACCATTGCACTGAGAGTTCAGTTGGTGTCCACCATGGCTCCCAAGTCCTTTTCTGAGTCACTACTTTCTCAGCTTGTAGAATATGACCTTGCATTCGCCAGTATTAAAACATAGGTTGTTCAAATGAACTCAGCTTATCATGTTATGGCTGTGTAAAACTGGCCTGTCCTATCATTTGCCGCTTCACCAATTCTTGTGTCATCAGCAAACCTTACCAGCAATGGGGTTTATCATTTCTTCCAAACCATTGATAAATATTAGAGTGAAGTGACATTTGGAATCTCTCTCCTGTGGGACATTCCAATATTTCAACATTTGTTTTTGTCCCACAATTGAGGTAAAATGTTGAAATTTACAAATTTTACGGAATTAAATATTCAAAAAAAAAATATTAGGAAATATCCGACTGTTTTGTGATGACACATATAGACATTCCTAAATCAAAGTCTTTCATGGAACTAACCTGAAACATTTCCAGGTGTGCTCTCTCAGCTTTAAGTAAAAAGCCATTGTAGGTGCTGGAGCCAGCTGTCCCAAGGTCATACAGTCGCTAGCGTTAGTCATGATTTTTTAATGAACATTCCCATTGAAAAACGGCCTTTTCTCAAACATGAAATTTGTAGTGAAAAAAATAATTGCTGTAGAAATCACCTCAGTCATTTCCAGGCATTTAGAGGTTTACAAAAAGGCAAATTCTTACTATCCAAGCTATGATTATCCAATGAGAACAAGTATTAGGTAGACCCCCAAGTCGAATTTATTGGACGAGAGAAAAGAAAAAGCTTTGTCAATACTGAAAGGGAGTTTAAATAGCACTGCTGCTGAGCAGACTGCAGGCAGGGTGCTGTCACCACCTACCTAGGCACACCAGCCAAAATCCAGCCTCCTACTGACCCTGGGAACAATTTGGGATCCAAGATAGAGGGGCTGGATTTCCCAAGGGAGGTGGGTGCTATAGTCAGTGCCTATACCACTGGCAGGCCCATGCTCTATGGGCAGTACAGTGAAGCAGGTTTCAGTCAGTGATAACTAATACACCTGGTCCAGCAGCCCCTTGGGGAGAGGAGGGGGATGGTTTCTACAGCTGGCCTTCCCTAAGCCACCCCCCTCTCCACACACACACACACACACACACACATACTTTTTCATCATAACCTGATTCCCCCACAAAGACCATCCCCAGCACTGGAATTCACTGTGAGAGCCCTGAAAAAAGCCAGATCACATGATGTAGCCCCCCCTCCTGGAGCACCCCTTATCCCCAGGGATGAGAGACTTCCTTATTCTTTCCTCCTCAGGGACTCTATGCCCCTCCTCCCATTTAGGACCAATGGGCCCTGGGTTCTTAGCAAGTGGAGCCTCCAGCTACTGGCCAGGTGAACCAGCCAATAACACTATGGCCTCTAGGGTATTACAGCACAAGTACTGGACCTCAAGGACCACATGAGAACAAACAATTTTCTAGTCCCTGGAGGTAAATTAACAGAAGGGGGAGGGGGACAGGTAAAAGATTCAGGGCCCCAACTAATCCCAGCCTGATATGCTCCTTCCCAAAGGCCTGATCTGGAGCCTGAGATGTGGGGCTGGCATTCTTCCCTGTGCAGCCAGCCACTCTCCCTTCCCGCTGGAGGGAGTCCTGGGCGGCACAGCGCCTTGGCAGCCTACAGCCACAGCAGCTGCTTGATGCTCAGACCCCCGGGTCAGGTCCTCAGCAGCTGACCTCTCTGAATGTTAGTGCACAAGCCTCTGCCACTTGAGCTAGATGCCCCAGTGATGGCTCATCACCTGCCGTGTCCTGATCACAACCGGAGCGGGACAGAGCATCACACCGAACTGGCCTGGATTTACATTGGTGGCACCTGGAGCCCCGTTAATCCAGGCAGAAGAAACTTTTCCAAATTTTTGCAAACAAGCCCAGACAGCCTTTGCCCACACTTTGTTTTAAGTGTCATAACAACATCAGCACGTGGCCACAAGCTATCACAGAAAGCGCTAGGCTCAGATAGGCCCCTCAGGCAGCTTCTTGACACACACAGTGCAGGTGCCATGTTTAAAGAGCATAACATAGTGGGTCAGGGAGCATCCTGGAGAGCCACCTCTTCCTTTCCCCTGTTCACTCCAACTCCCTGCACAATCTCTTCATTTCAGCCTCATTGCCCCAGCCCTCCAAGGTCCTCGCCTTCCTTCTCTCTTCTCTCTGGCCCTACAGCCTTCTTACCACCTTCCCGGCCAGTGCTCCCCTCTCCCTTCCATGGGTTCTGGTTAGCCAATCCCCTCTCAACAAACCCCCAGTCAAAATAAAAACAAAACCCAAACCTACAAAGTAAATCAACAGAAAACCACAGTAGCACTAACCAGCTGTTTGCCACTGTCACACAGTTCACTCCACTCATGTGTTCTTTCCCCCGTAGCCCTGTGTCATCCTTGTTTCCTTAGTGTGTAAGCCCCTCATAGAATCATAGAATATCAGGTTGGAAGGGACCTCAGGAGGTCATCTAGTCCAACCTCCTGCTCAGAGCAGGCCCAATTCCCAACGAAATCATCCCAGTCAGGGCTTTGTCAAGCCTGACCTTAAAAACCTCTAAGGAAGGAGATTCCACCACCTCCCTAGGTAACCCATTCCAGTGCTTCACCACCCTCCTAGTGAAAAAGTTTTTCCTAATATCCAACCTAAACCTCCCCCACTGCAACTTGAGACCATTACTCCTTGTTCTGTCATCTGCTACCACTGAGAACAGTCTAGATCCATCCTCTTTGGAACCCCCTTTCAGGTAGTTGAAAGCAGCTATCAAATCCCCCCTCGTTCTTCTCTTCTGCAGACTAAACAATCCCAGTTCCCTCAGCCTCTCCTCATAAATCATGTGCTCCAGCCCCCTAATCATTTTTGTTGCCCTCCACTGGACTCTTTTCAATTTGGCCACATCCTTCTTGTAGTGTGGGGCTCAAAACTGGACACAGTACTCCAGATGAGTCCTCACCAATGTTGAATAGAGGGGAATGATCATGTCCCTCGATCTGCTGGCAATGCCTTATACAGCCCAAAATGCCATTAGCCTTCTTGGCAACAAGGGCATACTAGTGACTCATATCCAGCTTTTCGTCCACTGTAACCCCTAGGTCCTTTTCTGCAGAACTGCTTCCTAGCCATTCGGTCCCTAGTCTGTAACCGTGGCCCTCAAGGCAGACAATGTGTTATTTGACTGTAGGGCACTGTGTCTCTACATAGTGTCTGGATGCACAAACTAATGGACAGCCCTATGACCTGTAGGACACTATAGGAAATCAAGGACCATCAGAGGAGGATAAAAAAACATTTATTGCAGGATGAGATGGGATAAAATATAGAAAGGAAAAGGGCAGGAATCAGGGCTAACAGTGACAGTTAAATGCTCCCTCTGTTAGGTCCTCAAAATTAGGAGTCAGCTCACAGACTTACACTTTCTGGTGGCATTGGAGCTTGGTGAGGAGCCGACCTCCTTCTTTCCTGGTGCAGGGGACCTGACCGGCTCTGCAGGTAGGCACTCCACACAGTCTAAGGGCTCTGTCACTCTGCCGTGGAGCTGTGGGCTCCATGCTGATCTCAGACTCTCTGGCCAAGAAAGACAAAATGGCGCCTCCTTCTCCTCAGCTGGAGCAAGGAACTCTCTGCTGCTTCACCCCGAGTGCTGTAACCAGACACCTTGCACCCAGATGTCCCCAGCTCTGCTCCTGACTGGCCCAGCTCACATGCTGGGGAGTCCCAGCCATGTGCAGGCTCTCTGGAGTTATTATCTCTTGAGCACAAATCAGGCAGGCAGTCTCAGGTTCAATTCTCTCAGCCTCTGCGCTGCTGATGGTGGTTGCTGCCGGCAGCAGCTTTTCTCAACCCTCCGAAATGGCAATGGGCTGCACTATATATGAAGGTGCTGTGCCCAGCATGACGGCTCCCCAGTCTCAACTGGGGTCTCTGCGTGCTACTGTAACACAGGTACTAACAACAATATTTCTTGATAGGGAACTATCAGCTCAGATAGTTATTCCTCTAAATACATTGGTGCAAAACCAAACTGCTCTAGAGTTCTAAAGAGCAGCTTGGGATGAACTCTAGCAAAGCTTTCACCTGATCTAGTGGAATGAGACCCATATCAATGTAACCCTTCTGTCAGGTGAAGCCAGCAGCAACAAGGGCTGGGTTCAGTATCTAGGGGTTCCTTTTCAACAATACAACACAAAACCGGCTCGAGCCCCCACCCAGGACCTGGGACAATTACACAGCACCCCTTGGGCCCCTCTAAGGGGCAATGCTTCCCCTATTACAAGTACAGAGTTTGAGTGTAGCAAAAACTTTTAATAAAAGGAGGGAAGTAACTCGGCATTAATTTGGGAAAACATCACAACTAAGGTTTATAAACACAAACCATGAGCATAAGACCCACCCCCAAGTAGTTGGGCAGTGTCCTTTTCCCTTCAGGGTCTTAAGTTTAGCAACCCAAAAGTGCCTTTAACATGCCCATCCCTTCTCTGTACCCCACTCACACTTGCTATCTTTGGCCAGTGCAACCCCCGAGTTCAGAGGTTCATCTGCAGAGTTCACCTCCCACCCTGCGGGAGGTGGACAAGGAGGCACCTTACACACGCCGCTGCTTGGGCACTCACTCATCACCCCAACAGCTGATTGATATGCCTCTGCAGGGCTCTGCTCTGGCCCTTTCCACCAGCTGCTCTGCTGGCTGCTTGCCATGCCTCTCCACCAGCAACCCTGCCCACCACTCACTAAGATGTGTTCAGGCCCTTCCCTCTTTAACACAGCTCTTAGTGATTTCAGCTGTTAGTGGGGATCCTCATTGCTGGTGCACACTGGGCAGTCTCTTGCAATAGAGAGATTATCCCAAAGTAGAACTAATACTTAGACCTAGGTATCAGTGATTTTAGTTCTACAGCATGTTACAAGACTCTCAATTGAGTTTAAATTAGTTTTTTATTTATGAAAAGGGGAAGGATCAAGTGGTACCTAGGACTCTAAAACCAGACCCACAGCACCAGACACAAATACCTATCTCCTCTCTCCCAGCTCATTAGATTTTGAAACCCATGTCCCTTGCCTAGCAAGTGGCATTGAATTGAGGGTGAGTCTCTCCATCGGGGTATGCAAGGTACAGTTCTGCTGCCCTTGGTTCACACAACAAGTATAACAACTCTTTATTACTCTACCCCAATAACAAGGAGACTGGGACTCCAACACCAGCCACAAGTGATCACTGAGGCAAGCAATCCCATCATGCTGAGCACCTAGGTTGGATGGGTGTGTCCATGGAAACGAGATCATCTTCTGAAGTCTTTTTCCACAGCTCACCAGTAGATGTCAGAGGAGAGCTCATTCAGACTTTGCTTATATCAATATGAAAGTGTTGACAAACAGTTAAACCCTCACTGATTCATAAGTTCTAAAGCTGGAAGAGATCATTCTGATCAGCTAGTCTGACCTCCTGTGTAACACGGGTCATAAAACTTACACAAAACAACTCTTCTTTGAACTAGATCAGACCTTTTAGAAAAACATCCAGTCTTCATTTTAAAATTGCCAGTGATGGAGAATCCACCATGAGTCTTGGTTAGAAGTTCCAATGATTAATTCCTCTGCCTTTTAAAATTTTATGCCTTATTTTCTATCTGAATTTGTCTAGCTTGAACTTTCAGCCATTGGCTCATGTTATACCTTTTGCTGCTAGGTTATTAAATATTTGTCTTCCACGTAGTTACTTGTGGATTTTAATCAAATTGCTCCTTATCCTTTTCATAGAATCCTAGGACTGGAAGGGACCTCGAGAGGTCACCTAGTCCATCCCCCTGCACTATGGCAAGTATTATCTAGACCATCCCTGACAGGTGTTTGTCTAAGCTGCTCTTAAAAATGTCCAGTGATGGAGATACCACAATTTATTCCTGTGTCCCTAAGTAGTAAAACATCAGTGTTAAAATGCCACAGGACTTAAATATACCACAAAAAAATGCTGTTTGGCGGTGCATGCAGTACAATGAAAAGACATTAGCAAGCATAGTGGTGGGTCATCCAAATTGATCAGAGACCGTTATTCAACACTATGTTGGGAATTATAAGGGTGGGCCTCTCTAGACCCCGCGCCCCCCCAAGCATTATGGAAAAATGAGGTATTATTATTCTTATTGGAATTAACCACAAGCTATTAATTAACTGTTAATTAGCTATTAATTAACCATGAGTACCATTAGCAGTTCTTACACGCTGTTTAACCTTGCAAGTCGGCTTCTTTCAATGAAAAGATTTTCTACAGTTTAATGAAACATCTCTCCAAATAAAAGCAGCAGCCCCAAATAAGCCGTTGTAAGTCAAGGAAATAACCCTCAAGCTGGACACCTGGCTTCCCTCTAGTGAAATTTAAAACATTCACCCATTTCCACTGTACCAAGCCCAGCCTGTCCCCCGATGGCGCACAGAAAGTTCAATTCACAAGCCTGGTCCTCAGCCTAATTTCCAGGGTCTGACACTCACTGGTTTCATTCAGCTTCAGAATTCCCTTCCAGATTATTAGCTAATAGAGGGAAACCCCTCCAGATGGGCTGACCCTTCAGCTATACTGTCCACCATCTCAAGCAAACGAGTGGTTTGGTATGGGCCTCCCAGTATTATAGCGCTGACTCTAGCACCTACCTCCCCTGGGAAATCCAGCTCTTGTTCCCCTATCCTGGGAGCCCATATTGTTCCCAGGGTCAGTAGGTTTGCTTGTGCTTAAGCAACCTCTCTCAGATGACCCTGCTCATCAGACAGAAACACTTCAAAGTCTCAGTACTCACAGAAATAGTGTCATCTAGGTCCTGTATGGGAGAGTTCAGGAACAAGTGAAAAGGAGGCCTCAGATCTGTTTAAAAATATTATAACCCTGCCACCAGCATTGGAACTGGGTGGGAAATAGCTTTCCCAGTCCATGAGAGTTTGAATTTTTTGCCCTTGTCCTGAAACAGGATGCAAATGTTTGTGAACTGAAAATCTGAAAGAAAAAAAAGTTGTGTGTGTTGGGGGAGGAGGATCAGGTCAGCTAGAATGTTTCATTTTGATTTTGGCCTATTTTTAATAATATGTTTAGTATAAATTAACATTTCAAAACAAAATCATTTTCAATTGACAAATAAAACTTTGTATTAGAAGTGTCAAAATGAGACATTTCAACAATTTCAAAACTTTTTTTTGTTCGTTCTCAAAAAATTTTGAATCAGGATATTTGGTCAAAATTGGCTCTCTCTCGAACAGTATAGACATTTTCTGACAAAAAAGAAGCTTAGTCTAAAAATTCCCAGCCAGCTCTGATCAGGTGGAACTCACTTGCTTCACACATGAGCTCTAGCAGCCCAGAGAAACCAGGGTCAGCTTTCCCATGACTGGATGGATCACTTACCAAAGGTTTATTTTTTATGGATGGGGAACATTAGAAAAAAATAACTTGCACTCGAATTCAGTGTTTTCCTTGCCCAAGAGCAGTTTATGGGTGAAGGACACTGATTGTATATTTGTTCATCTTGGAAGCAGATTTTGTTCTTGCAGTCTGTAATCTCACCTTCAAACAGGCTTTGCACAATTTGCTTATGCTGCTTCCCATATCTAAGAGTTAAAATACTTAGCCAATTTCAAAACACACTGCATTTTAAGCATTTTATCTTTAATGTGTCATTTTGGTTCCAGAGGCCAGAACGGAATCCACAGCTACTCATAAAAGATGCTTTTGCTGAAACATCATTTAAATTAGGCAGTTTTCATCTTATATGGGAAAAACATTTATCTTTCCTTATTGCTTCATAGCTAAAAAAAATATGAAATCCTCATTCTTAACATTCAAACAGTAATTACAAGACTGACTTTACAAGTGTAACTGTCATAAATAGATAGCTAAGGGTTAATGTTTCTTTTACCTGTAAAGGGTTAACAAAGGGAACCAAACACCTGACAAGAGGACCAATCAGGAAACCGGATTTTTTAAAAGCTTAAGGGAGGGAATTTGTGGGTCTTCTTTGTCTTGGGTCTGTGTCTTTGACTTGTTTGAGTTTCTCTCTGAGTAGGCTAAGGAAACAAGGGAAGGAATTCTCTTTGTGGTAGATCTACGGAGGATAAGCTTGCAGCACAGGGAATTCGGTGGGAGGGGAAAGAGAGAGAATTTGTTTCTTATATCGAGGTTGATCTTAGTGGATAGAGGAGAGCTTATAGGTAATTGTGATGTAAGAATTGCATCATACTCTCCAGGTGCCAGAGAGGAATCTGGGTGGGAGAGGGATGGGAAGGGAAGTGGAGTATTTCCCTTGCCGGTAAACTCAAGCTTCTGGTCCCTTGGGGTCCCTCCAGGGAAAGTTTGGGGGGACCAGAGCGAGGCAGGCGCTGTAATTCCTGTCTGGTGGCAGCGAGATAAGATCCAAGCTGGTAATTAAGCTTGGAGGTTCTTGCTAAGCACCCAGATTTTGGATGCTAAGGTCCAAATTTGGGAGAAAGGCTTATAATAGTAACATAAATAATATTACATAGATAATTAAGATGTATCATTAATTAGGACTGGTTTCTATGTGCTAATTGCATATTTCAGCTGTCTGTCAAATAGCTTTTACACTCTGAAAATTACTTGTTTATATGTTATGCAAGTCTATCTTGCGCCACTATCAGTCCAGCTATGTTGTAGATTATTTTATTGAGTTAGCAGTGCTTTTCTTTTAACTAACCCAGGTGTGGTTGTTGGAGCTGCCTCTTGTGAGTTCTGTTCCTGGGACTGCATGTTTGCTAGTAGTTAGGACGGGGTGGTTTTGCCATTCTCTCTCACTGTCACACTTCTTCAAGTATCAAAAAATCGAATAAAATGCTACTGCAATTTCTTTTCCCACTGGTGATCCACGTTTGCAGTTAGAAAACAACATAACTGGATTAGGTGCCATTCAAAGGTATGTGATATTTATAAGCTGACAGATTCTCTCCATGTATTAATTTAATTCCAAGTTTTAATGGATCTTGGTCAACTAGTTTGGGTCTTTCTCTGCTTCAGTAGGATGACCTGACTCCCAGATAAGACTTGGGATTTTGCCTTGTTCTCTGTTCTTTTCTGTAGTACTCCAAGCCAGGCTTCTGCACATTTAAGATCCTTTTTAACCTTTCTACTCTAGAACAGTGGGTGGCTTAGGCTGTTTGTAATAGTATAAAAATATACACATATAAACTACAATCTAATATAAAAACTTCCAGCTCCAGGCTGCCGTTTTGGATTGAGGCCATGTTTAATAATGGTGGTTATTGGCTAAGACCTTTTTGGTGGCCTACAGGAAATGATTTGCTGTTCTCAATCCAGTTCCTACCTCACAAGACCCACGACAATTTGAAGTCTCAGCAGGAAGGCCAGGAATTATAGGTCTGATTGTAAGCTCTTTGGGGGAGGGACTATCTCTCACTATGTGTTTGTACAGCATCTGGCACAATGAAGTGCCAATCTCTGTTGTGTCTTAGTGCCAAACAAAGATTAATGAGTGAACTTCCCACTCACTTCTAGAGGTACATGGGCATTGGTGTGGGGGGAAGGAATGTGAGAGAACCCAGGCTGCCCCTCTCCATTCTCAGAATAAACACACAAGAAGAAAGCTGGTCCAGGGAGTAGGGTGCTAACTCGGGACTTAGCAAACTGGCATTCAAGTCCTTGCCCCACCACAGACTTTCTGTGTGACCTTGAGTAAGTCACTTAGGGCTGGGAGCCACAACATTGCAGTGCCTAACTTTTAGGCACCTTGATGTCCAGTGGAATCCACAGCCTTGTGTTAGATGCCCAGGCTCCCGGTACAATGCATAGGGAGACGAAGTCACCTAAGAATGGGATTCACAGACTGAGTGGGGAACTGCCAAAATTGGAGAGTGGGAAATGCTGAGGACAGGAACAAGGCCTAAGCCGCACCCTTCACAGGAAGTTAGGTGCTTAATGGAAGACACCTCCCTCCACTTGGTAGTCCCAGCCATGCACCCCCTCCCAGAAGGAGGCATTCAAGCCAGGTCAGCTTTTATTTCCGCAAGGGAAGCCCACCCCATAGCCAACACTCACTGAGGCTATGGGAGCCCCAGGTTCAAATCTGCCCTTGGCTTTGGGGGGAGCAGGAACCTGCACTTGGGTCTCCCACATCCCAGGTGAGTGCCCTTGGAGCTGGGCTACAGAGTCCATCTCTCTCTGGCTAAGCAGGGTTCTGGATTTAGGTGTCTAAATCCCTCTGTGGCATTAGCCCTTAGTCACTCTGCTGGATCCCCCTCTGTAAAATGGCACCATAGCACTTCCCTACCTCAGAGGGGTGTTGTGAGGAAAAATCCTGTTACGCTGAGCGGCTAGGTGAAATCTCATTGAAGCTGATGGGCCCGACAGCCACCCCTGATTTAAGGATAAATGTAAGAAACAATCAAGCTCCTTTATAGATTCAGGGAGATGAAATAATAGGAACCACTACCCAAAACACAGGTACGTGGCCAGGCTCAGGGAAAAGCTGAACCATATGGCCTACAGGGTTTCCCTCGAGACTGACGCAGAGGATACAGGTGTTGGATAAGGGGCAGAGAGTCCTGGGGACAGGGAGGGAGCAGAAGTTCTGGGAGGGGCGGTCAGGGGACGAGGAATGGGGGGTTGGATCATGGGCATTCCAGGGACTCAATGTGGGTGGGATGGATAGGGGTCGGGGCAGTCAGGGGACAGGGAATGGGGATTGGTGGGGGGTGGGGTCCTGGAGTGTTTGGGGAGGCACCGCATTCCCTACCCTAAAGCTCATTCAGCAGTTTGAGGCTTGCAGACAGCTGTTATCTTTTCCATGGGGGAGGGATCACATGAGAAGAACAATATCCTACATCACCTACCTCCTTCCCAACCCTACCAAGGGAGACGCCCCCTCCCCTGCATTCCCCGAGGCTCCAGAGGGGTTAATTCAGTGGGTCTCAAACTTTTGTACTGGTGACCCTTTTCACATAGCAAACCTCTGAGTGTAACCCCCCCCCTATAAATTAACAACATTTTTTTTATATATTTAACACTATTATAAATGCTGGAGGCAAAGCGGGGTTTGAAGTAGAGGCTGACAGCTCACAAGCCCCAGTAATAACCTCATGACCCCCTGAGGGGTCCCAGCCCCCAGTTTAAGAACCCCTGTGTCCATTCACATGCATGTGCTATTTTGAGCATTTCAGTTTTCACAACATAGGCTCATCCCAGATTCTGGAGCAAGCTCAAATGCTCAGTTCATGGAGTATGTACATAAGCTATACTAAAGACAAACCCACAGTAACCATCTCCAGTTTGTGAGGGACTCCATGGAGCCATACATTCATGGAGGTTAAGTCCATTAGTGGCTATTAGCCAGGATGGGTAAGGAATGGTGTCCCTAGCCTCTGTTTGTCAGAAGGTGGAGATGGATGGCAGGAGAGAGAGATCATTTGATCATTTCCTGTTAGGTTCTCACCCTCTGGGGCATGTGGCATTGGCCACTGTCGGCAGACAGGATACTGGGCTGGATGGACCTTTGGTCTGACCCGCTATGGCCATTCTTATGTCCTATGTAAGAGACGAGCTTTTGAGCTTCACAGAGTTCTTCTTTGGGCCTGGGAAAGGTAGCTAGGGTGTCACAGCTAAATACAAGGTGGGATAAATTGTTAGGCATATGGGGTTAGCACATGTTGCAAAAAGCCACTTAAAAGGAATTAGACAATTAACACCTCTGCAGTCATGGGACAAAGGAGATTAGTGGGTTACTGATTGTTGTAATGAGCCATAAAGCCAGTCTCTCTGCTGAGACCATGATTTTTAATATCTAGCAGAGTTATGAATTTACACTCCTAGGCTCATCTTTTGAAGGCGTTGTGCAGGTTTCCTTTGAGGACAGTGACTACTAAGAGTTCAGATATGGAGTGATCGTTTTCTGATGTGGTCACCCAAAGGCCAAAACTATAACAGGATTCAAAAAAGAACTAAACAAGTTCATAGAAGATAGGTCCATCAATGGCTATTAGCCAGGATGGGAAGGGATGTAACCCCAAGCTCTGGGTGTCTTTAGCCTCTGTTTGCCAGAAGCTGAGAGTGGATAACAGGGGATGGATCACTTGATGATTACCTGTTCTGTTCATTCCCTCTGGAGCACCTGGCATTGATCACTGTCAGAAGACTGGATACTGAGCCAGACAGACCATTGATCTGACCCAGTATGGCCGTTCTTATGTTCACATAGTTGTTATTGGAGCATTTGGTGCACTGCATGAGGTACACCACATGCTGAGATAGGCATGTGTAGGATCATGGATCTCGAAAGGTGTGTTGTGGGGGGTGTTGATCATTGTAGCAGGGGAGATATGGCTGCAGGTTTTGCATCTGTTATTCTGGCAGGATCAGGTGCCATTTTGAGTTTGTGTATCATGGTTTGTGGGGAGATTGCTTCTGATGATGAGTGTGGTGAGGTTGGGGCGTTGTTTGAAGGCCAGAAAAAGGTGTTTGTGAAAGATTTCTTTCAGGTTATAGTCCCCATCAAGTATGGGTTGTAGTTGTTTGAGGATACCCTGTATGGGTTCCAGTGTGGAGTGATGATAGAGGACAACTAGGGGTGTGCAGACGGTGGGTTTTTCCTCCCGGTATTGAAGCAGGTTCTCCCTGGGTATATCGATGGGCTTTTCCATGATGCAGTCTATTTCTGTGATGGAGTGTCCTTGTTTGGTGAAGGAGGTTTTAAATGTGTTAAGGTATACAACCCAGACTTTCTCCTCAGAGCATATTCTGTGGTCTCTGAGTCCTGTCTGTAGATAACACATCTCTTGGTGTGTCTGGGTTGGATACTGGATCTGTGGAGGTAGATGTGGTGACCCATAGGTTTCCTGTTCATAGTTGCCTGTAGGTTTTCATTAACTACCTCCCTCAGAACACTGTTCTCACCACTGTGGATGATACCTCCCTATGTACCAACATCCCTAACCACAACAGGATCACTACCCGTGTTAAACATCTACAAGACAACGGGGTGGATATCTGGGTGTTGTCCAAACATATAACCAAACTGATTCATTTCATCCTCACCCATAATAATGTTACATTTAACACACACTTTGTCCAATCCATGGCAAAAGCCATGGGTACTAGGACAGTGCCGCCATACACTAATCTCTTCATGAGGCACCCTGAGGAAGAATTGCTTGGAAAATGTACCAGGATACCAATATCTTATCTGAGATACATTGATGATATTTTCATCCTCTGGATAGATGAGCTAAACTCCCTCATAGATTTCCACCCTCACAAAAGATCCCACACCAGCCACTCACCCCTTATGCTTAACAATCTGTCTCACCTTGTATTTACCTTGGATACACTAGTTACCTTTTCCAAATCTGCAGAGTTCTGTGAAACACAAAAGTCTGTCTCTTCCACCAACAGAAGTTGGTCCAATAAAAGATATTACCTCATCCACTTTGTCTCTCTCATGTTGTCTGCGATAACACAGCTACAACAACACTGCAAAAGGCAAAAGTATCAGTTATAAAAAGAGGAAGAAATTCCTATAACCATTACTCAAATAGGAATTGTCTCAGGGATTAGCTGTTTGAAACAGATATTTACGCTGGTAACTTCAGATCACTGGAGCTGTGTGATTGAACTCTGTCTTTCCCAAATAAAGGTAGTGCAGATCCATTTCTTATGATCTCTCTTTTGGCCTCCCCATGTCATCCTCCTGACATGTCTTTCTGTGATACCTAATGAGCAGGATCTGATTTGAGTAATGCTTGTGGACCAAAATGGTTTATTATGTGAAAAAGACAAACAAGTTGCACAAATATTTCCTTTTCTAATAGCTACCGCTGAAGAGGTAGACAAATCTTTGCAGAAAAAAATATTTGGAATAGCACAATGGAAGTAAATTAAATATTATAATTGCCAAAGCTCTTCTTATAGTGGATGGATGGATGGATGCATGATGTGCAGCAGAGTCTTCTTCTATATAGATAGGATAGATAGAACCACTGCTTGTACTTTCATTAAATAGGATGGTGTTTATCACTTCCCTGCTGTTTGAGAGTTTAGCCCTGGTGGAAAAGTTATCATAGGGCTGTCTCCTTTTGTAGCTTACTGTACAACGACAAAAATAGATAAGCAATCTTACATTACCAACAAGGACATCATACTGGAGAGGATTCTAGCTTGCTATAACTTGCTTGTAATAGGCTAGAATGTTTCTTGCTTGTTAAGTAAATAAATAAATAAATATAAAATGAACTCTCTGTCAGCATGGGTCATATTAAGAGGATTATACTCTGTTTCTGTGAAAGCACTACCATTACAGAAGGTTGTATGAGTTTGAGGCTGGAAAACAGAGCTGGGTGACGTGCCTCATCCAAAACTTTTTTCACTGAAAACTGCAGATTCAAGTCAATCAAACCATTTCATGGATTTGTGTCAAATTCACCCATCTGTTTCAGTGAACCTCACCCCCACCCCCTGACTTATGAAAAATTCCAGAAAACTCAAAGTTTCATTTCATCGTTTTCTAAACATAACCTTTGATTTTTTTTAATTCAAAGTCACGTCATTTTGAATGTTACCACAATTTTATTTTTAAAAATGTTAAAAAAAATGGGTGAAATGAAATGGTTTGTTCACTTCCCCAACCAAATTCCCCCCCTCCTCCTTGATTTTTCGGTTCAGTCAGGGACCTGAAGTCAGTAATTCGCACGGTGCTGCTGGTTTAAAAAAAAAGTGCTTGAGAAGCAGTCTGTGCAAGCTCCCTCACATGATGTTTCACTGACTCTCTCCTGACTGGAAAAGAAGGGGCTGAGGCAGAGTGGTGCGGGCCCTGTATCCCCTTTGATCTCAGATATGAAGCACTACTTCAGTGGAAACCTCGGCTAGTGGCTTAAGGCTAGGCTGAGTTCAGATTGGTAATAAGTGCAGACTGAGATGTCACTTCAAACCTGGGCAGAAAGATTCCCGTGTTTCATAGATTCATAGACTCTAGGACTGGAAGAGACCTCGAGAGGTCATCGAGTCCAGTCCCCTGCTCTCATGGCAGGACCAAATACCATCTAGACCATCGCTGATAGACATTTATCTAACCTACTCTTAAATATCTTCAGAGATGGAGATTCCACAACCTCCCTAGGCAATTTATTCCAGTGTTTAACTACCCTGACAGTTAGGAACTTTTTCCTAAT
>NC_133774.1:129494852-129637795 GCF_003597395.2 Chelonoidis abingdonii
GACTTATGCAAAATTCGACTTACGCAAGGCGTTCTGGAATGGAATGCTTGCGTAAGTCGGGGAGCATCGGTACAGCGATGCAGTACCAACACCTCCAAGGGTTGACGTACTGAGGTTGACACAGCGAGAGTGTAGACACAGTTACCTATGTCAACCTTAACAGTCTTCCAGCAGCTGTCCCACAATGCCCAGCACTGACTGCTCTGGTCACAATTGTAAACTCCACTGCCCAGGGATCACAGAGAATGGGAGCCACCCCATTTTAAAACCCTGTGAATGTCTGAGATGACTTTTCTTGATTGCCCATCTTGGTGAGCTCACCTAGCAGCTCACCTTTGTTGTGTGCAACTGCCCAGCTGACCACACCATCTACAGACATGCTCCAGCTAGACGTAAACAGGAGATACTGGATCTCCTGGGCCTGTGGGTAGAAGAGACTGCGCAGGCACGTCTGGACCAGCCATAGAAACGTGAACATCTATGAGCAGATTGCTTGGGAGATGAAGGAGAAGGGGTATGACCACGATCATCAGCAGTGCCACATGAAAGCCAAGGAACTGTGGCAGGCATGTCAGAAAGCCAGGAGGCCAACAGTTGACCCTGTGCCAAGCCACAGACCTGCCACTTTTACAAAGAGCTGTATGCCGTACTTGTCAGAGACCCCACCAGTCCCCCGCACCCCACCGTGGATACCTCTGAGAAACCCAAGTCACATGCGCCTGGTGTGAACAGTGAGCAGGAAGAGGAGAGGGGCATGCAGTGATGCTGGCAGACCAGGTGCCAGATCTTGTGAAGGCTGTAGCCATCATCTGAGCACTGACAAATTCATAGCTGGAAACTAGACCAGAACAGTATGTTAGTATTGTTCAAGACAAGTGTTGTTAGACTTCTAAAGGATGTATTTAGTGTTTGTACTCTAAAATGCTTATAAGTTGCTGCATGCATTAATCTTACTTGTAATATATGTATATGTCTCGTGATAAGGTGGGATATACAAGTTTTGCTTTATAACTGTACAAATGCCTGCTCAGAGCTTGTGAACTCAGGCAGGAGGAGTGGTTCCCCTGCCCATCAAGGAGGACTAACAAAACTAAGCATAGGCATCACCTATGGAAAATGGTGCCAGCATTCAATGCCATTGTCCTAGTCTCAGTTTCATGCAACAGAGCAATTCCTGCCTCATTTCCCTCACCACTGGTGTGCTGTTGTCGCCCCGGCTGGAGTTGTGAGTAACACCAGGCACAAACACTCCCAAGCAGAAGTGTCAATCAGCAGGTCTTGTTTTAAACTTTAGGAGAGCAAGGGAAGGGAGTTCTGAATCATAACTTTCACTTTCCATTGCAACTGTACCGACAATAGTACCTTTGTGTGTGTTCTTCACTGATGCTGCCATTGTGGCCTTCAGGAGTTCCCCCTCCACACCCATGGAACATCTGAGCCAAGTAAGGAGAAAGAAGAGGACTTGTGATGACATGTTCAGTGAGATCCTGCAATCCCGTGCCGCTTGTGAGCGGAGGGCCTGGCTGGAGGATGAACATTGCAGACTGTATCTCCATCTGCGACTCCTGTCCCTTTCTTCTGTCTATAAGGAAAGAGTAGACAGGAGAAAGGCACAGGAGTCACAGAGGGAGATGCACCAGGACGTACTGGGGCTTCTTTGACACCAAACACAGATGCTGCAGACTCTGGTGGACCTACAGGTTCAACAGTCCTGGACTCACCTCCCTTTGCAGTCCATGGATAACCCCAGTATAGCACCTCTCTCCCCTCCACATGACATTAGGTGCCACATCCCTACCCCTATCACTCCATACTAGGGGACATTATGGACAAACAAAGTTTCACAGTTGGCATATATATGTGAATGTTCCTTCCCCTTCTTTAAGCTCTGTTCCATACATTTAAGAAGGTTTAAATGTATTTGCTTTTAACTTGCACTGCATTTTTAAGTGTTTTCATTACTCAGTAAAACTATTGTCTAGAAAATAATTAAGATTTTAGTTCAACATATGCTGCTGAATGCCTGGCGGTAGTGAAAGTACTTACTATTGTTGTACATTGTGACAACTCATAGGATCAGTGACAATCAATGCAATAATCATAAATATACAGCAAGCACTCCAAAACTAACAGGTGCATAGTCAGTGTTTATTCATAGATGCGCCCAGTAAACCACATGATTCTTAACAGGCCCCCAAAGAGCAGGGCCAGGGAGAGTACTGTACACCACAATGCATTACTGTGACTTGCTGTTAAAGTGCTCTTTCAAAGTCTCATTGAGTTGTATGGCTCTGCATTGAGCTCTTCTGATAGCTTCAAAGAATCCTGTGGCACCTTATAGACTAACAGACGTTTTGGAGCATCATGCATGCATCTGACGAAGTGGGTATTCACCCACAAAAGCTCATGCTCCAAAACGTCTGTTAGTCTATAAGGTACCACAGGATTCTTTGCTACTTTTACAGATCCAGACTAACACGGCTACCCCTCTGATTCTGATAGCTTGTGTCTGGCTGTTTAAACTCAGCCGACAGCCGCTCCACCTCCTCCCTGGCAGCAGCTTTTCCCTCATGGATATCATGCAGGACACAGCAGGCAGCTATAACTATTGGGACGTTTTTCTCACTGAGATCCAATCCTTGAGTAAACAACGCCAATGTCCCTTCAGTCTATCAAAAGCTCACTCAACTGTCATCCTGCACCTACTGAGCTGGTAGTTGAATCTTTCCTTGGTGCTATTGAGATGTCCAGTGTCCTGCTTCATGAGCCAGGGGAGCAAGGCGTAGGCTGGGTCTCTAAGGATTACTACTGGCATTTCAACATCACCAATGGTAATCCAACGTTTGGGAAAGAAAGTCCCTGCTTTTAGCTTTCTGAACAGTCCTGTTTTCTTAAAGATGCTAGTGTCATGGACCTCCCCTGACCAGCCAACACTAATGTCGGTGAAGCACCCCAGGTGATTCACCAGCACTTGCATAACCACAGAAAAATAGCCCTTTCTGTTGATGTACTGTGTGGCAAGGTGGTCTGGGGCCAAAACAGGATCTCTATGCCATTGATTGCTCCACTGCAGGTCAGGAACCCCATTGCTGGAAATCCATCCACTATGTCATGTACATTGCTGAGAGTCATAGTTCTGTGTAGCAGGAGACAATTAATGGCCCTGCACATTTGCATGACAATGACCCCCACGGTGTATATACCAACTCCAAACTGGTTTCCCACTGACCAGTAGCAATCCAGCATTACAAGTTTCCACAGTGTGATCACCACTTGCTTCTCCACTCTCAGCACAGCTCTCATTCTGGTGAATCTGTGCTGGAGGGCTGGGGCAAGTTCTGTACGCAGATCCAGGAATGTGGCCTTCTGCATCCTAAAGCTCTGCAGCTGCTGTTCATCATTCCAAGCCTGCATTACAATGCGATCCCAACAGTCAGTTTCTCAGGCCCAGAAGTAGCACTCCACCATTTGCAGCGGCTCCACGAATGCCACCAGCAGTCTTGAAGTGCTATGTCCCATACCAACCTGTCCTCCAAAAACTCTTTCCAGTCCCTGCTGATGCAGTTCTTGTGGTTCTGCAAGTACCGGAGAATTGTGCATCCTGTGCTTGCAATGCTCATGACAATAGTGCGGAGCTGAGCAGGCTCCATGCTTCTGTCATAGACAGCAGACAGCGATAAGTCCCATGCAGGTTCATGGGATTTTCAAAATAGGTTTGAAAATTATGGGATAAAAATAGCATTGTGGGGTGGAGAAAGTTGCGTGTTGGGAACTTAACCCCTCAGCCTCAGACACCCCTTCTACTCCATCATACATTGCCAAGAGACAGAGTGCTGGATGGTGATGAGTGGCATACTGGGATACCTATCCTTGGTGCATCACACTGCATTAACACAAGCACTCCTGGTGAGAGCACACAGCACCGACACCAGAAGCCAAATACCCATGTTCGTAACCAATATACTAACTGTAGCAGCTTTATGCTGAAGTAACTTGCGCCGGCAAAAAATTGGTAGTGTAGCCATGGCCTTTCATTTTCTGTTTTAGCCCCTGGCATGGAGTCTTTGCCTTTGATATACCATTGGCTGGACCTGGAGTTGCTCAACCAATGGCAACCAGCTGCTAGAATACAAGAAATCAAACCACAGTGATAGGTTGGTTATTTTATGATGTGCTGGGGCTATAAGGGGCTGCAGTGACCATCCTCCTCCCTTCACCAATGCAGAGTGAACAGGCTCCATACAGCACACCAGTGGAAATTCCAATATGTGCCATTAGAGCCCTTCTACCAATATAGCTCCAGGAGTCAGTAGACCAATGGAATCTTCCAGTTCCAAAACCTAAGGTCTCTGTCTGTAAGCCCACATGTCTCCAGGCACAGTGCTCACTCCAGCGAGCAGTAAGGTACAGTCCCATCTAAGATCTGCAGAGCCAACAGCCTACTGGCCAGATGAAACCCCTTGAAAGCTTTCAACTGAAATTTCCACTTTGGGAGTCTTCCATTATGATCTGAGCTGCAAATAGCTAGAAGTGTTCACCCACATCCCCACCACCTGCTGATGGGTTTTAGTCAGCTGAGATAAGCCGCCAGAAAATCAGACATCAAAGCTGGGAGATCTCAAACATCAGAGCTAGGGTCACAGCTGAAACTGAAGGTGGATGCCTACTTTAGTCTCACAGGCTGTGTTTCAAGAGCAGCAGACTCCTAGGGTTGGTTTACACTGTGGAAAATCTCCCCCTAAATCCTAACCAGTTTTAAAACTGGTTCAGCTAAGCCGACTTTACAGCTGTCTAGTGCCTTAGGTGCTGGAATCAGGGATGTTGGGAGTGCCGCTGAACCCTCCTGGCTTGAAGTGGTTTCCATCATATACAGGGTTTACAGCTTGGTTCAATGGCTCTCCGCACCCCCACTATACAAATTGTTCCAGTGCCCCTGTCTAGTGCTCTTGTGTAGATGTGGCCTGAGCCATTTTTACGAAATGGGTGTCACAACCACCTTCAGGAGAAAATTCCTCAGTGACAACCAGGCCCTCGACCCCATCATATTTTATTCATTTAAAATTCATTAAAATGAATTTTAAAACAGGAGGTAGTTTTCCAGAAGGGCTTGATAAAGATGGACAATTAGTTCTGATATGTTGGCCCTGTTGTCATCAGCTGGAATCTTTGTTAAGCAAATCAGGAGCCTGGCTCTGTAATCATGTGAGTAGCCTCACCTCAGGAAAATGGGGCTGTTTGGATAAGGATCACCCCTACAAACAAGGATTTCAGGATGCATTTCCAGACTATTCCCTTCTTGAGAGCCCACTGAACAATAATCAACAAGAATTCTAGCAGTAAACTGTAGCCAGAAGGTCCTCCTATTTTCACTGTTCACTTAGAAGACTATATCCCACTGTAGAGAAGCAACATTACTCCCATATATTTATGATGCAGCCCTCTGGGAGGCAAGTGGAAGGTAAAGGAAGAATTCGTGGAGCAGTTTATTTGCCTCCAGGAAAGTTACTTTGATATCTTCTAGTCTTTGTCATCTCATAATCAAACACAATTTGGCATCCTAGGTGGCCCCATTTTCAGACCCTTCCTTCTTTTCTCCATGCACATTATTTTTAGAAATACTAATCCTCCCATAAGGGTAGGCCATTCTTTCACTGTAATTAATGCAGAATAACAAACTTGTAAACTGTGAGTGGATTTGATTTGGAACATGCTGATGAATTTGGCGGCAGAAAATGGGTCACTGATTATATTGCCTCTCTGCATCTGGTACTTGTTGTTCACTTTCTGCTCCCATGCCAGGAGCACAGGTGCTAAAACTGAGCGCTCTTGCTTTTGGATTTATGAGTCTATCTTGTATTCAGCACACAAATACCTTAAAGTTAGCTTGGACCTTTCAGTAGAGCTATTAAGTTATTACTTTACGTTTTGTCTTTCTTCTCTCTACTCCCAAAAAGGAAATAAATCATCCAAATAGATTTGTGCACATGAAGAGAATGAAACGAAGAATTTAATCCTAACATTAGTGAATGGTTTTCAGACTGACATCTGTACATTAAGAATATGTAAAAATACCAATTTCATGCTCTGACAACTTATTCTGCATTGGTGGGTGGGCCATTACCATGGGAATGCCAAATATCAAAACATTACATAATGTCAGCCACTCACATCTTCGTCTGAGGAGTCATCGCTGGGAATTCCTTAAGGGAAATTCACCAGAAAGATGAGAGACACAGAGAGAAGGAACAGCCAAAAGAAAGCAAAAATCATGAGGTCAGAGTTAAAAAACTATTGGTAATGCAGCAACAAATCATTGAGCTTGAATTCTTCTCTGGCATTAAATTGTCCTTTGATTTCCGTCAGAGGCTGGAACTCGCATGTTCTTTTCAGAAGCTGCAGATAAAGCCAATATGATGTGACACCAGGGGTCCCCCTCTCTTACATTCTTTTAAATAAATTGGGTTTAGTGATCATGGAAAGCACCAGCATGACAGCTATGGAGACTAATGTTTTCTTCACAGAACAGGTAGAGCAAGAAAGCAGAAACTGAGATTCCCAAGCCCTTTTCTGGAGGAACAAGTAGGTCAGTCTATACATCCACTTGCCTGTATAAGACCCTGCAGCTCTAGAACCAAGGCCTGTAAATCTCCAAGCTGCCATCCAGCAGCAGCTGTAACTAACTTGTGCTCCACTGCCCATAACCCACCATGGGCACAGATTATGGGAAGTCCCGCCTCAAGAGGTTTGACAGGCAGCAGCCTTATGGCTCCTGATTGGCTCCCTGCCCTATATGAATGCAAGGGGTGTGCTGGAAGAGTCCAGGCAACTGCATGGCTCTCCTGTGGCTATTCTTGCCCTTGAACTCTGGCTTTGACCTGGGCTTGATTTGGCCTTTTCCTTCTGACTCAGACCCTGAAACCTGACTCAGCCTCTGACTCTAGGTATCGACCTGGGCCTGGAACCTGACTATGAACTCCTCTGCCTCAGGCTTGATCCTGCTCTGACCCTTAGTCCTGACTGTCCCTGCTAGGATCCTGACAGCCTGCGTCCTCTCCCACTGAGACTTCGGGAAAGGATTCAGGGCTCAGAGTTTGGGAGAGGGGAGAATATGGTGCATTCAGAATTTATTCACCATATCCATGATCCCATCACTCCATGATGTGCTGTGCCCACCACTGCTCATTCTCCATGCCCTGCTCACCATATCCATCTTGTCAGCCCCTCCTGTGTTTTAGTGGAAGAACATTATTAAATTTATGTAATTTCTGTCTATCTGGGTTTTCTCAGCTTGCTTTTCATGATGGTATCTGAGTGTCTTCCAACATAACCAAGCAGGAAAAGTAAAATTCTGAATCAGAGATATTTCACTGATCACTTATTAATTATTCTTTTAAAAGGTATGTGTATCTGGTTGTCTGATATTTAATTTCTCATTAATTTTGGAATTAGTTTATTACAGTTATGTGTCAGTTATAGATAACTTGTTTTTCCCTCATGGAAAACTCTGTCCTTTCAAATTTTTTGGCCAAAACATTTTTGGCTGAAAATCAGAAATCTTCAGTTTGTGGGGTTTTGGTTGTCCAATGGAAAAAATCAAAAGTTTTCTAGACAAGCAGGCACTTTCTGCAAAAAAAGTGTTCATTTAATTGTAAAACCCAATTTTCCATAAAAAAACAACAAATGGAGATTAGTGTGTCTGACTTTTGCTCATGTCTGTGCACTCTCTGCACTTCAACTCCACACCCTGCTCTCTGTCTAGTGTCTGCTCCCTCATTGCTCACTACAGGCAAAGCTACATTTCTCTCTCTTCTCCCCAATCTGTTTGTTTCTGACCTACCTCTTTTCTCTCCTCTCTTTATCCCCCTGTTCTCCCTCTTTCCATCCATCTCTGCATCCTCTCCTGATCCCTAACTGCTTCTCTCCTCCCACAAATTCTCTCCTCCTCCCTCAAAGGTCTTGCCTGCTTCCTCCTGATTTTACCCACTCTCTCCTCCCCTAACCCAGGTGGCTTCTCTCCAATGCACTGAGCTTCTTCACCTTCCACTACTCCACTCCACCCTTCCCCCTCCACATGCTGCTCTGCTCCTCAGCTGAATGGAACAGAAGAAACTGTAATTAAAAGCTACCAAGCACTGTATGTAGAGCTAGTGCCATGGAGCTCAGTAATTACACTCCCTCTCTCTCCCGCTGCTTCCTCTTAGGTTGCAGGGTAGAGCATTAGGAAGAAGTGGAGCAGATCAGGTGGGGGGATTTAATTAACTTCTGAAGTACTAGTGTCACTCAGTTGAGGATGGGTTGGAGCTAGACTGAGCATGGGGCTGGGTGAGACACAACTCTCCCAAGTGTGAAGCTGTACTGATAACGCACCGCAGGGTGCGTGTTAGTGGCCTATGGGACATTGTGAGGCCATGCAGTTAGAGGCCACCTCCCTTCACCCAGAAGTGAAGCACAGGCTGGATCCAAATCCTGCTCAGGTCTATGGGAGTCTTTCCACTGACTTCAGATTAGAGCCCGTTCGCTTACTAGTGCATAGCATTGAGTGAAGTAGAGTTTGACTCATTAATGGCTCTTTTAATTTAAAAGCAAAACTTTTTAAAAGCAGTTTTATAGGGATGTATGTAGTGCATGTAAAGTAGCTGCAAGAAAAGTGAGGAGAAAGTAATAAGGACAGAGATAAATACATTTCCCCTGCTCTCTTGAATATATTAGTTAATTTTTTTTCTCTTCCTCCTCTTCTCCCCCCCGCCCTCTCTGGGTTTCCCTGAACTATTTGAACCCCTTTCTCACCTCTCCATCCCCATAAGCCAAGAGACCCTAATAAGGGGCCCAAATAGATGGAAGAATCAGGTTCAAGAAGCAAACATACATGACATGCTGTGTGATGTACGTTTGCTTCTTGAACCTGATTCTGACATGTGCTGGGCACTCTAGTCTGATACAGAAAAGCAGTTACATGTATGCTCACCTTTAAGGAACAAAACTGGCCCCACTGACTTCAACAGGACTATTCACAAGGGGTTAACAGTGGGGTAGCAAAATTTGCTGATGATACAAAACTACTCAAGATCGTTAAGTCTCAGGCAGACTCCAAAGAGCTACAAAAGGATCTCACAAAACTGGGTAACTGGGCAACAAAATGGCAGACTGAATTCAATGTCGATAAATGCGAAGTAATGTGCATTGGAAAACAATCCCAACTATACATCTAAAATGATGGAGGTCTAAATGAGCTGTTTCCACTCAAGAAAGATATCTTGGAGTCTTTGTGGAGCATGGGGTTGAGTCCCTGCCCATCCTGGCTAACAGCCATTGATAGACCTGCCTTTCATCAACTTAACTAATTCTTTTTTGACCCCAGTTATATGTTAGGTCTTCAACATCCCCTGGCAATGAGTTCCACAGATTGACTGTGTGTTGGAGTACTTCTTTGTTTGCTTCACACCTATTACTTTCATTGAGTGACTCCTGGTTCTTGTGTTATGTGGGGTAAATAACACTTATTTATTCACTTTCTCCACACCAGTCATGATTTTATAGACATCTGTCATATCCTCCCTTAGTTGTCTGTTTTTCAAGCTGACCATTCCCAGTCTTTTTAATCTCTTCATATGAAATCTGTTCCATACTCTTAATTTCCCACCCCCCCCCCTGTACTTTTCTTCATTTCTAATAGATCTTTTTGAAATGGGATGATCAGAACTGCATGCAGTATTCAAGGTGTGGGCATACCATGGCTTTATATTGTGAAATTATGCTTTATTGCAGGAGTCAGCAACCTCTGGCACACGGCTTGCCAGGGTAAGCACCCCGGCGGGCCGGGCCAGTTTGTTTACCTGCTGTGTCCGCAGGTTCGGCCGATCGCAGTTCCCACTGGCCGTGGTTCGCTGCTCCAGGCCAATGGGGGCAGCAGGAAGCTGCGGCCAGCACATCCCTTGGGCTGCTCCACTTCCCGGCGCCCCCATTGGCCTGGAGCAGTGAACTGCGGCCAGTGGGATCCGCAATTGGCTGAACCTGCGGACGCAGCAGGTAAACAAACTGGCCCGGCCCACCAGGGTGCTTACCCTGGCAAGCTGCATGCCAGAGGTTGCCAACTCCTGCTTTGTCGTCTTATTAGCTATCCCTTTCCTAATGGTTCCTAACATTCTGTTAGCTTTTCGACTACTGTTGCACACTTGGTGGATGTTTTCAGAGAACTATCCACAATGACTCCAAGATCTCTTTGAGTGGTAACAGATAATTTAGACCCCATCATTTTGTATATGTAGTTGGGATTATGTTTTCCAACGTGCATAACTTTGTATTTATCAACAATGGGTTTCACCTGACATTTTTGTGCCCAGTTACTCAGTTTTGTGATATCACGTTGTAACTCTTCTCAGTCTGCTTTTAAATACAATTATGTAATTTTCTATCATCTGCAAACTTTCTCACCTCACTGTTCACTCATTTTTCCAGATCACTTATGAATATGCGGAACAGCACTGGTCTCAGTTCAGATCCCTGGGGGACCTCGCTATTTACCTCTCCATTCTGAGAATTGACTATTTATTCCTACCATTTGTCGCTTGTCTTTTAACCAGTTACTAATCCGTAAGAAGACCTTTCTGTTACATGACTGCTTACTCTGTTTAAGAGACTTTGGTGAGGGACCTTGCTAAGTACACTATATCACCCTTGTCCACATGCTTACTTAAGGTGACCAGATGTCCCGATTTTATAGGTACAGTCCCAATTTGGGGGGCTTTTTCTTATATAGGCACCTATTACCCCCGACCCCTGTCCTGATTTTTTACACTTGCTATCTGGTCACCGTATGCTTACTGGCCCCCCCCGAAGAATTCTAATAGATTGGTGAAGCACAATTGCCCTTTACAAAAGCTATTTTGGCTCTTGTTCAACAAATTGGGTTCACCGTTGTGTCTGATAATTCTGTTCTTCACAATAGTTTCAACCAATTGGTCTGATTCTGAAGTTAGGTTTATCAGCCTGTAATTAGCAGGCTTGCCTCTGGAGCCTTTTTAAAAAGCTAGCATCACATTAGCTATCCTACAGTCACCTATTTGGTACGGAAGCTGATTCAAGCAATAGACCAGTTAGTAGTTTCTGCAATTTCATATTTGAATTCCTTAAAAACTCTTGGGTGAATACCATCTGATCGCAGTGACTTTGTTACTATTTATCAATTTGTTCCAAATCCTCCTGTATTGACACCTCAATCCATGAGAGCTCCTCATGCTTTTTAAGCCAATCTCATGATTTTGGGGGCCTGGCTCGTGATTTTTGAGTGCTTGAGAATGGCAAGTTTGTATTTTAGATGGATTAAGTATGATACTTTTCATTAAGACTAAATTCCAAGGATAGATCTTCAGTTTGGGGCTAAAAAGGACACTGGAAATATCACAATTAAAGACATTGCCCAGAACATCTTGTCTCTTGAAATAACTGCCTTGCAGACGAGTAGAACATAATCTAGAACTTACTCCACTGCTACAAAGGCCTCTTCCAGCAATTACACCAGAAATTAGATTGCACCAGAGCAGCTATTGCTCCTATAGACACACAGCAGGGTCAAGTAGTTTCATGCCTAACTAATCTGGAAAATTAAACTACAGGGATGGAAAAATATATGTAATTTAGATTGAAAGGGATTTTCAAGGTCACCATAGTTAGTGTGCTCACTAATGTAAGCTAACATGAGTAAAGAAAATAAGGTTCTACAATATATACAGATGGTGGAAAATTAACCCCATGCATACATTGTTACTAGGGTGGCAAGGAAGTGTAGAAAAGGAGGATCTGACTGGCTATCTAATATTCCACCTAAATAAAGATGGTCAGGAATAGAAGGAACAGCATATAGAGCTAGGACTGAGTGAATAATGCATGTTTTGGTTTTGCTGGCCATTTGGAAAAATTGGAGGGGAAATTGTTTTGGGTTGAACCAAAAAACAATTTTTTTGAAATTTTCAAAAAATTGAAAAGTTGAAAAAAAATAGTTTCAGGTTGAACTAAATGTTTCTTTTGCACAGAAATGAAATGTTTAATTGTGATTTTGATCTTTTAAAATGTTTTTGATTGTTTTAATAAAAATTAAAGGAAATATTGAAACAAAGTTGCTTTGAACTGAAAACTTGAAATGTTTCATTTCCATCAAAACAAACTGTTTTGATTTTTTTGGGATTTTTAAGAGTTCTTCCACCCCACTGAAACAATCTAGTAAAATTGACACATTCACAAAATGTTTTGATGCCACCTGTGGTGGTGTATGCACACCCCGTCCCCTGTCAGGGTGGACAGTGGGTGTGTGGACACCACGGTTACGGTTACTGTCTACCAGACTCTCCCAGACCTCACCACATTGAGGTACAAAGGTCAGAGTGAAAGCAGCAGCCCCTGTGTCCAGGGCAGCACGGCCCAGCGGCCAACACCTGAGAGTGATCTGCCACTAGGTCATCAGGGAATTCCATCAAAACACACTGACCTCATACAGGTGAGATATACCACTCACTCACCCTCCCTAGGTCACTTCCTACCATGCTTCCTGAAGCTGTGCTCCATGGGATAGTAGGTCTCTGGGCTCCTCAGCATGCGTTATTCCCTGGGGCTCCATTGGCCACAGATCTCCAATCTGCTTCTCAGGATCTCCGGCTGCTGCAGGCAAGGGCTATGATGGCTACACAGCTGGAGACTCCCTCAAAGGTTCTCCCTTTCCTGCAGTCCATCCACACTGAGCCGGATTGCTCCCTTTTATACTGGCATGGCACTTGGCACAAGCCCAGTACAGTCTGAGGGGTGCGACTTCCTCCGCCCATAGTATGGTGTTAACCCCTTCCAGCCCAGTATGGGGTATGCACACCACCAAATCTGCATTTTCCACAGAAGAAATGTTTTGTGTGAGAAATTTCACCCAGCTCTATAGAAAATCAGTTGCGGGAGAATCAATGCTCTAGTTATCAAGAAAGTGATGTTCAGTTCATCTGATCTGACATACAAAGGTCAAATCCCCAAAGTGGCTTGAGATAGAGGGAATTAACCTATAAATCCCACCCAATTCTTTTCTTCCAAAATCTAAGTCTTTGCACACAAGCAAAGAGGAGATCCTGGTAGCTCTTTAAAAGAAGGGGTGGGAGTCAGTCTCATACTTCCTGCAAAGCTGGGAGTCCCCACACACCATGTGAAGCCATTTGTGTTTTGAGATTGAGGTGCAGTAAAATGCTCATTGGACAAAGTACAGCAAACTATACAGGGGGTGGTTCAGATTCTGGCATACATGATGCCTAACGGACAACAGATCTACCTCTTCTTTTCATTCTGAAGGAATGTTTGGTTTCAAAGGCATTGATAAGCTATTGGGCTGTTACTGTAGCTTTCCTTCTTTAGGTCACCAGTGAGCAATATCCTTGCCAGCTAAAGTTCAGCAGAATGAATGTTTTTCATATGCAAACTTGGATCTGTTTTGTTGTCAACATATGTCAATATTAATTTTATCTTTTATTTGGGGGAGGGAAAGCTCAGTGTTTTGAGCATTGGCCTGCTAAACCCAGGGTTATGAGCTCAATCTTTGAGGGGGCCACTTAGGGATCTAGGGCAAAAAATCTGCCTGGGGATTAGTCCTGCTTTGAGCAGAGGGTTGGACTAGATGACCTCCTGAAGTCCTTTCCAACCCTGACATTCTATTTGCTAAGCTTTTGGTTTGTAGTCTAATATTGTGAGGTCTTAGAAGGATTGAGGTTTGACTTCTGGCAATCTGATGGATGTTTTTTGTTTTAAGATCTAAAGTGCTATGGGGTGGATATTTTATACCATTGTAACTCAAATTGTAGTTATCAAAGATTAAAAATAAAATAAGGTAAAAAACTCAGAATGAAAACATTTTTTTGCATAGTAGTTGTTGTCAAATATGGTTTGGCAACACCTGAACGTTGACCCTAAACTGCACCATGGGGAACATTTAATGAGTATATACGCAAATAAACATTTCTGCATTTCCTGCTGATCTATCAGTTCTTAATACACATCTTGCCATCTTTACAAATATTTCACCATGATTAACTGGTCTATTTGAAATAGGAGTGTTGCTGATACTCCATAAACAGCATATTAGCTTTTAAAAATATAATTAGCACGCTTATCCACAATTCATTTCTACTGTACATATCCACTGAATCTCATGTTTCTGTCAGTTTCTAGGATGTGCTTGCTGGCTGCAAGAAGATATATTATATCACACTCATGGGAAAATTTTTGGTTTCCAAACCACAGCTTACCGGGTCACAGAATCCATCTAATTTTGTAAGAAGAAACCTTCGAACAGATAGAAAATTTAGCTGAGACAGTGTTAGGGCTGTAATATAAAACCACATTACTAGAATGTTGTTTAAAAAAATCTAAAGCCAGGAAATTCAATGGTAAGGTTCTGCAAGCAGTATGAGGCCTCTGGTCCTGCATGTGCATATCTTTACACATGTGAGTAGTCCTAAGACTGCTCATGTGAGTAAAGTTACATATATACCACTCTGTCAGCTCAGGGCTTTAGCTCCGAGAAGAAAGATGGGCTACTGTTTAAGGTTCTAAATCTAGCCTGAGACTTGGGAAACGGTTGTTCCACCACAGCTTTGGGGATGATCTGGGACATAGGCTCAGATCCTGACGGATATTTAGGTGCGTAACTCTCACTGGGATCTGGGCAGTAATGTCTCAGTTCTCTCTGTATATAGTGGGAATAATCACAATTCCCTACCTCAGAGGGGTGTTGGAAGGATAAATACACTAAAGATTGTGAGGCGCTCAGATACTATGGTGATTGAGGCTACAGATGCACCTTTGATAGACAGCGCTGATGACGCATACCTTCTTCCTCTCCATCTAATAGAGATACTGGTATAAATATCCCTGCAAGACGGTGAGCAGCTCCCACTGGGAATTTAGTGCTAGCCTTTTCGGTTTCTTTCAAGCACTATAGTAAATCATTTGTAATGGAATACTTGGCATACAGTAAAAAAACAAACAAACAAGAAAACTCTCCTATCATCTTGAGTAACAGGGTGAAGTTTTCTGACTTGTGCTATACAGGAGGTCAGACTAAATGATCTAATGGTTCCGTCTGGCCTTAAAATCAGGAGCGGCGCCAGAGTTTCTGGCGCCCCAGGGAGAATTCAGGGGGGCAGCATTTTGTGTGCTCCTCATGGAGAGCGCAGGAGCTTCCGGTTCCACTCCCGTCGTGCCGCCGAAGAAGGACCCTCCGCCGAAATGCCGCAGGTGACAGCGGCAGTCTTTGAACTGCTCAATTACCTGCTGCTGTTTTCTGCGGCACATCGGCAGAAGGTCCTTCTTCGGTGGCGCGACGGGAGCGGAACCGGAAGCTCCCGTGCGCCCCATGGGGAGTGCACAAAATGCTGCCCCCCGAATCCTGGCACCCTAGGCGACTGCCTTAGCCTAGGGTCTCCTAATGGAAGCGCCGGCCCTGCTTAAAATTGGCAGATCTGTGAATGTCCTCCTGGAGACTGATGGTGAAAGTTCATGTCTCTACCCTGAAATTAGTCTCTCCTAGACCTGTGCAGTTTCTTCAGGTCTAAGACAGCCCAGATTCCTCCTGATCTTTTTCTTACTATGGAGAATGTGGAGCGAACCCTCTTTAGACAGATTGGGATGTTTTTCTCCAAGAAAAGCCTTTCAAAAACAAAGCTGCATCAAGTGAAAAAACAAAACAAAACCCAGTCCCTGCCAATTACAGGTGTCCTGGAATGCATTCAGGCAAAATGCTCTGAGTTGAGAACTGCCTGTTTCATTCACACATTTTTAAAAAGTATATTTCCAGTGTTATGAAGAGGCATACTCCCAAGAAGGGAAAGGGCATTTATATGGAAGTCTATAACTCATTAAAGAATTATCTGTAACCTAGAATAAAAACTGTTTGCTCTTCCCATCACCTTGTACATTTAAGAACCACAAATCAACAAATAGTATAAAAGGAAGTTAAACTCTTTAACCAGTCTGGAAGGGGATCATCACTGAGAATGTCTAAGAATTACCTTGTTTGCTGCCTCTGAAATGTAAGCCAAAACTGAAGGCATCCTTTACTACTCACCCTGCCTTTGGTATCAAGAATTGTCTCCATCAAAATATTTGGTTAATATTTGTTAGTATTGATCTTTAATGAGTTACATAGAAAAATACTTGAGGCACAGACGCATATATAATGGGCAAAATACACTCATTACTTTGAGGAAGTTCACTTTATACACTGAAATTCTTGAACAAGTAATTATATCTAAATTAAAGATAAAAATATCTATACATGAAATATGTAGCAGTTCACTGGCAAAGCTGTTAAGGTTGCAGGTTCTCAACAGTGTCCTGTGCTTGTTGTGTGCCTCCAGAATGGGAGAGTTTAATGCTCAACATTCAAATGTTACTAAATGAGGAAATGTGGCAGCACATTCTCTGTACAAGAATCACAGGAATGTAGGGCTGCAAGGGAACTTGAGAAGTCATCTAGTCTAAACCCATATGCTGAGGCTGGACCAAGTAAACCTAGACAATGACTGACAAATATTTAACTTATTCTTAAAAATCTCCACTGATGCGGATTCCACAACCTCCCTTGGAAGTCTATTCCAGAGCTTAAACATCCTTATAGGAAAAGCTTTCTAAATTGTATTTAACCTAAATCTCTCTAGTTGCAGATTAAGTCAATTACTTCTAGTCCTGCCTTCAGAAGACAAGGAGCACAACTGATTACAATCCTCTTTATAACAGCCCTTAAAGTATTTGAAGACGGTTATCAGGTTCCCCAGAGTCTGAGTTTTCAAAACAGTAGGGCACAATGCAGTAAATATCTGTTTGCCCGAGTCTTTGACCAACTGACAAACCTGCAGTACATCTAAGAATGGGGATTTTATTTTTGTATTTCTTCAATTGGTGTAAGGCATCCAAAGGCTCAGGTAAAGTGCACTATGTATAAGTAGCTTCCCAAATATATTACTGGCAAATATACCATCCAAGTTCAGTATATACACAGAAAGCCCTTCTTCCATAAACAAACGTGGCACCAAGATTCAGCATTGGAAAAAGGAGAATGTCTGAATTTGAGCCATCTGTTTTCACACATGGAAACATATTTTAAAGGATTTACTAACATAGCAAATAAGAGGTTGCATCAATTATTCATTTAACACAAAACATTTGAGGTGTTTGATTTTTGCACAACTTCTGATAAAAATGCAGGCTATTCTACAGAGGTTCTTATGGCACAATCATCATTGTAGTATCTGAACACTTCCAGTAGGGCATCAGAAAACATGGACTACATATCTGCTATGTGGTGGTGGTTCTCTCACTCTCTCCACAGGGGGAGACGCACATGTGCTGAAGTGTCTTGTTTTTGTAGAGGTTAGGTTGTTTGCTTGTTTTTTTAAAATAGACATGTTGCTATGTATTTATATAAAGCATAAAGGGCTCTTCCATGGCTTACCGCTCCATTACGAACACTGGAATATCTCTATGTTTATAATAAAAAGCTCTCATGCCTGCAAGTGCTTAAAAATAAAACCAAACCAATATTCAACTTTGAGTGGTGTATGACAAGCAACTTTTACTCTTCATCTTTTAACAGATAAAATACCTTTCCAGAGATAAAATTTATCTAGGCATTTAGTCCTCATTGTAGTATCTGAGCAGTTCATAATCATTAATGGGTTTTATCTTCCCATTGCCCCTGTGAAGTAGAGAAGTAGCATCCCAATATTACAGATGAGGAACTAAGACACAGGGAAAGTTATGTGACTTGCCCAAAATCACAGAAGGAATTTGTGGTTGAGCCAGGAATTGAAACTAGGTGTTTGAGACCTCAGTTCAGTGCTCTAGATGCTAGCCAACCCTTCCTACACTATGGCAGTAATTAATCACAGAAATCAGAAACAAGTCATCCTGCTCATACAGGAAAGATTATGGCAGCAGATCACAGGAGCCAGGAAACTTTGTCCTCATGGAGTTTCCCAGTGATTTTGCCCTCAAGTGGGAGGGCTCTTGGAGTATGCAGAAAGGGCACAGCCTCCTAAGCTGGTGATCCTGGTGACACCCAGAGAAAAGGTGTCCTAGAGCAGTGAGTCCCATGCACCAGCTTCATTGCTCCCCTTTCGTTTTGCACCATGCTTGCAAGGAGCTGCTTGACACTGCCTGTTTCTCCACCATGAAGGCAGGTCCTATGGGAGATAATGGTGCTTCAAACAACATTAACTCCCAGTCTCTTAGGACATCTGTAGGGCCTGCAAGGGGCAATGCCATGGAATGTGGCCAGTCCCTGCCTTCAAATACTTCTTGCACCCTCCTCACATCCTGCCAAAAAAATCCTACAGAGCTCTGATCTTGTGCAGTTCCAGCTTCCACAGGATCTGAAGGAGAGTTTGTGGTTCCCTGGCAGGAACTGCTGAATGAGATGGACGACACATGGATAATGCAATCCCAGAGAAAAGACTAGTCTTTCCTCTTCCAGTGCAATAACACAGTCACTCTTTGCCACCAGTAACTTCAAAAGAGATTAACTGAACTAGAGTAACGCAGTGCATCTCTCATTAAAAAATAATCAGAATAATATATTAACTAACTACTGAGGCCATGTCTATACTACAAATTGCTTCAGTATAATTTATGTCGCTCAGGGGCATGAATAATCCATATCTCTGAGGGATCTTAGTTATACTTACCTAAGCACCTCTGGGGATAGTGTTACATCGGCAGGAAAGCATCTCCCGTCAACATAGCTACTGCTTCTCATGAAGGCAGGAGTTATTAAACCTATGGCTTAGAGAAGTGGTCCCCAACCTTTTCGTCTGGCGGGCGCCAGATGAAAGACCATGGTGGCGGATGAGCATCCGCCGAAATGCTGCCGAATTTCGGCGGCAACGCCTCTCAATGACGTTGCTTGTCGGTGGCAAGCGGCAACATCAAGAGGCGTCGCCGTCAAAAAGCCGACGAATTTTGACGGCATTTCAGCGGATGCTCGGCCGCCGGCCAGGATGCGGACGCATTTAGATGCCCCCGTGGGCGCCATGGCGCGCGCGCGGGCACTGCGTTAGGGACCACTGGCTTAGAGTATCTTCACCAGAAGCACTACAGTGGCGCAGCTACATCAGTGTACCTGTGCCCTGTAGCTTCTGTAGCGTTGACATAGCCTGAGTCATTGTACAGTGGAGGCAAGAAGTGTCAGATCAGCTGGTGAAACTACAGCACCAAGTTTTAGTCAAAAAAACTGAATAGGAGAGATGGAGTTGAGAATCAGGGCAAGGTCCTCAAAGACACTCAGGTCTGTGGGAGGAGGGTGTAAGAGAGAAATGTGGAATGGAAAAAGATAAAAACACATTTTTTTAAATGATACTTCAGAGGTAATAGGAATCCCCACACAGTTATTGAAAAAAATAGAACTTCAGGATTTATTTTATTGCCATGGCATGCGGGCACATCACAGATAAAACAGACATTGTGTAAGTCAGGCTTCAGAAGAGGCAGAAGAAGTCAAAGTGTCTCAAGAGAGAAAACCAAAGACTATCAGCAAATGTTCCTCAACTGATCTAGTGTTGAGCAGAGAAGTGATGAGGTATCGGTGTAATGAGAGATTTTGCTTTTAGCTGTTTTGAAAAACCTTACAGCACCTTGATAGAGACTGTCAGAGAGAAACTGGGGGGAGAATAAAGGGAAGGGGAGGGTTAAATATTATAAAAATGTCACCTCTCCCCATTGATATCCAATGATCCGATTTAGTTGGGGATTGGTCCTGCTTTGAGCAGGGGGCTGGATTAGATGACCTCCTGAGGCCCCTTCCAACCCTGAAATTCTGTTATGATTCTATGATATAAGTAAGGTGGTGACAGTATCAGGACACTTTGATTTGCATAAAACAGCAGTTAATTTTAAGATTAAGGCTTTAGATAAATAGTAATTAGTGATCATTTAAAGTTAGAAATCCATAATGGCAGATGCATTAATCCTCTATAGAAGACACAGGGTTAGGGTATGCAAAGTTCCAGCAACTCATAGGGAGGAGCTTTGCTATCTAAAAATAGGTATGATATAGTAGGCAGGATCTAGAAGTATGCTAATTACAGGAAGCTGATTGGCTGAGCCAGGTTAATAAATTATGTTAATAAGCTGACCTTGCAAGAGCAACCAGTATATAAGACCAACAGAGCAGGCTTGGGGGTGGGGGTGAAGATGAGAAGCCCCAGGCAGCAGCATCTCAAGATGATTCTGGAAAGCAGCTACCTGCAGAAGCAGCAGGAGAATCCGGCGAGCAGCAGCTTTAGACCACAGTAGTTATGGAAGCCTCTAAGGCAGCAGAAACTGAGGCTTCTGAGACCGCCCGAGGAAGATGGTAGTAACAGTTCCAATCATCACTGCAGCCCACATGGCAACCTGACAGCATCTCCTTCCTTTTGTGACAGAGCAGAAAGACCTTTATAGACGGTATCAGAGGGCTGTAAGAAAAGTAGACGCTGTGATTTTATCTCTAGTAAAAAGGAATGATTGGGAGTGCTCGTCAATAAAGCTGGATGCTTGTGTCTGAGTGAGATCCACCTCACCAATCCTGCAACCGGCTGATCACTGCTCACAGGATGTTAGTGTTAAGCAAACGATTTCATTCAATCTGTAACATTGTAATAGTCTCTTTTACCTGCATGTAAAGGTCATGCATACTATATCATATCAAATAACAGCAGCGGATTATAACATTAACACTAAGGCCTTTGTATGCAGGTTTCAGAGTAGCAGCCACGTTAGTCTGTATCTGCAAAAAGAACAGGAGTCCTTGTGGCACCTTAGAGAATAACAACTTTATTTGAGCATAAGCTTTCGTGGGCTACTGCTTATGCTCAAATAAATTTGCTAGTCTCTAAGGTGCCACAAGGACTCCTATTCTTTTTGTATGCAGGGTTTCTACATGCCTATTGGTGTAACTGCTATGTGGTCTGTGTATCCTCCATATTCTGTTTTGGTTTCTTTTTTGTTTTGTCACTTTATTATATGACTCTTTAAATGTAATTCTATTGTGCTTTATGTATTCTTTTTTGCTTTATTAGATACATTGTAACTACTTATTTCTTCTAAATAAATATTGTTTTAGAAGAATTACTGCTTGTGTGACTATCCTAGAGCAGAAGGCTGTATCAGTGTCCTTCCAAGGGCTAGCAAGATTAGCTTGCTCTGAGGAGCTCTCTGCGGGTTGGAGACAAGCCCCGTGGTAACAGCCTGGCAATTCCTCTGCAGTGGACCACTATCTTATTACCCCTTTGCAGAAAGCAAATTACATAGTCTTAGGCACACCATCATTGATTGGAGTGTCTGCGAACTAAATCTTGGGGTAACAGCTGAATCTTAAACTACATAGGGGAATGGTTCGTGGAGCCCTTTCAGCAGAGGCAGATTAAAATTTATTGGAGCCCTGGGCACAGAGAACTTTTGGGCCCCCCATACTGCTCGCCATGGAACCTCGCTCCCTGCTCCTCCTCTCTCCCTGAGGCCCCACTCCCAGCCAGGCCAGAAGTTGGAGACTGGCCATGGTAAGAGACACCGAGGGAGCCTGGGCTGCTGAGGAGCCCTAGACCTTCCATCCACCTTGAGACACAAGCCAGGGGCTCTTCTCTTCCCACTCAGGGCAGGTGGAGGATCTGAGACTCTCCACAGCAGCCCAGGCTCCTTGGGCATCTCTTACTGTGGCCCAGCTTCAGCTTTTAGCTTGGCCAGGGCCCCAAGGGGAAGAGGAGGAGCAGGGGACAGGATCATAGTTCAGGCACCAGTGCCCCACCCCCTTCTACCAAGGTTCTGGTGCTCCTGCAGGGGCCCCCCATGCATTAGTCCACCACTGGCTTTCAGATAGTCCACAACACACAGTCCCTGGACACACAAATAAATCAGTGGGGAAGAAAGGAGAATAAAGAGGTTGAAAGTGAGGGAGCCCAGGGTAACCCATGAAATGAAGGCACATGAGAACCCCTACTACAGATCTTTATATATTAAGGGTGGGTGAACTATAGTGTCAAAACAAGAGAGTCTGGCTTTGCTCTGTATATGTCAAAAAGGAGCAATAAAGGCAGATTCATCATGCTCCTTTAGCATTACATGGATCAGACCCACCTTTCCACCTTTTTACCAGATCTTTGGAGGACACAAATGGGGTCTCAGTATCCCCTCCAACCATAGCTGAAGATGGAGGGACAGCTGTAGCTCATAGCCTCCTGTGACAACTCTGTTCAGGTCCTACAGAGATCCTGACAGGGTCCTCCACCACAGAGAAGAGCACTGAGGACTTGCTTTTTCTTCTGCTTGTTCTGTTACATTAGAAATATCTTTGGGGAAAAAAAGCAACCCAAACATTGTTGAACTTATCCATGTGTGTAGCAGCCCTATTTATAGCATATCTCTGGCACTGAACCAGAAGCAAGTGAGAGACCAATGCAGCACCTGGAACGAGGTTGGGAAGGACTGCAAGGACATGGAACATGAGTGTGGTGCGATGACAAGGGTGAAGATGGAAGCCTGCATGGAGGAAGAATGGGAACACCTGTATGAGGATGTGGCTGAAGACGCAATCCTCAAACTGGAAGGGCACTACAGTCTGCAATAGATGAATCTTCTCATGGGCTTTTCCCTCCTATGCTCCCAGTGAAGCTAGCTGTAATAGTTGCCATTCACATCCCTCATAGTGCTTTATCAGGATCACAAGTTCACAGACTCATGGGAAAGAGAAAGGCCGTGGTGCTAACTTCTACCACGCATCCTGTGGCAAAGACAATTAACCCCAAAGCAGCTACACAAATGCTACATGGCAGGAAGCTAGAGGAGAATAAATATTATCCCAAGAATACTTCAACTACAAGTGGGAAAAAGCATTAGATTTTTGACAGAATTGCTTGACCACACTTCGGTTCGTTATGAAATATATTCAAAAGACTAAATGTCAATCTGGTTTATTGCTAAAAGCCTATATTAACATAGTACTGGAAAAAGGTCCAATATGATACCAGTCTCCAGGAAGCCATCTCATACAGGGTTGTCACATTCACTTTATGCAGAAGGTGTGCTCCCAAATTTACACCCCCTAATACCATCTTTGTATACCCTACCAGTTGACAAGTAAAGGAAGCTATGTGCATCATCTGAAACTAGATATAACCACTCAGCTTTCTACCTTGTTCTTCTGGTATCACGGTGTATTCCTTATCTCTTTGTTCTGAATACATGCAGTCCAGGTACTAAGGAGCATGAAGGCATTGTACCATGGCAGAACATTCATGTTTTTGTCCTTTTCCTTTAGGATATTCCAGTATTAGCCTGAGAGAGTAACTCCCTACTTCTTGCTATGTCCCAATCCTGATAGCTGTCCTATCTACTTAAGCCAAAGCTTACTTCAGCTAATGCATGGTGTTTTGGAAAACCTTGACATGAGTGGAAAGAATTGTGGGAGAGAATAATACATTCAGTTAATTTCTCAACCCTTATGTCAAGATTCCTCCCCCACTCTGAACTTTAGGGTACAGATGTGGGGACCTGCATGGACACTTCTAAGCTTAATTACTAGCTTAGATCTGGTAACACTGCCACCATCCAGAAATTTCAGTGTCTGGAACACTTCCTGTCCCCCCAAAACTTTCCCCTCCCTGGGCAGCCTTGAGAGGCTTTTTGACGAAGTTCCTGGTGAACACCAATCCAACCCCTTGGATCTTAACACAAGGAGAATTTAACCATCCCCCCTCCTTTCCCCCACCAATTCCTGGTGAGTCCAGATCCAATCCCCTTGGATCTTAAAACAAGGAAAAATCAATCAGGTTCTTAAAAAGAAAGCTTTTAAATAAAGAAAGAAAGGTAAAAATCATCTCTGTAAAATCAGGATGGAAAATACTTTACAGGGTAATCAGATTCATATAGCCCAGAGGAACCCCCTCTAGCCTTAGGTTCAAAGTCACAGCAAACAGAGGTAAAATCCTCTCAGCAAAAAGAAACATTTACAAGTTGAGAAAACAAAAACAAGACTAACACACCTTGCCTGGCTGTTACTTACAAGTTTGAAACATGAGAGACTGATTCAGAAAGATTTGGAGAGCCTAGATTGACGTCTGGTCCCTCTTAGTCCCAAGAGCGAACAACCCCCAAAACAAAGAGCACAAACAAAGACTTCTCCCACCAAGATTTGAAAGTATCTTGTCCCCTTATTGGTCCTCTGGTCAGGTGTCAGGCAGGTTCACTGAGCTTCTTAACCCTTTACACGTAAAAGAGGCATTAACCCTTAACTATCTGTTTATGACACCTTATATAATACTATACCTAGCATATGTATTGGCTAACAAGATTCTAGACATTAAGTGGCTGACAACCTGTCAATGGACCAACTATACTATCGGCACTGTGGTCATAATTATTGAGGGTCAGTAATACAGGAGGGGAAAAAGACTTTTAAATGATTCCAGGGAAAACACTGGCTCTCTGTTCCTTGAAGACATCCAGAATGCTGCTGACAGAATCATCCCCCTTTTCCCATCTCATAAGTCAGAGTGGGCAAACTTTTTGGACTGAGGGCCACATTTGGGTGAGAAAATTGCATGCAGGGCCATGAAAGTAGGACCAGGGTTGGGGTGCAGAAGGTAGTGCAGAGTGTGGGAGCAAGTATGGTGTGCAGGAAGGGGCTCAGGGCCAGGGGTTGGGGTGCAGGAGGGGTGTGGGGTGTAGGAAGGGGCTCAGCGGAGGGGGTTGGGGTGCAGAGTGCGGGAGGGGGCTCAGGGCAGGGGTGCAAGAGTGGTGCAGCGGGGGTTGGGGTGTGGGGTCCAGGAGGAGTTCAGGGTGCAGACTCCGGCCCAATGCTGCTTACCTAGAGTGACTCTGGGGTGGCAGCAGTGTGCCCTGGGGCCAGGGCAGGCTCCCTGCCTGCCCTGGCCCTGCACAGCTCCTGGAAGTGGCCAACACCACATCCCTGTGGCCCCTGGAGAAGGGGCGGGAACCGTGGCCAATGGGAGCTTTGGGGTAGGTACCCGCAGGCGACGGCAGCATGCAGTGCCCTCTGCCCCTGCCAGGGGTCAGAGGGACATGGTGCAAGCTGCTTCCACGAGTGGCATGAGGCCCATAGCGCCACAGGGGTGGCAGTCCCAGGGGCTGGACTCAAAGCCCTGACGGGCTGGATGCAGCCCGCAGGCTGCAGTTTACCTACTCCTGTCATAAGTGAATGACAGTGAAAGACATCAATAGCAGCAATTTCAGGCTCTAGGCATTAGCTCCACACAACAGTGAAATGGCCAATGACAGAATGAGCTGAGAACAAGCAAGCAGCACAGAAAGGCCAGCCTCACGTAAACCAGCACAACTGGACGTTACACCCTTACTACTGGGGCTGCAATGGGGACGTGAGGGGTCCTCTCCAGGATCTGCCTAAGCATCAAGATGAGACACCACTCACAATAGGTAGGGCAGATGTTCAGAGTATGATCAAGTGGGCTTTTCTGGACTTCATAGTTTGGCTCCCCTTTAGTTTGGATACTCCATAAGCAGGGCCAGACTAAGGCATGTGACCCCGATTCCTAGAGTTATGTGATTATCAGAATCCCAGCTGTCATTTAACAAAAAGAAAAGTTTCTAGTCCTCATGGATGCAAAGAAAAGTATGAACACACACCCAACGCAGCAATGATTGCTAGCATCTGTCAACAGCCTTCATCCGAGGGAGTCATTGGAGTGTGAGGGGAAGGGCACCCTACTGCTGCTCCCACCACTGCCACTGGTCCATAAGGGGAAGGGAGGGCCTCCTGGTCTCGCTAGGTAGCCAGGAAGGAAATGGAAACACTCCCAAGTCCCCTAGAGCAGAGGGCCCCCCATGCAGAACACTGGCTGCCAGCCTTGCACTATGGCAGGGGTGGGCAAACTACAGCCCGTGGGCCACATCTGGCCCCCAACTTCCTAGCCTGGGAGGCTCACCCCAGCCCTTCCCCTGCTGTCCTCCCTCTCCCGCAGCCTCAGCTCACTTGCTCCACCGCTGGTACAATGCTCTGGGCAGTGGGGCTGTGAGCACCTGGGGCCGCACAGCTGCAGAGTTCGGCCTGACCCAGTGCTCTGTGCTGCACAGTGGCAGCAGTGTGGCTGTAGTGCCGCTAGCCACCGCTACTCCAGGCAGCATGGTAAGGTGGCAGGGAGGGGGCTTGGATAGAGGGCAGGGGAGTTTGGGGGGGGTGAGCAGGGGTGGATAGGAGTCGGGGGGAACAGGGGGATGAACGGGGACAGGGGTTTTAGGGGGCAGTCAGGAATGAGAAGAGGGGTTGGATGGGGTGGCAGGGGTCCAGGGGCTGTCAGGGAACAGCAGGGGTTGGATGGGGCAGGAGTCCTGGGGGGCAGATAGGAGGTGGGGGTCATGCCATGACCCCCTCCCCAACTGGCCTGCCGAACAATTTACAAAACCTGATGTGGCCCTCAGGCCAAAAAGTTTGCCCACCCCTGCACTATGGGATCAGAAAGGTGGCCCTGACTGAAGCAATACCCATTTGTGGCTAGAAAGAGAAGCACCTCCTACAGCAGACTGTGGAGGTATTGGTAATATGCTCATCCCTCTTCTTTAGGCTGTGATCAGCAAGGAGACAGATATCAGTGTCATTGTCTTTAGCCGTGGTATTAACAATCTGCAGAGCAGGGCCAGTGCAACCATTTAGGCGAACTAGGCGGTTGCCTAGGGCGCCAAGATTTGGGGGCGCCAAAAAGTGATGCCCCCTCCCCCCCCAATTTTTAAATGGTTGCAGCCGCTGCTGCTGGAGGGGCTGAGCTGCCGGCAGCAGCAGCTGCCTGCCGCCGGCAGCCCAAGGTGTCCCCCGGAAAAAGAGAGAGATTACAGCGAACTGCCGCTGCGCCGCGCAGCCCGGCAGCCCAGGGCGCCCCCCGCCCCGGGGTCAGCGAGCGCCGCCGCGCCCGCAAGCCCAGGGGCGCCCCCACCCCCAGGGTCAGTGAGGGGGGGCCCCCACCCCGCCGCAGCCGGGCAGCCCCGCCATTTCCCCCAAAAAGAGAGAGATTACAGCGAACTGCCGCTGCGCCGCCGGCAGCCCAGGGCGCACCCCCCCCTCCCCGGGGTCAGGGGCAGCGAAATGTCCCGGCGCCTAGGGCGCCAGAAACCCTAGCGCCGGTCCTGCTGCAGAGATGCACAGGGCAGTTCCCTCTCAAAGCTATCATTCCAGGCTCTGCAGACTTGTGCAAATATTGCACCGTCAGTTAGGATGGGGTCATTCCCCTCCCCGTCAGGCCTCTTGGTCCTGGCTCTCTGCAGATGGGGTCAGTCCCCTCCTCTGATGCTATAGGTCTGTACAGATTCAAGCGTGTTGGTCATTCTGGGGTCAGTCCACCCCTTTGGGACCATTGGTCCAGGCTTTCTGCAGAATCAGGCAGGGTCGCTGTGTTGGTCATCCTGGAGTCAGTCCACTCTCGTGGGGCTATTGGTCCAGGCTCTCTGCAGACTCAGGCAGCGTCGCTGTGTTGGTCACCCTGGGGTCAGGCCACTCTCTTGGGGCTACTGGTGCAGGGTCTCTGCAGACAAAAGCAGCACTGCTATGTCAGTCACTATGGGGTCAGTCTCACTTACTTGGGGTATCACTGCATGCTCCCCGCAGACTCACAGTATCAGTCACTCTGGGCTAACTCCCCTTTACTGGGGCAGCCTGTAAGGCTCTCTGCAGACTCAGGCAGCATTGCTCTATTGGTCACTTTTGCAGGCTCAAGTAGTGTTGTTGTACCAGCCGCTCTAGGGTCAGCCTCCCTGGTGCTATGGGGCAATGAGGCAGCACCACTGTATAGGTTACTGAGGGGTCAGTAGTCTATGGCGGCTATTGGTGCAGGCTCTTAGCAAGCTCAGGCAGCGTTGATGCATCATCACTGTGGGCGCAGCACCATGGCTTATGTGCCCAGCTCTCTGCAGACTCGGGCAGGGTCGCTGAGAACGAGCGGTTCCCACCTCCCCCCCACGACAACCCCGCGTAGGCCGGCAGCCCGCACTCCCCGGGCAACGCTCAGAACGGCCCGTGGGGCGCCACGCGCCCCTCTGAGCGCCATGTGCCGCGCGCACCTCGGAAACCCCATGGGCTCATGGGACATGTAGTTTTTTGGCGGTTCGGCGTAGCCCAGGCTCCAGCAGCGCGCGGGGCCGAGGGAAGCACAGGGCCCGCGCCATTGACGCGCACCTTCAGCAGCCCTCCCCTGCGCCGGAAGTGCCGGCACAATGGGCGGGGCCTCGAGGGCGTCTCGGGCGCGTGTTCCGGTCGTGGAGTTTCCTGGTTGGTGCTTCCTGGTGTAGCAGCCGGCAGCGAGTGTGTGAGTGAGCGGGGCCGCCGGCGGGCAGGCAGTACCCAGCGTGGCGGGCCGGGCCTCGCCGCCTTCCCGCCTCCTCAGAGCCCCTCCCCCCCGAATGTCCCCCCCACGAGCCTCCCCCCTCCTCAGAGCCCCTCTCCCCTGAATGCCACCTGCCCGAGCCACTCCCCTTCTCCGTGCCCCCTGCCTGGACAGAGCCCATTCCCCCCTGCATGCCCCCACTCCCTTCTCTTCCATACCCCCTACCTGTGCAGAGCCTGCCCCCTCTGAGTAACCTGCCCGGCCAGAGCTCCTCCCCCTGAATGCCCCTACCCAAGCCTCCCACTCCTCTGAGTACCTGCCCCCTTCTCAGCCAGAGCCCTTCACCACCTGCATGTCCCCACCCCCTACCTGTCCAGAGCCACCTCCGCCCCCTCCCCGGCCAGAGCCCCCATCCCCTCCAGCCCCTTCTCTTCCATACCTTCTCCTTTTCCAGAGCCACCTCTGCCCTCTGCCTGCGTTCCCTGCCCAGCCGGTGTCTGCCCCCATGCCCCCTGCCCACCTCTGCATTCCATGCCCCCTGTTTCCAGAGGCCCTTGCCACTCTCCCGCAGCATGTTCTGGTCCTTGCCCAGAGCCTCCTGCCTGCTCCCAGTCTCCATCGTCCTAAAGCTCCTTTTCTCCAGAGCCTCTTCACCCCCTTATACCTTGTGTTCCCCAGAGTCCAAATGCCCCTTTCCTCAGACTCACCTCCCCAGAGCTGCTTCTTCACCACACACGCCCTGTCTCAGATCCTGGAGAACATCACTTCCACTACATGTCCTCTGCATCAGTGCTCCCCATCCCATCCTCATCATGTCCTGCCCACAGTCACCTCCCCACTGCCTACCCTTTTCCTTTTCTCTCTTCTCGAGCCCAAAACTGCCCACATATGACATGGTTTCCATATGATGCTGGCTCCCAAATGTTGATTCTTTTACACCTAACTAGTGTAAATCAGTGTATTGCAGCTGGCCTTGATACTGGGGTCCCAGCATGCAGTACTCCCTCTTGATCCAAGTAGTGTCTACTTAGACATCTCATGTTGGCACCTGTTGTCTTTATTTAAGCTGAGGTGGGCCAGGCTCTGCTGTCTTCAGCCTTAAAAGCTTTTAGTAGTGCTAAATGCCTTAAATTTTAGAGCTGCTTGGTATTAAAAAACAAAAAAGTGCTTGTCTTCCGTGTTATTGTATAAATGTCTAGTTCTTCAATTGCTATATGAGTGCCAAACCTGTACGTCCCTAGACAGTTCAGGAAAAGAGTGAGTAGTGGATCCCTGGCAGTTTCATCCTTAGAACTTGTTATTTTATGGGAAAGGTCAGAAGGAGGCACCTGGAGAGGGAGAAGAGATTATTATAATTTCAATAAAATTACATTTTTTTGTGTTCTGTAAATGGGTACCACATATATTCTGCATAGACAGTTGGGTCATCACCTTTCCTCTCTTTCCCCATTCGCTGTCCTAGAAACCTCCATCTTTATGATCTTCTACAGTGAAATAATATTGGGTTATTTATAAGTTTATCATATGGATTGTTGGCAGAGAGCTGTGCTTAGGTCTTCAGGTAAAATTCATCCTTGATGTAAAGGGACAATTCAGCTGATTTAAATGGAGTTGCACCCATTCTGTGATCATGGTGGGAAAAAGTGTTTAGATAACATCCGTAAGAGATCACTGTAAAGAATCCCTGAAGTTTTTAATTCTTTTATAAGAACAAGAATGCCCATACTTGGTCAGACTAGTGGTCCATGTGATTCTGCATTGTTTGAAGGAAATACACCTCTAGCGCTACATAACGCTGTCTTTGGGAGCCAAAAAATCTTACTGTGTGAAACCATGTTATATTGAACTTGCTTTGATCCACCGGAGTGTGCAGCCCTGCCCCTCCCCAGCACTACTTCACTGCGTTATATCCAAATTTGTGTTATATAAGGTCATGTTATATCAGGTGTACTTCCTTTTGTTTGTTTTAAACCTGTTACCTATTAATTGCATTGGGTGACCCCTGGTTCTTTTGTTATGTAAAGAGGTAGATAACACTCCCATATTCTCTTTCTCCACACCAGTCATGATTTTATAGACCTCTATCATATCCCCCCTTAGTTGTCTGTTTTCCAAGCTCAAAAGTCCCGGTCTTTTGTCTCTCCTCTTATAGAAGGTGTTCCATCCCCTTAATCATTTTTGTTGCCCTTCTCTGTACTTTTTCTGTTTCTAATATCTTTTTTGAGATGGGGCAACCAGAACCACATGCATTATTCAAAGTGTGGGTTTAACATTGATTTAAATGGTGGCATTATGCTATTTACTGTCGTCTTATCTATCCCTTTTTAAATGGTTTCTAACACTTAACTTTTTTTTACTACCTCTGCACATTGAGTGGATATTTTCAGAGAACTAGCCACAAGGACTCCAAGATGTCTTTCTTGACTGGTAACAGTTTATTTTGAAACCCTCATTCTGTATGTATAATTGGGATTATGTTTTCCAATGTGTATTAGTTTGTATTTACCAATCCTGAGTTTTATCTGCCATTTTGTTACCCCATCACCCAGTTTTGTGAGATTCCTTTGTAACTTTCCACAGTCTGTTTTGGTCTTAACTACCTTGAGTAATATTGTATCATCTGCAAACTATGCCACCTTTTTTGCCCTCTTCTTCAGATCATTTATGAATATGTTGAACAGCACACGTCTCAGTACAGATCGTTGGAGGACCATGCTATTTACTTCTTTCCATTGTGAAAAATGACCATTTATTTTTATCATTTATTTCTTATCTTTTAACCAGTTACAGACCCCTGAGAGGACCTTCCCCCTTATCCCATGACTTTGCTTAAAAGCCTTTGGTGTAAGATCTTGTCAAATGCATTCTGCATGTCCAAATACACTCTGTCCACTGGATCATCCTTGTCCACATGATTGTTGACCTCCTCAAAGAATTCTAATAGATTGGTGAGGCATGCGTTCCCTTTTCAAAAGCCATTTTGACTCTTCCCCAACATATTGTGCTCACCTTTGTGTCTGATGATTCTGTTTAAGACACCATTTCTGTCTCAGACTCAGTTTTTTCTTGTTTAAAGCAGTTTTCACTCTATTTGAAAACTTTTTCTCTCCATTTGAACAAACTACAAACATGCTAGTAAACTAACATTTGAAGAAAGAGTGCTTAGTCTCTCCTGTTGCTTCTTATTTGTTTGGATAGACTGCTATTTAGCAATGCAGGCTAGCCTCCCTTTGCCCGTGACATAATCATAATGGCAGGGCTAGTGTCAACCTCATGGTGCCCTCCATCTACTTCTGTGCTATTTGAAACTGGGATAAAAGACACTTAGATACAGCCTATGTCAGCTCTGGTACAGGATTGATTAAAATGATTTCAATTTAAATAAAATGTGTTTCAATTTAAATAGATTTGTTTAAAGATTAATTTAAATTTACATCTATCTGAAGTTCTGTTAGAATAATTTAAAACGTTAAAAACACCAGTTCAGTAAGTTAAATAGACATTATGCGTTGCACATCTTCAGTTGTCATAGTGGTATTATTCATGATACATGAACTGTGTAGTGCTTTAGCCTATTTAATTAAATATAGATAAAATGGAATAGAGATTTTCTAGTCTAGACTCTAAGTGTTACAGGTATTATCCAAATCTCAAATGATTTGAATCTGAACAAGCTGGTGGGGATTGAATAGGTTTTGGCAGTTCTCCGAGACCGTTGATTTTTCTAGAACAGAATATCTTCATTTGCTGGTTTGTTTTGTTTTGTTTTTTATACTTGGGAAAAGGACGAGCTATTCTCCTTTCTCTTGTACTTACTCCATTAAACAATACAACACATCTTTGTTTTGTACAACTTCTTTAATACAGCCTTTGTCCTAAAACAGTTTAGAGTTAAGTAACACCACTACAGAGATTACGTAAAAGTACAGGAAGAGAAGAATGAAGTTGTATAGGTAGAGCCTGAAATATTTACCAGAGACCCCTGCCATTGCAGGCCTTCTGATGACATTAGAGTTCTGTTGCTCTTTCCTTCCTCAGTATGCTGGCTTCTGCTGGGGCCTTATCCCTTCTCATTCTCTGTTTTTTCTATAGTCTCTTTCCCATCCTGGATCAGCTCAAATGCCTTTAATGCTAATATTCTTAGCAGCAACCAGCAGGGAAGTGTCATGTCAGTTTTGCTCTTCAGTTTTATTGCTGTCCATCTGGTATTAAGTAGCATCAGAGAAACTGACTAGATTTGTCAATTCTGTTGGTTGCTGCTTTGTGAAGATTCGCCCTGTAGCAGGTGTATTACAGACTCAAGGAACAAACACCCCAGAGGTCCGCATTTGAAAGGCTGTCTTGCAGCTACAAGGGGATAGAGTGTTAAAAAAGTTGTTTTTAATTTACATTTGAAATAAGATGGAGAGTTATTTAAGCAGGAGTTGTCTTCCAGATGGCAAGAGAAGTAGAGGAAAAGGCCATTGTACCATCTGTGTGCTGTATGTTGGGAGTAGCAGGAAAACAGTACTAGATTAGCAGAATTATGGGGAGAGTGGAGGATGTAACAGAGACACAGGGTATGTGAAGTTGGTTCGAGCAACTCCATGAAGAATATTTAATATAAGGGGTACTGTTCTTCCCAAGGCAGGGTAGTGTTGATGGTGATGGTGGCTGCAAGGGATAGCATTAGATGCCAGACCACCCAGTTGGCTGTTGTGCACAACACCCTCTAGCATGCATAAATGCTGCTTTCTGAATGTTCCAGACAGTACCTTCTCAACTGTGGTCAATAAAGGAGCTTCGTGCAAGAGAATGTGTTTTACTAGCCATTATTGCAGAGCTTCATTTGGTACGCTGTTGGGTATTCTTTCTCCATCGTGTAAAAAGTGACAAAGAATCCTGTGGCACCTTATAGACTAACACGTATTGGAGCATAAGCTTTCATGAGTGAATACCCACTTCGTCAGACGCATGTCATCTGTTGGCCTATAAGGTACCACAGGACTCTTTGTCATTTTTTACAGATCCAGACTAACACGACTACCCCTCTGATACTTTCTCCATCCTGTAACTCTGCCTTCTAGTCAGTAACTACACCTTGCTCTTTTCCATCCACCCCCTCATCCTCTACAATGTTTGTCATTTTTCAGTCAATGCTATTTTTTAAGAAATCTCTCTTAAGAAACTTATTTGTTAAATGAAAAAAATACAATGTTTTTTTCTCTAATCTCTTTATTTTAGAATTCTAGGCTGTTGCTTGTAACAACAGTGGTTTAAAAAATTTCAGACAAGTGTGACTTTTTTTTTTAAACTTCGCTATATTCCTTTAATTGGGTTGTTCTCATTTAGTGTCCGAGAGACACTGCCCGCCATTTTGCAACTATTATTGTTCTTTGCCTGTGGCACAAAGCAGTTTAGTCTTCTGAGGACTAAAATGCCTTAATTTAACTGAAGTGGTTGGGCTCAACATAGGGATATTTGTGTGAAACTAAGTAGCCTGTGATAGATCGGCCTAGATGATCTAATGGCACCTTCTGGTCTGAACTCTATTGAGGGAAGCCTTACAGCAAAAATTGTGCTGTGGCTCAGTTAGCGACCACATTTGGCCAAATCTCTGCACCTTTTGTATGTTAGCACCAGGACCTTGAGGCAATGTGGAGTGTGAATTACCAGTGTGATGTGCTCTTATTGGTCTGTATTACCTAGGGAAATGGTGGACCAGCTGAAGCTTCTGCTTGGCTTTCACACTCAAACCCAAGGGAGTGCTTTGTGGTAGTCCAGCGTAAAGGTGACGACCATCAGTCCGTATGGGTAGGCCTAATTATGAAAGGAAATACCCTCTTTAGCTGAAGATCGAAAAAAGCATTTCTGGCTATTTGAATGTCAATAGGTGTTCGGTAAGATTCCAGGCCTTCCCCATCACAGTCTGAGTGCAGATGTCCTCAACAGAGGATGAAGGAAAAGCTCTGTCAATTTCTGTCAAGGGCTTTCTCTTTTCCTACCAATATAATTTCAATTTTCCTTAGCTAGAGATTGACCTGCCACTTTTCGTCCAAGTATTTTTTTTTACTCCAGCATTAGAAGGTATGAGTAAAGTTATTGGCCATGTTTGGTGAGAATGAGATGGAGAGCTGGATGCCATCCGGCTTATTGCTGATAAAGTCTATAGTATCTCATCTCCCCAGTGATCTGACATATATGCTGAAGAAGAGAGGAGACACGATTGATCTCTGTAAGGCTCTCCAGTTCAAGAGCCTTGGGGAGAAGGAGGAGCAGTTAGTTATCCTTCTTGATCCTCTGGAGTCTATCTGACAGGAGAGAATGAATAGACGTTAATGGGGATGGGCCAAATTGCACTAATGTTGGCTAGATGAGTTAGCAGCACCTCATGATCAAGTGTCAAAGAGTGCTAATAGATCTAACATTGGATGCTTACGTTTTTGGTCGTGGCTCACTTAACCAACTTCTCAATAACTTTGTCTAGAATGTGAGGGTTAAAGACACAACAATAATAGGCAAGATTATTTGAGTTGAGTGATGGCTTCTTGAACACCAGCCAAAGTGTTGCTTTTTAACCCTGATGGTGGGCTCACCTTGTTGAAGGAAGTATTCTATACTTACTTTCAAAAATCACAGATTATTAGTCTAAAGTGGCATAAGGTTGCTTCATTGGGCAAAAACTCTGTCTAGGAAGATAGTGTGTTCCTCATCCTCTGCTCTGATTCTCTCTGTTTGGACCTGGAGAGCTTATATTGAGTGATTCACTGCCAACCCTTGTGCCTCCAAAAGTAATATTAGGGCTCTTCAAGGTAAATGCTAGTTGAGTCAGAGATTGTCTGAAATCAGTGCTTGTACTTTAGCTATTACAGTTCAGCTAGTCAAGATTTTACAGATGCTATGGCACAAGTTTTTTTTTTTTTAACATTTCTCTCAGTTGAAGTATAGAATTGCATAAATTTGTTTGGTTCTAATCCCACTTGGATACATTTTGTGTCACTGTGTTCTAATCTCATTCTCTCGTGCTTTATCTAACATAGGTCATCAGTGAACCAAGACAATGGGAGGAAGGTGTGTCTAATGGCTGGTGCATCAAGAGTAGTGGTCAACAGATGACTGTAGGGCCTTGCCAGACTATCATTGCACTGGTCATGTAGCTAAATAGGGCTCTCTGTTGTGGTGTTCTTTCTGGAAACTCAGTGGGCTTACGAGTCTCCTCTAGTGGACCGACTAATTTAGAGGGATCCTAGAGAGAATGTTGTAGTTGTCAAGGTGGAGAAGAGTTTTCATGCTAGATAGGCATGTCGTCTGTATGGGTATTAAAGTCTCCCAAATTTATAAATATTGGAGACTCCAGTACCAGGCCAGAAAGTAGCTCACTTAGCTGTATTAAGAAATGGTCAGAAGTTTTTTGATGGAACTGAATATTTTCTTAAAACTGAAATTTTGTTGGCAAGGGCAGGTTTTGACAAACTTTATAAACCCCCCAAGAGTTTTTTTTTTTTTTTTATTTGTCAAAATGCCCCATCTTGTTTTTCAGTTTTTTTGGTTCAAAGTGACCTGCCATTTTGAAATTTAACTTAATTTATTTAGAAAAAAGTTTTTAAAAAGGTCAAAACCAAACCAAAATATTTTGAAATTATCAAAACAAAATGTTTTGCTTCACCGGAACCATTAAGTTTTTCACTTTGTGAAATATTTTGAGATTTTGCCTTTTGTCTCTATTCAGAACAGGAATGTTTTTTGAGTTTTCAAAAATTCTTACACTATGGGAATGATATTTCCTGCCCAGCCCTAGTTGATAAGCCAAGGGCTGTGAAACAGTAGAATTCCTATGCTGTCCTTGTCTCTGTCCTTGGATTTTCCCAGCAGATGATCACGTTAATCTTTGCTGTGAGCCCAGTAATTTTGGGATGAGGCTGAATTATAGGACTCTTTTCAAATTGCTGGTGGGTACACCATTTCAGATGCAAATTTAAATTAGAGAGGGTGCAAAACCCTTTGTCCAGTGGTCATAAGAATAATTTTTTTCTACACTTAAAATCTGCAATTTGTTTGCATTTTTAGCTATGTTTACAATGTTTACGTTTGCAAAAACTTGTGTATGTAAGGTCATGTTGGGTGCTTTCCTTTTTAGTTTGACCTCATGTAGAATGTTACTATAGACTGAAAGCTCTTTGAGACAGAGACAGTCTCTTCTTATGTGTATGTACAGAACCTAGCATAATGGGACTCGGAACTTGGGTGTCTTGGTACTACCATAATAGCAATAGTAAATATAGATTTGAATTTTTGATTTAGGATGGATGTATATCTTTTGTGGACTTTAACATGGCCAAACTACCACCTTCCACAGCCAAAAAACTCAGGATATATCTATACATTGATTAAACACCTTCAGCTGGCCCAGGTCAACTGACTCGGGCTTGTGGAGGCTGTATAATTGCATGTAGACATTCATGCTCAAACTGGAACCAAGGCTCTGGGACTCCATGACAGGGGAGGGTCTGTCTTGGAGCCTGGGCTCTGTCCAGAACCTGAATGTCTGTATGGCCGTTTTACAGCCTCATAGCCCCAGCCCCATGAGCCCAAGTGAGCTGACCTAGGCTGGCTGAGGGTGTTTAATTGCTGTGTAGACATACCCTCGGAGTCCAGTCTTGTATTTTTTACATTTTCAGAAAGGTCCATTTACTTGAGTAGTTTTATTGTGTCCAGAAATGCAAGATCAGGCTTTAAAGAGGAAAGGAAAATACTTTCTCCTGTATATAATGTAAACCATTTTGAAAGTTATGTTTCCAAAATAAATATTAGTTTTTGTACAAATGGACAAGCTGTGAAATTTGAACAGCAATTCTTCATTGAAAAATGACACTAAAAATTCTTACTCAGTCGACTTGATCTCTCTGTGTATCTAGAGTGGCATTTTACTTTACTATGTTTTTGCACTTTTTACCAATGTTATCACTAACGGAGCCAGCTATGGGAGGATGAACTGGATTCTATTCATATTGTCAGAAGAACTATGATCTAAGTTCCAGTTGCAGAATTTTTATTGTTCATGATGCATAAATCAGAAATAACTTATCTTGTTTGCTAGACACCAGAGGAATGTTATAAACCTGAAATCTCAGGTTCTGTTCCTGACTCTGGGTGGGAGTGAGTAGTGGTTACAAATTTGGCAAATTTATTCTAAAATGCAGTGTTCTTGAGTGGAAGAGATATGAGACTTAGGTTCTGTTCCCAGCTCTGTTGTAAGTGATCTTAGTATCTCTTTTGTAAAATGGGTGAATGGTATCTGCCTGCCTCTTGACGTGCAAATATGAGGCATTGCTCAGTAATAAAGGCTGTGAAGTACTCAGAATTAATCCTCAGAGTGGTAGCCGTGTTAGTCTGGATCTGTAAAAGCAGCAAAGAGTCCTGTGGCACCTTATAGACTAACTGACATATTGGAGTATGAGCTTTCGTGAGTGAATACCCACTACGTGCATCCAACGAAGTGGGTAGTCACCCATGAAAACTCATGCTCTAATACGTCTGTTAGTCTTTAAGGTGCCACAGGACTCTTTACTGCTTTTACAGAATTAATACTGGTACAGTAATTGAAAGAGCTAAAGCTAAAATGCAGGATCTTTTCTTGGCTTCCAACTGAGTCCTGAGCTCTGGTTTTGTCTCTACCATGTAGGAGGGTTACTGGGGACTAGGATAATGTTAAATGCAATTGTCATGACTAAGTCAAAACAGCTGAGGTTAAAATGAAAATCAAAGTGCAACCTTAACTATAGCATTTGCTATTGTGAATGTTATAATTAATGTTTCCAGTATCATAAATCTGCTTGATGTGATGACATTTTCTGTGTTTATAGCTCTATGATTGTCCATGGAAACACCTACTAATTTTCTGAGGATATTATGTAGTTAACTATTGTTTGCATTAATGAGTGATATGAGTGAAGTTTTAAGTATATAAAAGGCGTCTGCTATTACAGATGGAAAAAATATTACATTTTCATAGAGTTTCTGGACCCATTTACTTGGCATTACTGATAAGGTGTTTTGTTTTTTCCTAGGTACGGGTCTACTTTCTTTCCAGAATGTTCGTGGGGCATGGAGACATAGAAACATATGATGATGACCTTTATCGTGAGGAGTCATCCAGCGAACTAAGTGTTGACAGTGAGGTAGAATTTCATCTCTACAGCCAGGTCCATTATGCACAGAGTCTTGGAGAAGTCAATGGGCAGGAAGAGAATGAGGAGATAGTGGACTCTATAGAGAAGCAAGGTCAGAGTTCAGTTTTGATCAATAAATTGGACCAGGGCAAGAACCTTATATTCTCGGACAATGATGTTGTTCAGATTTCAGATGGCCCTGATGTCATAATCTTATCTGACACACCTGATGAAGACAGTGTTTACAAAAGCAAAGTGAAGAACACAGCAACCTCCCTAACACCAGCTAAACTATATAGTCAACCAGGATGCTCCACACGGAACCGTGCTAGAGCTTCTGCACCCACTACCTTGGATTCTGATGCAAAAAAGTCAAGTAAAGAGAAAAGGGCTAGTAAGAAGTCTAAACCAACTTCTACTGGTAGAGTACGCATGATCCAAGAGATTCTGGTAATAGAGGATAGCTCAAATGATGAGGAAGAAGAGGAGAGCACAATCTCTGAAAGTGATAATGTGGAGAGCTGGATGTTATTGGGGTGTGATACAGATGTCAGAGATGAAAATATCATTTTGAACCTTGAAGGCTGTGGAACTGCTGTCAGTGAAGGTCAGTACTTTTGTGTAGATAACACTGAATAGAGTAAAGGAGCTGATGGAAAGATCTGGTTACCATGATATTGATGTCAATATTATAAAGGAAAAATAAAGGGAAAGAAGTCGATGCAGTGCAGGGTGGCAAAATGAGGAAATTGTAAAGTGGGATGGCAGACATAAAATATGATGTAGCAGATAATCGTTAATACTGTTGTGTATTATTTGAGAAGTGCCAGACATGTGCATAGTGCTTTGCAGAGAAGCAAATGACAGTCTCTCTGCTCCAAAGAACTGACAAAGAGAGAGGAGGGAATTCAGAAGGATTTGAATTAGTTAAATAAAACTGTTACTGAGAAATAGCCAGGGGAGAAAAGATAAACCCATATTTGGGATGCAAGAATAGAAATAAGAAAGGTATACAATGGTTAATTATTGTGATCAAAGCAAACAAGTAAGTAGTGAAAATATAGCAATGTCAAGAGAAATTTGAGAATAAGCAAAATTGGAGGGAGAACTCACAAAATTAAGACTACTGAAAAATACAGTAGGAGAAGGGTATAATCATATGGTCAGTGTAAATAATTCAGTGATACTGAGACTTTGCTGTTTTCTAAAATTTACTATCAACAATATACAAATCGTGCATGAAATAGTACACAGTAATTCCTAAACAGCAGGATTATTGTTATCTAGTTTTTTGGTATAATTTAAAATATGTTTCCAAGTTACTGTAGAGGAAAATCAGTGAAGATGACGTAATTCATGATTGTAGAGACCTGTTTTTAGCAAGTCCTTTCCATGGTAAAGTTATCACATTGGCTGCACGTTGTGATGATTATTTTATTGCTAGGATAATATGTATTCTGGAACCAATGACTGAAAAATCTACTTGACTGTCATTTTCCGTTCCCTATGGATGCTAGTCTCTCGCCGCACTGAGATAATTTCCAGAAACAGTGTCCCCTGTCAGTCACTTGAGAGGGAGCATTGCTGTCAGATATTGATTCAGTACAGTAAGGCCTGTCAGGTCACCTGTAGCAGTTAGGTCTTCACTGAGTTTTTACTCACAAATGTATGGGTAGCACTTTCTCAGCCCTATATTGCTTTAGTTTTCTTTTGGTGCCCACAAATGACACACTATGTAGTTATGGGTGTTGAGGGTGACATTCTTCGTTGCTAATATGTGAACTGATATCAGCAAGCAGGCGATTGTTTCAGAATTATTGTTCAAATGGTTAGCATTATTGCCCATGTATTCGTAATGAGGGAGGAAGCCAGAAATACATCTTCTTTCCCTTCTTTAAATTGTCTGTTCTTTGCCTCTAAGAATTCTGTAACATCCCACCTACAGAATGTGTTTTAATTTGGTTTGCTTTTCTGTAGTTACTTGCTAAATAGATTATAACATGCCCTTTACCACAGTGTGTTGCTTTGAGACCATTGTGCGGCTGCCCATTGTCTAGTAATTTCACAAAAAAATTGCTGTGCACATTGTTCTCAAATCAATGGCAAGTATAGTGGTACAGAACACAAGTGCCACATCACATTTCCAGATTGTCACGTTCTCTATCAAATATGTTTTCTCCCTATAAATCTCTTTTTAACATAATTTAAAAGTATAATAGTTAAGTATTAAAACCCAATTTTACTACATTTTATTTGATTGTTTTCTTTTTGTATTTTCACATTTTCTTTCCTTTCTTCAAACCCACAACTAACTGTGTCATGGCAGTATAAAGTATATACGTTTCTTTAACAGAATGCTTTGTGGCTTTCAGGCAGCAAATGTATCAGTATATTCGGTAATACAGTTTGTGCATAGCAAAATGATACTTTGCTAGTGGTAACTTATGTACATGTCACTTTTGTTTGATCATCTTATATTGTTCAGTGAATAACCAAATTGGACAGGCAAGGTGATCAATTTATTTTTTGAATCTACACATCCTTTATAGGCTTACCTTTAGGAATTGCCTATGGTGGTTCTAAAAATTATCCCCCAGCAGAATATAGAGAAATGTGTAAAGAATACATAAACTTTTTATATTACATGAAAAAAGTACATTATGCATTTTTTGGAGATATTTTGTAAACAATTTATCAAAATAGTGATTTTACTAGATGTAATACCAATGTGGAAATTCAAATCTTTGTTCTCATACTCCACTACCATAATTTTGTTGTGCAGCTGCCTAAACACAGAGTAGCATTTAGAAAAATTAACTTGTGGCTAATATCCAGAGGTAGTTTTGCTTCATTTGTAGTGAAGCCCTTCAGAAACCCTTCCCGTGTTTTTGACTAGCATCAGTAATGGTATTGTCAAGGGTAATCTCGTGCTTTATGATTTACAGAACAGTGATCAGTTACGCTGTGGAGTCTGCTACCATGTTGTAGCCTTCTTTCCAGTATGTGCATTGAACTTAATTTGTTTTTGTTCAGGCATTGTGTCCTCCTTTCACATGTATTTACTTCGCAAAACTTCTCAAAACTTGCACAGTTTTTTCTGTTTTAAAGGTGCAAGCTAATGATGACATGTTTGAGAGTAGTCTAATGTATGTGAGAGCCAGAAAGGAACTGTGTGCTCTGAGCCTAAACCCCCAGCCTGAACACAAAAGACTGAGAGGGGTAAAGTGTAGCATGCTTCTTAGAAGAGGTGTAGGTTAAATCAGTATACGTCTGTATTTTGACTTTGATTTTGACTGTATTTTGTTTGAAATTCAAACAACCTCTATTCAAGCATACACAATGCAGAAAAGTTTGCTCCATCTGGTATTTTGTTTCTAAAGCAAATATAGTGATGTCGCAGGTAAAAATGACACAGGGCTGAAAATTATTTTTGTCTTTTGCTGGTATAAAAGTAAAAACCAAAACAGTATTTAAATATTAATGCATTTGAACATAGTGGATAACTGTAACACATCAATCTTAAGGTGCAAAATCTGAAAATCTTCAATATCTAATATATCCATAATTTATTTATTGAGCTTCACAGCATCATCTCTCAGGTGCTGTGGACTCCAAGTACAGTGATTTGCTGAAACTTGAACACATTCATGTCAAATTAAAAGAAGAAAAGGAAAAACAAGCTGTTAATTTGTTTTCATTGTAATTGTATTGGCAAATTATTCTTTCAGAGACTTATTTCCTCTAATTCAGGTAGGAATTATTTTGTGAAATATTTTTAGTTATACTCTCAGAATGTTTGGGGCACAGGATTAAACATCACTTCTGATGGTTTACTGTGAATACCTGCTATGTAAATTATTACTTTTTACGGCTTTTAACATGAGTGTAGGGGGATATAACATTTAGTGACTGGCGAAACCTTTATTTTTTGCCAAAGTTACTTATGGCTGTATAAATTTGAGAGACCTCCTGTGACAGAGGGTTGGTATATATAGTGCCCAGTTTGATTCACACTAAAAAGGGAATGAAACATGCACAATACTGTGGCTATTGGAGTGGCCTGTTGTGTCAATCATTTGGTAGGCCTGTCTTTGTGCTTGAGACATAGATACTGAGGTTCCACTAGAATAAAAAAGATACTGCTCCAGGGAAAGGAATGAAGCATCCCTCTTAATTGGGTTAAGTTTTCTACTTCTGATTTGCCAACATAGGTTAAGCTAAGAACCACATCATTTTTAAATTATAAAAACAAAGAACATCCTTCCTTGGTTCCCCCAGCATGCACACAGAATCCCTTCCATACATAAACCTCCTGTGTCTATCCTGTGTCTATTATGGTATTTCTTAGAAGAGATGGAAAAACATACAGTGACCTGCACTTTCCATTGAGACAGAAAGATGCGTTCCTTTTAGGTTGGGAAGAAGTGTTTTGGTGCCTGCTGCATAAATCAAGCTGCTTCTGCTATTTCTATTTTGAATTAAAATTCTGAAAATTTTAAATCATGCTGTTCAAATTCCTAATCTGTGCATCATGGCTCTTAGGTACATATATAAACGCTCTTGTATTTTTACCCGTCAGTCTTCCTAAAGATTCATGGTATCTTTTACATTTTGGTCATATTTCAATTTCCCACTGATATTTTTTTTTTTACCAAACCTCGTGATGACACCATGATCCTGGTGAGTGCAACTTTTAGTTATAGCTGTGCAGCAATATCTGGTTAAGCTTTTTTATTTGAGGAGACGAGGGTAGGTGCTGGATTTCTTGTTTCCTGCTCAGGTGTCTCAGGAGCTCTACAAATAGCTACTGTTTCTTCAGTGATTCTGATGGGTCTCACCCTGATCTCAGTTTTATATTACGAGATTGCATATGGCTTGAAATTGATCGAGGCTATCAAAATTTCATGAAGCAAGTTAGATCCAAAGGGCGAGTGACCAGCGGTGGCCATATATCTCTTGCTCCCTATATGTGTTCCCTGTGTACATTGGCTCTTTTTTTAGCCTTCCATGTGTGATATTTTTGAAGGTACGTTCCACTGCTTTTGCCATTTTGCACAATGAAAGGGAATTGTTTTTTTTTCATATGGCATTTTAAGCAGGGATTATCTTCTAGAGTTGGACTTTTACTGTGTATTTCCAGGACATATAAACGCTTTGCGCATGAGACAAAGATAGAGACAACAATAGCAGATTTTTATTTTGTAAATATGTAACATTCATTTTTGAGCCAGATGTATGCCACATCTTTGAAAGATGGGCTTTCACCTCCTTTTCTCTACTACAGTCAGGGTATGTGTGATGAGAGGGCTAATTTCTTGTAGCTGCCAAGATTTCATCCATTCCCTCATTAAGGGCCATCTTTTAACATATTTCCTTCATGTATTTAGCACTTGTCTTAATCTCGGTACTTTTTCTACATTTGGAGAGACAGTTTTCAAAGTTGCAGCATTGAGGATCACCCTAAGGGGTGCAAAAATGATTTATCTTCTATCCCCCCTGCCCCATCAGTGACAAAGTGTGTTATTTAGACAACGTTCTCTGCTATTACCCGTTTGTAGAATGCAATTTCGAAGGCACTTATTGAACCCAAAAATCCCAGGAAGCAACACATGTTATTCTCCACTGGGCCATTGGAAAGGCTACTTGTGTTTTTAACTAACACAATAGGTCAGCTTTTTGAAAGTGTGTTTGAGGTATCACTTCTGGCAACTAGAAATTGCTATTAAAAGTAACAAATACTGGATATCGCTTGTTCTGGTAAACAGCGTTAAATTCAAATGCCCTTTATGGTCATTGCTCAGCAGACTGAAAACCTCATTAGAAACTCTGGAACCTTCTTAGCAGCGTTGGCTGGCGTTGTAATAACATTTTGGGATGTTGACACAACATGAGATATTTTAACTAATTTACATCTTCTCCGCACATAGCACATACTGTTTGGGATCCTAGTGCATGATAGCTTGTCTGCCAGCAGCTGCACTCCAGATTAGATTTCCGATTTAAGTTTTTATTCACATATATCTATTTTCTTCCAGCAATGATCAATACCTCAACAAAAAAGTGTGTGCGCCAAGGATTATGCTCTACTCTTTTATTTAAACATTTCACTCAGTGATTGCATGAATGCTTTGCTTCTTATAGCTTTGGCTTTGATGGCAAATTCAGACAAATAAAGAACTGAAGGCTCAGAGCAGCTTGTACAGAATTGATCCAAAACTTGCTGGTCATTAGAAAATATTTTAAAAGCTATTTATCAAATGACCTTGAGACTCTACAGTTTATAATACAGAGTATTTCCTGCTGCTTCTCCTACCTGCCCAACAAATTGATTTTTAAAATACTCTTTATGGTGATGTTGCGTAGTGGAACAAACTAATGACTGACTGACGTGGACAGATTATTTACACTCCACTTTAGGAATTGGCTGACCCTTACTTTGTCAGTACTGAGAAGAAGCCTTTTCAGGCCCTTTAGTTTGGTTATCATCACTGTGTTGCATTTCAAAGCAATTTATGCTTTGTCTATTGAAGATGCTTTTTGTGTTTGTTGAAATTTTATTGGTTAAAAACAGCGGGATTAATGAGTGAAGAAATATCGGTCATCATCCTGTAAAATAGAAGCTGCTTTTTCCAAAGCAGTTTGCTCATCTTTAACTAACACCTTTAGTGTCTGTCTGTCTCTCTGTCTCTCTTTTGCTGAGTTTACAAGTCTTGCTAATGGCAAACTTTACTTGTTAAGCTTCGCTTTACATTACTTACATTTCCCATTCAGCCTATAATGAAATAGTAATGAAAATGTATGCTTTTAAAACAGAGTATCAAATCTGCAAAGACTTTCCTTCTTGCCTAATGAATGTTGGGTCATAACATTTGGCCTTGGAGTGAAGCTTTGCTTAGAAGTAGTAATCATAACAACTACTGCTTATGCAGCTACTGGGGTCAAAATGGATAGCTACAGCAACCTCAAATACTGCAATCTAAGTGTTTTGGTACTAGTCAGGATCCAAAAAGGAAAAACCCTTCTTTGACCATCAGTGCTTTACACAGATTCTTCCTGACTGTTGAATTTTGTTAAAATTCTAGTGCTCTGTATTGAATCTGCAAAATTGCTTTGAAAGTTAGACTACGATTATAACAGTCCTGCGGTGCTCATAGCCCATTTTACTATTTATGAATGTATTTAAGCAAAAGCAGGAAAATCTTTTAAATATTTTTTGGGAAAAACTTGCTTGGTTTATGCTTTTGCCCGTTTACTTTAACATTTTCTTTGATAACCAATTTTACATACTTGGTCTTTGCAAAATGGAGTATCAACTTTTTATACTAGAGCTTTGATATTTTTATAACAATCCCTTATTTTGTTTCTGGATTTTGTTTTTTAATTTGTTTTAGTACACGAGAAATCTTTTGTTCTTTTGATGCTGCAGGAAAATCTGAATTACCATTTCTCCCTGTCCTCAAAATACATTTTTTTTCTAGTTCTGAAAGGAATTTTTACAGATGCTTAGCTAAGCAATGAAAGAAAATATATTTTCTCTTCAATGAAATTAGATTCAATTAGAGTTATAGCTGTAGCTTTTCATATTTATGTTAAGAACCCTCCACTATGGGACAATGTACTAATTTATATCAGTTTATGACACCAGAATAACACAGAAAAAGGGGGTTTTGGCTGTGAAAAGGAGTTTTTGTTTAAAATACATTGCTGTTCACAAAGGTTTGCCAACAATATACTGTATCTTTGTTCACTTGAGACATTTCATATTAAGCTTTAACCTTTGAAAAACTGTTGGGCATTACAGTTCAACAACTGTGGCTTGTGCTGCTTTAGTTAATTCCCACTCACCCGCCTCCTTTTATGGGTTTATAATTCTCATTTAAGGTTTACTCTGGGCTGAAAAAGGAGAGGTGAATCTTGGCCCAAGAACATTTTGTATACGTCCAGAAATATATTTGACCAATTAAGATATAAATGTAGCAAACAACAACAAATCATGGTATTTTTTGATACACAAAATAATTTACGTTTCATTTTAAAGTGAAATTTGACATGTTATAAAACCCTACAGTCACTTTTGATATTTCAGTAAAATAAAAATTGTCTGGCAGATTTCTATTTGAATAGGGGCTCAGTGTTTGATTCTGCTTGCTTGGAGCAGAGTTTGAGAGGTGCTGAGCAACCTCAACTTAGAGGGTGTCTCTGAGGAGGAATTGGTGCCTTACAGGTTTGGTGCCTGAGGCCCAGGTCTTGCACTGAACTCCGTGTGGCTGGAGATACCTTGCTATATGGAACAGTGTGCAGGATCTGGCAGTGTGTAACTATTTGTGTATGGAGGTATACTGTACGTATTTTAAATGCAGACAGAAGACCATGGAAGTAAATAATCCTCTTTTCTAAAAGTTCCAATGCATGTGCTGATACGGTGGTCTCTAAAAGGCTCATTCTATACTTAATTTTATTTTTCAATTTTTAAAGGGCTCTGTTATAATTAATATTATACAGTATGTGTATTTATAATTATATGCTCACAAATACGAGGAAATTAATAAAGTTACATGTAACATTATATCGCGTCAACTAAATTTAAAATTAAGGGTGCTGTTATTAACTTCTGATTTTTTTTCTACATATTGCAATAGTATTGAATCTATGTATAACTTTTTATAATGTGCACTTCTTTTCTTAGAAAAGTTTTAAAACTAATGCTTTATCTTTAATGTGAATTTGCTCTTGCTTATGTTTGTCAGAACTTAACATTACTTAAATGGAGGGGGAGTTTTTTGTACTTGAATTATTATAACAGCATTCACTCTGGAGCTGTAATAAGCAGTGGGAATCCATCTACCCTTTACTAGATACAGCACATGCATATGGATATTTTGATTAAAAGAGAAAAGTTAATCTTCTTTGCAGTGTAATGAGGACACACTTGAATCTCTTGATTATTTAAAAAAAATTAATAACACTAATAAAGTTCCTTTAGAAATCTCAAAAGATCTAGTCTAAGTCTACCTGCAGCCTTACCAGTCCCCTTTTATCTGTACAGATTTCCCTGCCTATTGTGGACCTTAGCTCTAACTAATTTAATTTTCCCATGGCTTTGGGTTGCAGACTAGGTTTTCTGCAAGAGTGGCCATGCTTACATGGTCACATATTCTGGGTGACTTTTTCACTTCTTTTTCCCCCTGTTGTTTTGTTGATTGTTAAAAGGGGAATTTTTTTCCTACTTCTCTCATCATTTTGATCTTTCTTCCTTGTCCCATTTATTTGTGTTTCTTACAGATTGGGAAGAAGTCTTATATTGTAGCTAGATCTCTAGGGACTGGTGGGAAAACTAATTTTGTCCTTTTTTAGTAGAGATTTAATTTTTTTTAGCAATTAAAAAAGTGCAAATAGTTTTTAGGGGGCAACAAGTACAAAGAGAGTCAGCATTTATGACTGACCATACTAGAGGAAAGGAGGGGAAACATTTAGTTAAAATAAGTACAAAAACAAGTAAATTAATATCAGCCTTTCATATTAGAATAAATATAATATGCCAAAGTAGAATGAAAAGCAAGAACATGATGACTAATACCATTATTGTGACAATAATTCTGGTTTGTAAAACTGTCTACTGGAAAGGGTTTTACTTTTCCAGGGAGTAAGTAAAATTAAGACTTCTTCCAGTGGAAATTGTCTTGCCAATCGATGTTTTAAAATGAAGATGAGTAAGTAAACAAGAAGATTGCATTCTGAGAACTGTTGTGTTATGTTGGTAACTTATGCTATTGAAGAAATTCAAGAATTTGTCACAAATCAGAATTCTTTCCATTTCCTTTTCACATGTGTGGGACATAATGTAAAGGTTTGAAAAATACTATATGAAACTACTGTAGTATCAAATGGCAAGAAAATGCAGAGTTTTAGATGAGTGTTAAAGATTGTGTGCTAATGACAAAAAAAGGTAGTTCTGTGCACCTAAACCCTTACTGAAGACCTTAATTCTTATCAACGTGCTTACAATTGGCATTCAATATTGTGTGTGTGTGTGTGTGTGTGTGTAAATAAAATAATCTGTGTGTATTGTGGAGGAAAAGAGGCAAATTCTTGGCTTATTCATTCATCTTTATGGGCACAACGGTAAAAAGACCTGATGCAAGTGATACACCATATTATTGACATCTGCTAATATTCCCATTAGTAAAAAAAATAAAATAAAAATCCAGTTTATAGAATTTCAGATGTAGCGATTGTGTTCTTTACTCATTTCTACTGGACAGGAAATGACGTCTGGATTCAGATAGTCAATATATCTTCATACACACATCATACTATTCTTTACAGAAACAGCCAATAATCTACTGTATACACATTTTAAAAAGAGAGCAATCCCAGGCTGTGCTTCATTTTGTACTTTGGCATCTTTAGAGGAGATCACAGCACAAGGACAGATCTGTTCAGAATATAAATCTGGCTAGAGTAACTCTATTAAAGTCCGTGAAGTAACTCTGGATTTAAGGCCGTATGAATGAGACCAGAGTCTTGCAAGTTGTCTGTTGGGTTTAATCCATCCTGGTTTCCCAAGAAAACTCTCACCATTGAATAATTTTCTATTCTTTTTGTATTACTAAATTACTCAATGTATTACTAAATTGATAGGACTCCCACCAATTTTAGTAAAGATGGGAAAGCAGGATGGACTGCAACCTATGAGTATAGCAGTTCCTGGAAGATACAGCAGCAAGAAGGGGTGGCTCTAAGTTTACATAGAACAATATGGTTCCAGTGTTCAGCTTTTATTCTATTTTCAAATTACTAAACAACGTCTGTAACGATTGTTGCAGCGACTTGGAGTATTCTTTTTACAGTATACTACCTGACAATTTTGCTCTTTATGAATCACCCTGGGAAACTGCTTTTAAATGTTACCATAAACTTGTCAAGTTCAGGAATTTGGTCTCATCAGTTTATCTTGTAAAGTGCAATTTTTTGTTTTTGTTTTTAAAATGTTAACAGTTGTCAAACCTTTTAGATTTCCAGAGGTGATCTTGTTCTGCCTTTGTATCATTGTGCTGTTTCACCTCTGCTAATTCATCTGACAAAGTTTTATCTGGAACATTAGTTACATGTCTTTAATGTATGCTGAAAACTAATAACATAGCTTGGAGTTACAGAAAACAAGTAACTTTATTTCTGTGTTTTCAGGGAATACTCATAATGCATGTAGTGCTAGAAAGCTTACTCTGGTGAAAGCCTAGAACTCCCACCTCCAAAATATATATATTATTTAACAAGTATCTGTATCTCCGGCTGCAAAGATTTATTTTGCGGTTGTCATGAGTTTGCTGCTGTTTCTGTTGAATCCATTTGTTATGTTTATTCAATGCCAAGTTTGATACTGACATTTTTTATGACACGTATTGTTTTCTCAAAAGATGCATACAGCATACTTGTATATGTATTATATGTAACATTGGGAATGGGAAAATACGAAGAGAACAGGGTCAGTTGGATACAACGCATCTCTGTGGCAGATGCACATAAAACCTAATCTTTGTACAGTGTGGATAGGTTTAGGTGCAAATACTGCTTTATTATTGTCAATCTTGTCCTATAGGAGGCTATTACAACATATACTTTGACCAAAATCCATAAACCTAAAGAATTGCCAAGTGCTCTCCGGGCTTTTTAAACACTTTATAAACTATTCTCCACCAGCTGTTTAAAAAAAAAAAAAAAAAAAAGTCATGACTGCCAGATGCCTTTTTTCAGTCTTTATTTGAAACTCCATCTGCGTCTTGAAACACTAGAGTTTTTTCTCCCCTTTTAAAGCAGAGGCCGTGAAATACTTATGGTGATTAACAGCCACTGTGGTGACAGTAATAGTTTTAGCTCTATATTTATTTCTCAGTCTAGATACTGCTGTGAAGGTAGGTCAATAAGGTTTCATAAGATTATATCTTGTAGATTGAAAACTTTGGCTTCAGGGTCCTTTCATTTTATAACAATTGTGGGCTCAGATTGAGTGTCTCAGTGTGACTATTTGCTCAAACTCATGTAACTCTGACTTGGGACAGTATTTAGGGAAGGAGGGAAAAAGCTTTAGCATTCCCATTTGCTTTGCATTTACTGTGAAATACCTGCCTTTATGTGACTTTAAAAAGAAAAAAACTACGCACAGAAGGGCAGTTGTCATCTTAAAATGCAGATTACTATAATATTTGAAAATGTTCCTTTAAGGTATGACATAATTTCCAACTTTGCTCTTAACAAGTTAGTCATAGTCTGTGTTGTAAATTTCAGACATTTTGGTGATACAAAACCAAACAAAATTCCTGCATGTGATGTTTGCCCTTCAGTGACACAGAAACTTTTCCATATTATTTGAATTATATTTCTGCAGAATTATAACTGAGCTGAGCATATGCTCTTGTCAAGGCCTGGTAGCCAGTTTTTGCATGTCTGATTTCTAATATTTATATGGCACATTTGAATTTTATGTTAACAGAAAGAAAAAGTTAAAAAGATTAGCCACGGTCTGTACACAGTTCAGAAAGCGTGATAGGATATGAGCAACAGCATTCAAAACTGGCTGTTGAAGCAGAGAGAAAATTCAGTTTAGTTTTGTAGTGTGTGACTTATTAAATATATTGTAAATATCCCCAAGTGGCTGTGTGTTGGTGGGTGGGGGTGGGAGGCATTGCTCTTAGTGTTTCATTGAAACTTGCTGTATTGACCTTTGATTATAAGGAGATGGGGAAATTTTGATTTTTATTAGTGTGTGTTTATATTTTGTCTAAGTTGTGATGCACCATGCTTTAAAAAGCAGGAGTTGAGAATAAATGTGTAAAGTGTGTTAGTGGTAACTTTCATTTTTGACAACTGGATAAATCTTGAAAAACAGGCATGCTCTAACATTTTTCTCAGAATTTTACTTTAATTAAATTTAATTTACTTTTTAAAAAAAATTAATTTACTTTTTAAAAAAATGCTAGTATTATTTAGACAAAATGGATGTTCTGTTATGCAACTTGTAGTTCCTCTGGATAAACTTCTGACCCAGGTATGGTATGAAGTTGGAACTTTTTTTTGTTAGCAAAGTAAATAGTCTTTACAAAAAGATGAAAAAGAGGGAAAAACAAAAGTAAATTACTTGCCAGTAATGGTATTGCATCATTTAAATTGCACAGGATTTTGTTTACAGGCTTCTGGCATTTGCCAGTATGCTGTATTTGAAGTGTGTTCATGTCACAAAGCCAGTAACACTGTAGTCCTGTTAAGTCTATGAAAGGAAGCCCAAATTAGCTGAGAATTCTTATTCAATAACCTGCTTTGAAAATCGACTGTCAAAACAGCCTGAAAACTTGAATGTGTCTAAGTGTTGGTTCTTAAAGTTTAATGTAAATGCCTCAGTACAGAGATTTGATTTGTTTACATATTATACCTGTGGTTTTATTTGTGTCTTTTACTATTATATCTACACACGTCCTGTTTTCACTTCTGTATGCCAGGCCATTTGTATGTTCTACTTATTAACATAACCATCCATGCCCCCAAACCTGGACATTTATCCAGGCAATTTGTTACATAGTTTTAACTGTCATATTACCGATTTCCTTTAATTTAATTCAGTCCAGTATGAAGTTATTACTAAAACTGAAACATAGTTTATACATGAACGTTCTTGACTATACCTGTTATGCAAAGAAGACTATCAAATCTGTGAGACTAGCCCACCTCTTCTGGAATAGTTTAAAAAAAAAAAAAAGTCTCCGAAGACTCAAAGGAATTCTTTAAACTCCTAGCAGGGCCAAGGGGTCAATGTCAGATTTAGTCGTGCTGTTATTTTAGCCCAGTCGTCCAGAGAGATGGCTGAAAAGTGAGTCTTTTATTTCTTTTCTTGTGTGATTATTAACAGGATTAAATGTAAGCCATTGTGTACTTAGTGCCAATTAGTTTCTCATCTGAGAGGTTCATTATGATTTTTTTCACTCTTCGTCTTGTAATATTTTATCAGTGTTTGATTAGATATGAGAGAGAATGAAGGGAAACATTTTTAGAACTATGCCTTAAATGTGATAATGTCTCCATTTCTGCTTTGGCAGTTGGTAAGGTAGTAGAAGCATTGCCAATAGCAAGCTCTGTTTCCAAATATTTAAACATTTTCTTAAATACTTCTTCCTTGCTGAAAATTGTCATGAGGTTTCCAACCTCAACAGTACATTGTTCAAATTATTCCCTCAAATCTATTGAGACTTTTGTTAAGTTACAGAATTGCAAAAAAAGTATGTCCTTTTGTATTTATTCTGAGTTTTTTGATGTTTTAAATGAAAATTAGCAACCTAGCTGTGTACTTGCCCCTGTAGTAATAAGATACAAAGTGTACCAATCTATTAAGTCTTAAACAATTGGCTACTATGAACGTACAATAACTTATTTCTGATATCAATTTAATACACATGTGATGGTCCTTTACACAGTTCAGTAAATTATTAAATATATCAGTCAGTGGCATATATTGTTTTCTCTCCCACACCCACATATATATAGTACCTTATAGAGCAGAACTGAAAGAGATTTTAGTTTAAAAGATATTACCTCACCCACCTTGTCTATCTGGTAAATAAACATTTGTAAAACTTCTGTCGAATGGTCTATGATGGTTGAGAGGGTCACTGGAAAATGGTTCAAGCACTGTTGAGGTGGAGAAACAAACTCTATGGAAGTTTATAAGTGAAACTATAACTCAGCCCTTAACTCAAGCTATTTGACACGGGAAAAAAAAAAAAAGGCAAAATTGTGTGAGTGAAGTGTTCTAGTTATCTTTTGACCGCATGATATTTTCTGCTTTATCACATCATGGAAATGGAAAAGCAGAGTTTGCTTTTTTTTTGTTTTAATTTAGAGTATGTCTCCCTGAAATTGAGAAAATTGTATCTGTATTTTAAAAAAGTATACAAGTGTCTAGTTGAACATTGGGTGGCATCCACTATGTATCTAACATAGATGCATAAGTGTGGTAGCTATTTTGGGGAATGATAGTTACTTTCCTATTTGTAGAGCATTTGTTTAGTTTATATCCTCATCAGTTGGCTTATTTAACATTTCATATTATAATCACCAATATTACTCCTTCCCAGTCATGTTTTTATTGTTTAACTTCAAAGCTTTGCTAAGCTTGGCTTGCTTTACTGTAAACGTTAACAAATTGTAAGTGCTTAAGACTTTGGAGGAGCAAAGCAGACTATTCAGAAATTGAAGGACGTTTCCCAAAACAACAGAGAACGTACTACTTTTTGTTATTTATAGCTCTGACTTAGGCTTTAAAAACATAATTATTTGCTGGGTGGCAGGGAGAAGATTAGTGAACCTCACCTCCTGGCTTAATTCTGTTTCTCTCCGTTTATTATTTTCTCAGTAAAATGTAAATGTTTTTATGGGGTATTGTCATTCCAGTTAGTTTATATCTTATGTTGAGAGCAATTGTTTATAAGCTTATAGAAAGAGGTTTGAAAAACATACCAAACATGGTTGTTTTTTTTTAAGTATTTGGAGAAAACTTCTCTGATATAAAAGCATCTATATATTTTTCAGATAAGAGACAATATCCTACATTGAATGCAACAATGATTCTAACTGGGATTCACCCTGTGCCTCAGAATGAAAAATGGGAAATAAAACAGAACTTCCTATTGCAGAATGTCTTGTTGTACCTAACAATGTACTAATTAACTGTTAAAATACCAAATTACTAACACAGTCACAAAACCATGTCAGATACAAAGGGCTAAAAATCGAACATAACTACTTCAGAAATCATGCCTTATTTCAGGGGCTACTGTTCAGAATTCTAAATCTAACAATATGAAAACAGCTATGGCAATCAAACACAGCGAGTAACCTTGGCTAACTGATCATCTGACGAGCAGAACTCTGCGAACTTTGCCTGTGCTTAGTTTTAAACAGTTAGCTAAAAAATCCCAAGCCTTTATCTGTAGTTTGCCTTTCTCTTGTGTGGTTATAAGAACCCTAGCCACGGGTATGCTGCTGTAAATTAAAACAGAAAGCACCATAAGATTCACTCATTTGTTGTGTTATTGTACTAATATAGCTGCACCTTCACAAATAAATCTTGTTGGCACACTCATTTGAAATTGCTGTCTGTTAACTATGACTTGGAAGCTGCATGTTATGTGTACATGATTAATCTAAACCTCAAAATATGTCATTATAAAGGATATACATGTTAAGTGAACCCTTTTCTGTTTTTTTAAAGGAATCTAGTAGCAGCTGTACAATTTTAAGTTGCTGATTTTTATTTTTAAATGGTAGTTCATTTCTAGTGTACAAAGAGAACTCTGGGGTTACTGGGAAAAACTGTTCATCCAGAGGAAGGAAGAAGGAACGTTTATACATCATGAACTTAAAATATTAATTGGTTTTGTTAACATATAGCGAGGTGTTTGACAAATTAAAAATTTGACTTTTTTCTTCCACATAAAATTTTATTACTGCAACTGTTAAGATTGTTAATATAATAAAATACCATACAAGACACAATTATATAAACTCTCAAAGCAGGTTATCTTTGAAATCTTAGAAAGTATAAAATAGTTGAATGAAAAATGGCCCCCACTCCATATAAAAGTCTTAAAGGAAAAAAAAAGAAAAGATGGGGAAAAAAGAAGAGGAAAAAGCAGAAAGTGACATCGGAATCAGTGTTGCTGAGATTCTCTTAGCCAGCTACAGTACTTAGAGAAAGTTTTTAGACTTTTGGGTGGTGGGATTTGCTATCATGACTCAAGCAATTAGAGCCAGTGATAGGAGCATAAAAATCACCATCTTTGAGAGGTTAAAAATAATTGCAAGACAGCTTGGAGTTCCTGTACTGTAGAAATCTTTGAACTTTATACTCCATTACGGAGTATAAATGTTCTATTATACCTTAGCCCTGGGTGAACTTTAATGGTAAAGTTACATAAAGCAGCTTCTCATCATGCAGTAAATTCATTTGTACAAAATTTAACTAAATATGATTTCAGTCCTAAACGTGTTTTGTAGCCCATCAGTCTATGATATGATGTAAGACCTTTGATATTTAAAATCAATACTTTTTTTGCCTTCCCTTAGTATACATTGTGTATAAATGAACAGTTAAGGAAATACAATATAATGTAAAGTCTCATTACTTTCAGTGGTATTTTGTGTATTAGCATTATAAATAAATTACATAAATCTTGCTCTGCCTCCAGTCTGGCACTTCAGATGCAGTATACCATAGAAACCCTAGTAAAATAAAAAAGAACAGGAGTACTTGTGACACCTTAGAGACTAACACATTTATTTGAGCATAAGCTTTTGTGGGCTACAGCCCACTTCATTGGACACATCTGATGCCCGGATGCGTCCGATGAAGTGGGCTGTAGTCCACAAAAGCTTATGCTCAAATAAATGTGTTAATCTCTAAGGTGCCACAAGTACTCCTGTTCTTTTTGCGGATACAGACTAACACAGCTGCTACTCTGAAACCTATTAAAATTAAGTTATGTGGCAAAAGGGGAGAAAAGTTAATAAATATGGAACCAACAATGATTTAAAAAACCTATTTGATATATAAAATTGAGTGTTTTTCTTTTGTAAAAGTGGGGGAGAAGGGATTTTGAGAAAGGTCAAGGGGAAGAATTTTGCACCTTAGGGCCCTCTACAAAGGCAGGAATGGCTTGCTGATTTATGACATAAAGTTTGGATACCTAAAAGATGGTATTGGTGTCTGCTTAGACAGTCATCACGCCAACAGTCAAAGATGAGATTTTAAATAGTGCTATTTGGTAAGGCATCATGCATTCAGACTATATTTTACAAGGACAATATCCAATTTCAGTGCGTCATGTTACAGGTGAATGCCCCACCAGTGTGCTTTTTAGTTATGAGCTCTTCAGTACTTGATTTTATTAACAAAAGTCTTCAGTGCATTTGTGTTGTAATATTACATACATAAAAATTACAGAAAAAGACTTATTTTTATTCATCTATTTTGAGTTCAGTTATACAAACATATTAAATAGAAACATTGTTTGGTGGGGTAGTTTTTTGGGTTCAGTAAATTTTAAATGTTGGCATAAAGCAGATGATAAAAGTTATGCTCAGTACTATGGAGAAACTGCAGAAAACACAATAGTGAAGTGTTCTTATTGCATCTAACCAGGAGAGAGTTTGCAAAATAGCCATGCTAGCAGGTTCAATTACTTTTTCCTGGGAACCCGAAGGTTCTGGGAGTGAACTGGTGAGTAGAGGATTCTCTGCCATCAGAAAACCAAAGGAAATTAAATACAAAAATATTCACAAATCAATTAAATTACCTCAAATTAATAAAACAAAAACATAAGTAGGAAAGCACTGACTTAAGTTCATTCTTTCTTGCTAAAATGTTACAGTGCGTCTGTCTACAGTCACAGGTTTTTAACTGCACTGGTCTTTGGCAGCTGGCTTGGTTTCGTAGGGCTTGGGTGAAGGCGCTGTTTAGTTGCAGTGTAGACGCTGGGGCTTGGGCTGTAGCCTGAGCTCTGAGGTCCTCCCACCCTGCAGGGTCCTAGAGTCTGGGCTACTGCCGGAGCCCAAACATCTACACCACAATGAAACAGTCCCCTAGCCTGAGCCCCAAGAGCCCAAGTCAACTGGCATGGGCCAGCCTCAGGTTATTACTTGCAGTGTAGACATACCCAGTGATATGTTACAGAGCATTCATGCAACACCTAAGCATTATAAGGGTGATTTATGGTTGGAATAGCAGCTTTTTAGAATTTCATATCTTTTCCTTCTATGTGCAATATATAGTACTTTACCTCATACAGTTATAAAATATTGTCGTTAATGAAGTTTGTTGTATCAACTCTCCATTTTTTTAAACCACTGTGACTGGCAAGGGTGGAACACTACAGCTAATACTTTCTTCTTTTTATAGCTTTTATAATTTCACTTTCTAGCCTTTTCTCTTAATTTGATAGCTGATCACTTCTTATATTATATATTCCTTGGAACATAACAAGACCTTTTAATGATTAATAAAACAAATTTCAGAGATGAAATCCGTGCTTCATTGAAACATTTTATAAAAGTCAGTGATCATAATGATCATTACCTTTAATGGCAGATTTCCTCCTCCTTATTTTTATGAGAAAGTGATAAAGTGACATTAAGGTTTTAGAAATGATTCCTCTTGTGGTCCAGAGGACTACAGGGATTACAATTATGTCCTGTATGTGTTCATCAGCTTTCCTGCTGGTCTCTTTTCAAGATTTTAATGAAGTTTGGAATAGAGGGAAAAATGACTGCATTTTCCTTGCCATGTAGTATTGGGATAACTGCTTTGCTTCTTACCTGTAAACCATGGTGTTTTCCCTTTTGTGTGTCTGTATGTTTAACCTGTTTAATGCGTGCCAAGATAAATCAATGGTCTGAGAGAAAAAAATAGAACAAACTATCCTTGTCTCATTTGTGCTTCTTAATTGTTTTCTTGAGGCATTCTGTTTTCTGCATTTAAATAAAACTGGATACACTGAATCTGAAATTTCATTTAAGCCATAATTTCACTTTCACACTAGGGATATTGTTTTAAAGCATTGTTCTTTTCCTTAATAAGCATTAATTACACTTGAGATATACTGCAGGCCAATAAGTTGGTGACACAGATGTGTTTAAAAAATAAGCTGATCTGTGGAAGAACTGTTTCTCAGTATCTGGAGAAAAAGGAATAATAATCAAATATAATTCTCTTACTAAAAGTATCCTGTGTAGACTCTAAAAAATACACAGGAAGCTGTAAACACATTTTCCTATAATACTAATATAATTTACTGCCAGAGTTCCCATTCCCCTGAAAATGTTCAGTCATCTCTCTAGAGAGAGCAGCAAAGAATCCTGTGGCACCTTATAGACTAACAGACGTTTTGGAGCATGAGCTTTCGTGGGTGAATACCCACTTCCGTCACATGCATCTGATGAAGTGGGTATTCACCCACGAAAGCTCATGCTCCAAAACGTCTGTTAGTCTATAAGGTACCACAGGATTCTTTGCTGCTTTTACAGATCCAGACTAACACGGCTACCCCTCTGATACTCTCTAGAGAGACAAGATGAGTGAGGTAATATCTTTTATTGGATCAACTTCTGTTGGTGAAAAGCTTTCGAGCTTACTCTGAACTCTTCTTTGGGTCTGGGAAAGGTACCCAGTGTATCACAGCTCCATCCTTGTATTTAGCTGTGACTCTCTGAGTAACTTTCCCAGACCTGAAGAAGAGCTCTGTGTCAGCTCAAAAGCTTGTCTCTCTCATCAACAGAAGTCGGTCCAATAAAAGATATTGCCTCACCCATCTTGTCTCTCTATTATCGTGGGACTAACATGGCTACAACAACACTACACATAGTCATCTCTTTGATTTTTCTTAATGGTTTATTTGTTATAATTTGGTTAAATGCTTTATTGTACTTCAGAGCACTCGAAGAGTCTTCCTCTTACAGTTTCGTGGTTGAATTCTTATTTTTAAAATGCAAGTAATTGCTTATTTTTAAAATGTTTCGTAGTTAAGACCTTTTAAAGAGAACCTACAGCTGTGATAGTGATGGATGTGAAAGTAAGTATCTAGGCCAGATGACAGGAGCCTTCTCATGATGCCTTAGTCATAAGCTTAGCCAGAACTTGAAAATAACATACACTTTGATTGCTAAAATATAATTGTTAAGATTTTTACTGAACCCTGTTGTCCAATAAATATTTTGTACAATGAATCTATTTTAATTAGGTTTCTCTGGGTTTGAATTTTGTAATTAGACTTTCAGATCTATTCATGTTTATCCCAGACTTGGCTTTCTTAGAATATGGCAGTATGAAGATTGAGTGGCGGAGGTACAAAGCCAAAGGTTTCTTCTCCTAACAGGATGATGATTGCTTCATGTAGCAGTTAATGGTCAGTTTCTTTTGCCTGTTTCCAGATTTGGAACACTTTCTCCCACCAGAGTTGTGAAATGTGCATTCTACATTCTCCAGCATGTTCATTTTTTCCCTAATTTTACGATGTCTCTGAGTTAATGGTTTTAGGTCCACCCTTCAGCTATTCATGGTTCTATCAAAAATAGAGAAGTTGGTTCTAATCCCTCATCCAAAAGCTTTTTGATTCCCAACTTTTTCAGAGAGCTAAGCAACTCCAGTAGTTCTTTTGTGGGACTTTTCCTTGGTTTCCCAGCTGATCATGGGACACCCATCCTTGAAACTATAAAATATCTAAGATGGATGGGTAGCTACTTTCTCCGAGATAGCATGTTCAGTTGTGGTTACCACAGCTTGAAGAATGTGATGTACTTAATTTTAACTGTCATGTACCCATAATTCTAGGAAATCTTAACGTGTATGTTTTTGAGATTGTAATAAGGCACAGGAGACTATCACGCCACAGTGGCTCAGTGGTTTAAAGACTCTTCTGATTAGCCTCTGGTCAGGTCAAAATGTCTACATGGAAGATTGTTAAATAGCATTATGTAAGCGTATAGCAGTTTCCTGGGCTCAGAGAACAGAAGCATCTGCTTCTGGAATTTATGGAATGGTTACTGAGTTGTCTTCTCATGTGTACATCTGGCATTATCCGTGGCATCTGTCCTTGTCTGCTCACATTTGTTGGGTGGTAGGAGCTCCAACTGCAGCTCAGTGTAAGCCCGTCTCCTCTGAATGACAGTAATCCTTGTTGGGTGGAATAGGGGAAGAGGGATATATGACAAAGGAAAACTGCTCATCAGTACTTCTGTAAATCCGCTCATCTCATCCTATATTCCTCCTACTTCTTTGGGGGTGTGTCATTTGGAGCTGTTTTTTCTCTGATCTTTTTATTTATTATTTTGCTTTGGAAGTTTCTAACCAGAATGGGAACAGATGTGTGCTTACATATTAGCCTGCATTGTGACAGATCTTTTCTGTCTCCTTCCTTCCAGAGGTAAATTATAGTTGCTTGGTAAGATGGGAGAAAAGAGTACTTTGATCAACAGAATTACAGGTGAATGCAAAGTAACACAACAATTCTGCTCAGCAGGAGGGGCTGTACCAGTGGAGACATGCTTGTTGGCTAGGTGTCTTGTTTCTGGAAATGTTGTTCTGGCCTAGATCTCATTGATGATGCAATGATGAACGACTTCATAAAATACTATATGAATGCTTTATGCTGTAGCTGATGGGATTCAGAAATACCAGAGTCACAATAACCTTCTGCCCTCTTGCTTAATCTGCTGATGGCCATCAGTGAACTGTGTGTGGGCAGTGTAGGGGAGTTTAAGAACCTAAGGCTATATCATGATACTTGGTTGTTGGTGCTCTGAATGATGTACACCAGCTGAGTATCTTGGAGGCCAATGTGATTAAATAGTTTCTGAAGATTAACTTTCATGGTTGCTGAGATCTAAAACTCCATTTGATGTTAATAGGAGCTGCACCTTTTGAAAATCAGGCCAACAATGTCTACATTTGGGTACCCAAAAATTTGATGCACCCAGTGTTAAAGGCCAATTCTGAAAATTTGTAAGGATAGTTAACCATTGGAACAATTTATCAAAGACTGTGGAGTATTCACCATCACTTGAAATCTTTAAAACAAGTTATTGAGTTTAATACAGGCATCACTGAGTTAAATTCTCTGCCTCTGTTATATAGGAAGTCAGACTCGATGTCCCCAAAGTTCCGTGGTAGCCTTTATCACTGTCTTCAATGATGGTCAGACCATGACTGAAGTGTGTTTCTTAAATCTCCAAGGTCAGTCCTTAGACTCAAGGATCAGATTGAGAAGGTATTCAGGTGGGACAACTCAGTGGTTGCCAGTTGATTATAAGATCCTGGTCAACATGTTAGAAATCATATATTCTGATATTTAAATATTCTAAAATAAGGAGTCTAGGTTACTTCAGTGCTAGGCATGACAATGCTTCAGTTAATAAAAAGAAACCAGTAGCATTATGTGTTTTTTCTTAATAAAACCAGGATGTCTATGCTGATTTTTACATTGGGACTCATATTGTGTACATATCAGGAAGGATCATAGGACTCTTCTTTCATCTAAGGTTAGATATGAAAAGTATTGCCATTCCTTGTCCTGTGCCTTCTGTAGGTGCGTGGTGAACCGAGTATGTAGCTGGTGCAAACTGTACCAACATAGGACCAGATGGTTTATCCAGCAAGGTCTTGGTGATTCACGTCAGATCAGCAATTAAATCTCAGATTGTCATGGTTGACACTGTCTTTATTAAAAACCAATAGAATATTGAAGGACAGGAGTTTGGCCATGTAGTTATTAGGCCTTATACTGCTGCCATTTGAAGTCAGTGTTAAAGCTCCCATTGATTTCAATGGTATAGAATCAAACCTACCTTCTTCTGATTATTAGGATAGTCATGGCTGCAATGCTGATATTTCATGTAAGAGAGCTATCAGATAAATATTTAAGGGTCTAAATTAGCGACCTCTGTAAAATTATGAATAGAGAAGTTTCCAGCCAGCTCACAATTTCTACCAATCAGTCAAATGACTGAAAGGGATAGTTCAAGATGTTCTGCTACCAGGCATTAATTCTGAATGTGGAAGAGAGACCTGCAACAGAGAAAATTAAGCTTTACAGCAGTGGCAAAAAGCCTGTCCTTTGTAAGCAGAAATCCAAATGTACACAGCCGTGAAGCCATAAAATTCCTGTTATTCTTCAGGAAGGGACAGTCTCTTTTGGGGGGCGGGGGAAGACTTAAATGGAAATGACCCTGCAGTGCAGGAAATTCTTGCAGGACAGGTTCAGTTTTAAGGCTCCATGGGTTTAATTAATTGCTTTCAAGGAAAAGTGAGGATTATGTTACCTCAGTAATTAAGGTGCACAGTGTAAAACTTCTAGATGGATTTGTGCCAGGTATCAATGAAGCAATTTGGAGGCTTGTGGAGAGTTCAGGATGGTGTTCAAAAATTACAAAAAGGGGCACTGCACAGAGGACAAATGTAGAAGCAAAATAAAATTGGAACAAACAGCTATTGATAATTTTAAGTAACCTTTTACACACTTGTAGAAATGATTTTGTATTTAAATTTACTGTACAGATCTTATAATTGAAAATGCACATCTTTCATGTACTTAAGCATAAGTTCACAACGTACAAGACAATCTTTGATTCCTTCTTAGGAACCGGGTAACCTATGCCATTAAAATGATGTGGTAACCATTTTAAATCTGCATACCGTAAGTGTGAGTTAAGTACAGTAGGTTAGTAATTTACTGAATCTTAAACTATTTCACTGCTGATCTTCTTAAGAAACCACAATCTGTAGCCTTATCCTTTAGTTCTCCTGAAAATTAGCAATCTTATTACTCAAGATACTGAAATGCCTACCTTAGGTGTCTCAGACTTTCTGACTTAAATAATTCTCCATTAGTATCTTTCAGTCAGAAATGTAGCATGCAGCTCAAGTTCAGCAGATATGGCTTGTATAATGTGTGTGAAAATTGTGGAATAGGAGCCGAGAAAGAGAATAGCTGCAACTGAACAACCTATAATTTGTGTCCATAATCCTGGCAGGGACTGTGGTGCTGGCTGTCCTTGCTAGCAAGACAGCTCTTACTATACATACCGCCAACCCCTGTCTGTGATGCCCACAGGGTTCCAGCTGTGCCACTGCTGCTCTTTGCACGGTAGTTACCTACTTGCATGAACCGGATCCCACAATCTCAGTTCTTGCTTCACACATGAGCAGGGGTTGTCACCTTTAAAACAGCTCTGTCTCCCCCTCTCTTCCAGTCTCTAGTCTAAGTTTAAAATGTCAGAAAATGGAAGAATACATCTTTTTTTAAATGTGAAAGGAAGAACAACAGGAAACTGTTCCCAGTGGAAAAAGCACCTATGCCCCAATTTGTATTTCCACCCTGGAAGAGCGCAGGCTGTAGAACAGCGATGTCCAGCCTTTTGAACCTGAAGACTGAATGTATTTCAAAAAAATCAAGGGGCCATGGTCAGTGGTTTGGGACAGATTCTCTGCCCCATTCTGCTGCTTTTGTGCTGCTCAGGTAGTGGGAAACACCTGCAAGTCCTCAGTGGGTGTACAGCCAGAATTACCACATCTGTGTCTTCCTTCTCACAGCCACTGAGGCATTGGCCATGTTGCTGGGAGGGGCAGTGGCTGTGGGGTATTGCTCTCCAGCTGTCTCCAGATGGCCTATGGTGCCTAGAGGATGACATTGTTAGTTGTATTTGTACTATCATAGTGCGCAGGAGCTCCATTCATGAACCAGGACCCCATTATGCACTGTACAGACACAGAGCAAAATGAGGATCCCTGTCCCAAAGAGTACGATGTAAATGTAAGACAAGAGACAACAGATGGATACTATTGGGGGACTGCAAGGAAACTGAAACAGTATTGGTCAGCACAATAGGAAGTGGTCTCAGCACACTGGCGCCCTAACTATTGTCAGGTAGGCATCACATTCACAGGAGATTTTTAAGGAGGTTTTTGAAGGAGGATAAGGAGTTAGTTGGGCAGATGTTTATGGGGAGCACCACCCACACATGAGGGGTAGCACGGGAGAAAGCAAAAAGAAGATGCTTGTTTGAAATTTTAATGTATGGATAATGAAAACTGACATTATGGGCCAATTGGGGCATAAGGCAACGTGTTGATACTGAATGAGAAATGATAAGTAGAGGATAAGCTGTGAAGGGGCTTGAAAGTGCAGACAAAGTTTGCTGTGATAGAAAAGGGAGAGCTAGCGGAGGGATTTGAAAAGAGCGGTTACGTGGTCAAATCAATGGACTAGGAAGTGATTTATGCAGTAGCATTCTGAATGGATATGTGCAGGGCAAGACTGCGTTGGTCAAGGCTGCAGAGAGGGATATTGCAGTAATCAAGACTTGACATGATGAGAGTCCTGACAAGAGCTTTAGCCGAGTGGAAAGGCCGTATCTTAGAGAGGTTATGCAGAAAGAATTGGCAAGATTTAGAAATGGCCTGGATGTGAAGACCTAGAGGGAGGTGCAAGTCAAAGATGGCTCCCAAGTTACAGGCCTGAGTGACAGGTAGGATGGTGGTGTTGTCCACCGTGATGGAGAAAGGAGGTAGCAGAGAGGGCTTGTTTGAGCCCTGTTGTGCTGTAGCTGATGGCTAGATATGTATGAGGAGATGTTAGAGCAGCCCCAGGGCTGTAACCTGAGCTGGGGGAGAGAATCAGGGATGTGATTATTGATTCTCAGCTTCTCCTCTTTTCCCCTCTCTTGGGCTGCCCTGTGTGGCTGTGCAGGGGAAGAAGCCATTCTGTATAAGAGATTCCGTAAAGCTCAGGCAGAGTCACACAAGCTCCTGTTCCTGCTCTACCAGGGGCTTCCACAGCCTGGAAGGGAGAAGCAGGCAAAGGAGTAGCCAAAGCTTCTCCTCCTCTCTCCCCAGTGATTCAGGAGGTGGCCAGTGGAGTTGCTGCTGAGCCGCTGCAGCAGGGAAAGGGGAGCAACTGCTCAGAATGTTCCCAGCTCACATGAGATGTATCTGGAGCTGCAGGGAGAGGCAGTTGGGGCAGCTGTGCATCTGCCTCATCCCTGTAGCAGTGGCTCTGCTTCAAACACTCCATTGCAAAAATTGGCAAAACATGGCTCAGGGAATACAATTGGAATTCATAATCAAATATATCATTTATTTTTAAAATAGTTGCCCTGGAGGACCACAATTGAGAGCATCAGAGAACACAGGTCAGACGTCGCTGCTGTGTGTGTAGAACTTCTGTTAGCTAAACATTCTAGGCCCTAGCATGCAGCCCCTGCACCTGTGGAGATCTGTGCTAGGGCTCTTTGTGGATCTGGAACACATCCATTTCTAATTTGTGGGGCCAAAAGATGTTGGGAGCCTGTGCTTGGGTGATTCTCATGCAAGTGCTCACCAGTCAGTAATATATAATGCTCACCCTCACATCTGATTCATAAATGGTTGAATTTAACTTACTTACATTATAATATTAAATAAGGTTTCTAACTTATAGCTAGAGTATGGAAACGAGAAGCATCACTCCAGTTCCATCTTTTCTTATATCAGAGAAAGTAAAGATGTAATTTTTACCATTAAAAAGTTTATCAAAAGTATCTTCTACAATAAGCTTATTTTAATTGGATCTCTTTTAAAAGATCACATCCTCCACAATGGATCACTATGATGTTTATTGCTGATTGTTGCCACTTCATTCGTCTCTTATCCTCTCAGTTCACCTAATACCCTGTAATCATAAACTTGAGTTACCATGGAATTTTAAACAATATCTATTTGCCTATTGGATGCAGTTCACTCTCTCAATCTATATAGACATTTATGGAGCTCCTTACATCGTAGAGATAGAAAAAGCCCTAATAAAGGAGCAGCAGAGATAGCCGCCTCGTGCAGGCCTAGTACAAGTGGCTCTAGTCTATTAATGGGGCTCTGAGGCAATACAACTAAATAATGATACTCTAAAGATCCTTATTATTGTTTTCAATTGGCTGCTGTGGTTTGAAATCCTGCTCTGAGCTTAGCATTGTAGTTCTGACGTCTAAAAACTAGGGCTGTTGATTAATCGCAGTTAACTCACGCAATTGACTCAAAAAAATAAATTGTGATTAATCGCACTTTTAATCGCATTGTTAAACAAGAGAATACCAATTGAAATTCATGAAATATTTTTGGATGTTTTTCTACATTTTCAGATATATTGATTTCTGTTACAACACAGGATAGAAAATGCACAGAGCTCACTTTATATTATTTTTATTGCAAATATTTGCATTATAAAAATGATAAAGAAATAAGTATTTTTCAATTCACCTCATACAGTTGGTGTAGTGCAATCTCTTTATCGTGAAAGTGCAACTGCACTCAAAAAACAAAACAATGTAAAACTTCAGAGCAGGGATCGATAAGCCCCCGGGCGGGGCAGGCCGGGCCAGTTTGTTTACCTGCCACATCCGCAGGTTCGGCTGATCGCAGATCCCACTGTTTGCGGTTTGCCTCTCCAGGCCAATGGGGGTTACAGGAAGTGGCGGCCAGCACATCCCTCGGCCCGCACCGCTTCCCGCAGCCCCCTGGCGGGGCGCATGCAGAGGTTACCAATCCCTGCTTTAGAGCCTATGAGTCCACTCAGTCCTACTTCTTGTTCAGTGTTTGCATGACACTTTTGTAGCCGGCATTGCAAGGTATTTACATGCCATATATGCTAAACGTTCATATGCCCCTTCATGCTTCCGCCACCATTCCAGAGGGCATGCTTCCATGCTGATGATGCTCCTTAAAAAAGATACATTAATTAAATTTGTGACTGAACTCCTTGGGAGAGAATTGTATGTCTCCTGCTCTGTTTTACCTGCATTCTGCCATATATTTCTTGTTCTAGCAATCTCGGATGATGACCCAGCACATGTTGTTCATTCTAAGAACACTTTCACTGCAGATTTGATAAAACACAAAGAAGGTACCAATGTGCGATTTCTAGAGATAGCTATAACACTTGACCCAAGGTTTAAGAATCTGAGGTGCCTTCCAAAATCTGAGAGGGATGAGGTGTGGAGCATGCTTTAATTAGTCTTAAAAGAGCAACACTCAGATACAGAAACTACAGAACTGAACCACCAAAAAAGAAAATCAGCCTTCTGCTGGTGGCATCTGACTCAGATGATGAAAATGAATATGCGTCGATCCGCACTGCTTTGGATTGTTATTGAGGAGAACCCGTCATCGGCGTGGATGCATGTCCTTTGGAATGGTTGCTGAAGCATGAAGGGAGATATGAATCTTTAGCACATCCGGCACATAAATATCTTGTGACTCTGGCTACAACAGTGCCATGCAAACACCCTCTTGTCACTTTTGGGTGACATTGTAAACAAGAAGGGAACAGCATTATCTCCTGCAAGTGTAAACAAACTTATTTGCTGAGTGATTGATTGAACAAGAAGTAGGTCTGAGTGGACTTGTAGGCTCTAAAGTTTTACATTGCTTTATTTTTGAGTGCAGTTATTTTTTTGTACATAATTCAATATTTGTAAGTTCAACTTTCATGATAAAGAGATTGCACGACATTATATTTTTATTACAATTCAATTCACCTAATATAAATGAAGTGAGCACTGTACACTTTGTATTCTGTGTGGTAATTGAAATCAATATATTTGAAAATGTAAAAAAAATCCAAAATTATTTAAATAAATGGTATTCTATTATTCTTTAACAGTGCAATTAATTGCAATTAATGTTTTTAATCTCTTGATAGGCCTATTAAAAATTAAAATTTTCATCTAAAACTTTGGTTGCCAAATACACTTACCATGAAACTTTTTTAGTAAGTGTGTCTGTGACATACAATGTGTAATTTTGAGACATTTTGATATTTCTTTAACTCTAAATCAATCAAAAATCAATTAGAAAACTCAGAAGTGTATTAAAGTGTAAAAATATATGATTTTCAAACTTCTTCTGTGAATCAGTGTACAGCTGAAAAATCAGACCTTTCATTGTGAAAACCAGCAATCTCAATTTTTTTATGTAAACAATTATAATCCTGCCTTTGAGAATAACAAAAAAAAAATTCTGTTACGCTTATATAAATCATAGTTCAATTCAGACCAATGGCGCCTTCAGATTAAGAGTTATAGTTAGCATGTGTCTTATAATGGAATGTTGGTTGCAACCATAACTATGTAGTCGTGACCAGTGCCTCTGTAATGAAGAATTAAATACATCATTAATATTTTAGCAGTGCTTTTCTACTTTGAAAAGTGCCTATGAAAAAGTGGCACCTTGTAACTCAAGAGAACTGCCACCAGAGTATCTGCAGTGAGCTCTCTCTTCACTCTACTGATTAAAATACGTTTTTAGTAGCTTGTTAACCTTGCAACATATTACAAAAGAGTAGGTTACATTCTCTTTGTTCTTGTGTTACAAAGTTCACAGAAAACTTATCTTACATGAAGTAGTAAGACTAAGCAATTATATTCTTTATTTAACATGCAATTTACATATACTTTCCAATCTTAAGCGTTCTGCTTAAAAAAAAATAATTGTGTTCCTAGGTGTATTTCTTCTGATTAGGAAAGACCAAGTAATCTGAGGAACAGCCTCATGAACATGTTAAGGTTTAAGTCTCTTTTTGCTTTTGTCACCACTCTCAAACAACATAAGACTGGCCATACCGGTTCAGACCAATGGTCCATCTAGCCCAGTATCCTGTCTGCCGATAGTGGCCAATGCCAGACACTTCACAGGGAATAAACAGAACAGGGCAATTATTGAGTGATCCATACTCTATTGTCCAGTCCCAGCATCTGGCAGTCCAAGGCTTAGGGACATCCAGAGAATGGGATAGCATCCCTTATCATCTATCCTTCATAAACGTAACTAATTATTTTTTAACTCAGTTCTACTTTTGGCCTTCGGGTAGTATTTTACTTTGCCTAGTGACACATTAAATACACAAGGTATTAAAATATTGGCCATGGTTGTCTCTGTTTTGGGTCAAAACAGATAAAACTTAAGTTTAAAAATAATTGATCTGCATTCTAGTCATTTTTCTCCTGTATTAATTTAACAATCACATGTCTCAGATTTGCTCATAAAGAAATGGGAAATTTTCCAGTTTCTAAACAAATTCTGTTTTTTTCCGATCACTTCATTTGAAAATCTTTGTTGGGGCAATCTGTAGTGTGTTCTCAAAAATGTGTTGGCAGTGTGGTCTCATAAGGCCTGTTTCCAGGTGTTGAGTTCTGCAGCACTTAAAGGATTTCTCCATAATTATAATGTAACTTACTCTTTGCATGGAATTTCATTTTGTTTAAACAAAGAAAAAAAACCTAGCTTTAAACAGCTATAAGGCTGATAAATTCAAACTTTCACAAGTCAGGAAATATATGCAGTGGTGTTGTAGCCATGTTGCTCCCAGGATATTAGAAAAACAAAGTGAGTGAGGTAATACTTTTTATTGAACCAACTTCTGTTGAGAGAGAGACAAGCTTTCAAACTGACACCAAGCTCTTTTTCAGGTCAAGTCGGGAAATGCAGTTTGTAGGTTGAGTGCTAAACTTTAGTTTTGCCTTCTTACACTTAAACTTTAAAATAAAGTGTCTCGCTATACTGTTAAATATGATCAGATAATAAATTACAGCAAACTGTAACTTCTTGCATAACTTTACGTACAGTAAGTTATTATATATTAAACAAAATTTCAGACTTTGCTTGATGATTTTTTTAAGCCTCAGTGAGATCTACAAAACAAATCAAATATAAATAAAACTGGTTTAGTAGTTCTAAAGTTTTTAATGTTTAAGACCCTGATCCTACAAGAGTTAAACACTTGCTCAACTTTGAAGTCAATGTGTAAAGTGAAGCCTTTGCACGATCAGGGCCTAAATTTGGCAATTTCTTTCATTTATTTTGCCATTTTACAACACTGCTGTCTGAAATTTTGGACTACCTAGTTTTGAAGTGATGCACATTTTTATTACATTGATTTGCTTGAAACTATGTTTGTTTTGTAAATGAGACTTTGAAAATCAAGTCATGTTTGAAGACTTTATACACTTCTACCCCAATATAACACTGTCCTCAGGAGCCAAAAAATCTTACCACGTTATAGGTGAAACCGTGTTATATCGAACTTGCTTTAATCCGCTGTAGTGCGCAGCGCAGCCCCGCCCCCCCTCAGAGCACTGTTTTACCGTGTTATATCTGAATTCGTGTTATAGTGGGGTAGAGGTGTATATTGTAGTGTAGCTTTCAAACAGGAGTTTATTATATAGCCCTCGCAGGGTCCCAGAGCCTGGGCTCCAGCCCGAGCCCAGACATCTACACTGCAGATTTACAGCCCCACAGCCTGAGCCCTGCAAGCATGAGTCAACTGATATGGGGCAGCCATGGGTGTTTCATTGCAGTGTAGAAATACCCACAGGTAAGGGTTTTCAACCTTAATTTTCCATTTTCTGACTCCAGAGTGCTTAATTTCTCAGTCCTTGCATTGCATTAATGCTGTTTTTTTAGCTTGTGATATGCATTACAGCAGGTGTCAGATGCCTGCTATAGCTAAGATTTAAAAACAGCTTATATTAAAACCTACTGTTTTCATGTCGTACTTTCCACAGCTGTTTTGGGCTGAAATTTTCTATATTTTTTAAAAAAAAAACTTTTTGGTCAACGTTTGAACAAAATTTCTTCAGCTGCTTTTGCATGAAGGGAGAATGGAAAAAATACTTTCCCCGATGGCTTTTTAAAAATTCAAATAATAATTTTCTGGGCAAATATACAGCAGCCATGAAGGAGATCTGACACTTCTTAATCAAGACTAATTCATGTACCTGGTCTGGGAAGGGAAATATAAAAAATAAAGTGTCAGAGTGGTAGCCATGTTAGTCTGTATCCACAAAAACAAAAGAAAAGAAGTGGGTTTTACCCATGAAAGCTTATGCCCAAATAAATCTGTTAGTCTTTAAGGTGCCACCAGACTCCTCATTGTTTTTATAAAAAATAAAATGATGAGAAATTGAAATGTCATTTCTGAACACGTAAGCACTGACTTCCTCTCTGTCTGGTGGGTGCTCGACCCTCCCCCCTACCCCACCCCCGCCCCCATTCCACGCCCTTCCCCCAAGTCCTCGCCCCTGTCCTGCCTCTTCTTCTCCTCCTCCCCGAGGGGACCACGTCCCCGCTCATCCCCCTCCCTCCTGGAAAGTCCTAAGCACCGCTAAATGGCTGTTAGGCTGCAGGCAGGAAGCGCTGAGAGGGAGGGGCGAGGAGCGGGGATGCAGCGCGCTCGGGAGAGAAGGAGGTGAGATGGGGAGGGGGGAAGCTTGACTACTGGTGGGTGCAGAGCACCCTCTAATTTTTCCCCGTAGGTGCTCCAGGCCTGGAGCACCCCACGCAGTTGGCACCTATATCGGAGCATGCTCAGTTGCCATCTAAGATTTTTAGTAGTCTCATGAAAATCTATCTCCTTTGTTACGTTAGAATGGCACATTCCTTGCCCGAAACCCCCTAGTCATGCCATACATGGAAAAAGGGGCTTCAGCTCTCAGGCTGCTAATGGAAAAAAATATGTGAAAAATTGTGAATGTATTAAAATACATAGCAATTCTTTTTAACAAAACAAGAAGAAGAAAGTCGTGGCATCAGAAATCGAGGAAACTATGTGTGCAGAAAAACAAATCATGGATCCTATTATGTTAGAGGCTCCTGTACTTTGCCTCTAGAAAAAATATGCAATGGTGGGGAAAGGGAGTAGAATTCTTTCCTCCATCTTGCAAGTAAGACTCATGACACCAATGTGTACACCACATGCCGGCCACTGCAGCATATGGGGAAGTGTAGCATATATGGCCTGCTGCTTCCCATTCCATGTAGGTTTTTGGTCCAGTGTGCCTCCGTCAGCCGCTACTACAGCTACTTTTCACCCTGATAATGCAGCTGGAGTGTGCTAGACTTAAATGTTTCTGGCCTTGTCTAGACCAGGAAAATAAGTCACATTTAAAAATATTGTATTAATATATTTTAATTAACACATTTTTAAACAGCACATATCACCTAATGTAGACAGAGTGCAGCACCTTTAAAAACACATTAGATAGTCTTGGTCAAATGGGGTTGGCCATAATTAGCTAACGTATTTTTAAAGGTGTTCCACTCTGTCTACAATGTAGTAGTTAAAAATGTGTGTGTTAAAATATATTGATACAGTATTTTAAAATAGCACTTATTTTCCTAGTCTGGACCCTCGCAGTATAATTCCTTGCTGGAAGAAACCAGATTGAGCTCAAGTCTGACTGCTCAGATTGAACTATAAAACACATCTTTTCAATTCCCCTGGAAATCATTCAAACAAATTATGTTTAAAAATAATAGTTGCACATAACTGGAAGAATGGAGAAAATGGAAACCACTTTGCTCCAAATAAATTTATTCTAGGCTCTTTTTATAAAGACTTAAATGATTGAATTAGGTCTTTCTAACTCTACCTTTTAACCCTAATTCTTGTGGTGTCATAGATAAATCATCACATTCTTGTAACTCTTGACATTAGATCCTTTGCACCTTTTCAAGGGTAGTCATCTTTATTCATGTGACTAGTAAATCGCACATGATACCACATTTGTTAATTTAATTGGTGGAGCTTAATAAATTGTGGCATTAATGTGTGATGAGGTGATAAAATGCACTTGAAATCTGTGTATTGTGAAGTTACTGAAAATGCGTGTATGCTCTAGCACTAAGAAATAATGACACAGAATTTCACAGGGACAAGTTAGCAAGATTCTCAAAGTGCTCACAACAAATTTTTATTATGGGTAGTATAGCACCTCAGAATGTTATTTTGCATATTCAGGTCTCTATTCCTAGGTACAATCTGTACTAGGCATTGGCATCCTGAGATAGCGAGAGTCATTTTAAGTTTGAAATATATACTGTATTTGATCAACACTCTCTCCCTTCAGTGTCAGCAGCTGTAGCTAGCCAAGAGGTCTAGCTATTTTTAAATTAGAGTAATTGACAGTCTTCCACATGTGCACTGTCCGCCTCTATTCAATGTAATATGACTAAAAAGCACAGCTTTGCATAATTTATAAATGCCCTATATACAAGTCGTCAGGAATTTCATTTTAAAGTTAAGATAGGAAAATATTTATTCTATATGATTTTTATTTTTAACAAAATCTTTTGGGGTACAAGTGAGAAAATGAGCAGTTGAACCCAATATTCAATCTCTCTCTCTCTTGCTCTAGGTATTTATGTGGCCTCTATCACATTAATTCACATCAATGAATTCATTCTCACAACACCCCTGTGAGCTAGGGCAGTGACAATATTCGTACTTTTACAGATGGGAATTAAAGGACTGCAGATCATGAGTCTTATATACTGCTTTAACTCAAGACCATCCTTCGTCCTCTAAATATATTCTAGATCTTATTTTGAGTGTTGCTGCTTTGTATTGTATTGTGAAAGATAGTGGATTTTTTCATGTTGTATCTTGATCTCCAAAATATCCAGGCATGCCACTTATACTAGCATGAAACTGATAGGAATAACCCATGTTAATCTTTGACTTCTTCATAAGAAAGAGGTGGAGTTTTTCCCCTGGCAGCCTTAATAGTGTTTTCATAAAATATGATGGATTTATAAATGTGTTTAACATGCTTTACCCTTTTTATCTTAGCTCTTTGCTTCTAACTTGCAGATTCAGTGGCTGAACAATAAACTGTGTGGTGTGACAGGTAAATTTCACAATTTACCTGCCGAAATAGTGTGCTATGTAATGCCATTCAGCCATCTCAGAATTTTACTTGCCTGATTAGTTGAGTGCAGCAGATTTTCAATTTAAATGTAACTTCATCTGCTTGATTAAAAATGTAACAGAACATTATCTGCTGCAAATAAATTTCAGAGGAAGAGATGATTTTGCCTGTTTAAAAATAACATCTGTTTATATTGGCTGGGAGCGGATGATTAATACCTCTCTAATTTCGAGGTTTACCAGTCCAGCTCACCTGTCTCTTTGCATGGATAGTTGAAATTGATGGCTGTCGGGTATAAACATTTACCTGTTGATGTTTAGTTGATGGATTTCTTTTTTAAGGATAATATAGAATCCCATTATTGGGCATTCATTTATTTACTGCTCATCAAGATGATTGACAGTTTTGCCAACAACATGGAAAAAGGTCTTCCATCTTGGTGCCTCATGTCTCAGTGATAAGTGCTTCGCAGAAAAACAGATTTCCAAGATTTTTCACTTCCTAGCATTTATTTTAATTCTGAGTAATCAAAGTTTAAAGTTCACATGAATTCATAGTGGGAGATGAACTGCTCACAAACAGTAGGACAATCCTGAAACTGTTTTTTTTTTTAAGTGATATCTTGTTTAGCGTTCAAAATAAAAACTGGGAAAAGCCTGGGAACCTGAACTATGTGATAATTATTCTTTAATTGAACTATCACAAAATGTTGAATCTATAAATGTATCAATTTATTGAACAAAGACATTAGACACTTGACGAAGTTAATCATCTGTCTCTCCCCAGTTCTTAAAAACTATTTTATAGGAGTAAGAAACTGGAGCAATCTTAATGCAATTAACTAAATAACATATAGATACAAAGACCTATAGTGATTGCTCTTGCAAGGAATGTATTGGTTTAATTAAAACTGTTGATGGTTCTTTCTTCCACAAATAGTAGTAAACATCACCCTTTCTTGTTTTCTTAAATAAATCCTCCTCCTAAAAAACAAGATAATGTAGCTCAGTAATTACAATACAGGACAGGGAGTCAGGATAACTGAGTTCTGATCTTGACTGTGAGACTGACCCATTGTGTGACCTTTGCCAAGTCACTTCATTTTTCTCTGTGCCTTAGTTTCCCAATCTCTAAAGTGGGTTTAAAGATATTTACCCACTTTGTAAGGCCATACATGTGCTAAGTATTATTTGTATATATTAATAAAAGGCAAATGTGGGTTCTCATGTATTCTTCTTTTTTTTCTTTCCCCTAAAGGTACAATGACGTTGATTTTACAAACTGCAGAAGTCTTCCCCATTTCATTTCACTGGTTACAAAACAAATTTTTGAGCGGATGATAATTGACATACATAGAAAATATTTTGATATGAAATCTTAAACATTGGTATATTTAAATTAGTTTGAAAATAAGATACTTTAGATAATATATTGCATGCTGTAGCTGTGTTCTATAGCTTTCTCTCCCCGCCCCCAATTCATTATAAGCTAGAACAGTCTTCCTCCTATCATTAGCTAAAACCGAGTGTCAAAAAAGTGTAACATGCACACACAGGGTATGTCTACGTTCCAGTTAAAAACCTCACAGGGGCCTATAGCGGAGGCTGCAGCCCAAGCTTGAACATCTACACAGCAATTAAACAGTCCCTTAGCCTGAGACCCATGAGCATGAGTCAGCTGGCACAGGCCAGCTATGGGTATCTAATTGCAGTGTAGGCATAACCTAAGGGTCTGGTTCTCCACTATGTCCAAACTGCTTTTAGGTATCATGAAGAGTGGCAGCTGCAAGACGCTGTTGGTTGTGGCTTGATCCTCTGCCACCTAGCCCTTGCGGAATTTAGGGGACCAGGGAGCCTCGCCTAACTTCTGCCACTGTTGTCAAGTCCTTGTCTCTCATACGAGGGAGTGGAACAGTCTCTGCCAGCTTTCCATCAGCTGAGTGCGCCTGTGTAAGGGGAGCACTCCACTGGCTAGCTCCACAGTTCATGAGTTATGTGGCATAAAGTGGCCATGACACATTGTAGGATTTAGTCCTAAAATTCAAACATATACTTTTGCGGGGTGTATGAAAACACTTCATATGTTCAAAATTTGCTGGCCATTAATATGGGGGGAAGAAATGTGTTGAGTAGCATTAGTTACCTATTTTAAACAACCATACAAGCTTTTTATAATTTATCTGTAGCTTGATGTATGTCAGTTTTCCTTTTTCCTTGCCAGGAGCATGTGTATAGCTACAGATTTTATACAGTATAGTAATAACTTCAACTTTTTATACAGAGTTAAAATGGAAAACCTTTCTTTCAATAAGTCACACTCATGAAAGGCTCAGTCCTGCTCTTGTGAAGTCAGTGGCAAAACTATATAATTTCTAGTCAAAAGTATTTACAATTCAACAAAGCAACCCTCAGGAGAGAGAATTGTCTGTTGAAGCTTGGACATGACTTTTTTCTGGACACCACCACTACACTTTTTTCTGGATTCTCTTTATGCTATGTCCTAAAAACTAGATTGTTAAAATACAGACTTCATAATGTTAGTACTAAGTTCTGAGCGTCATAACATTTGTGATACGAGTACTACATTATTTTAATGTGCCATAGAAATGTTTGTATCACAGCTCAAGAAAATTTGAAGACTAGATTTTTAAAAAAAGATAATCATTTGACTTTTCTAGATTTTATTATTGCCATGTATTGCAAAATAGTGGATGAAGTATAATGTATCTCCATGCTACAGGTACAGAACAGTTTTATATGCAGGACATTTAAATAAACCCATTAGATTATTTTCTTTAGTATTGTCATTTTCTCCTCATTGTACATGAGTAAAAGAGTTATTGTATTTTTAAATCTCAAAGCTGTTAAAAAAAAGTCTTTTAAGACTAATCCAGGCTGTATGGAAAACAAGTGAGGGTACTTCAGAGGATTTGCTGAAGTTGTGCCATTGTCAGTCTGTGAAGTTTTAGAATGGTATTTCAATAGGTCAAGATGACCTCATCTTTCCGTGCTCGCTAATCCACAACCTCCATTTTCATAATGTCTTAGAAAAGTTTCCTTAAGGAAACTTGCACTGAAATAAGTGATACTTTGCCTAAAAGTCCCGAAGTTTCAAAAAGTTAAACAATCATGCCCAACCACTTCAGTTGATATACCTAATATTGTAGCTATTAAAAAATTAAGCCACAGTTTGACTAAATTGTTTTGTAATAGCACTTGTTTTTATGCAGTGTTTTTAACACTACCTCGTCTAATCTATGGCAAGTACAGTAATTGTAATACCTGAGATTCAGTGCTCACCTTCTGAAATGTTTTGACTGATTTTTCTAGAAATATCTAGAAAAAAGTTTTTCTCTAAATATACTATCTGTCAGGAGTCTAATTCCATAGCATTAAACCAGTGGAACTCCCTGAGCTCTTAGAGAATGATGACCCTTGAAGAAAGATAGAGGGGATAGAGTATAAGCCATACTCCCTTCTGGCTAGTGTACATCTTCCCCTGCCATATGTGAATAGTGACCACTAAAGATTCCACTCTGTTCCTTCTTCACTGCTGGTGAAGTAACTTTCTGCCAGGCAGACCCCAGTTCTTCAACACAATCTCCATGAGTTCCAGCAAGAAATCCAGAGAGAGCTTGAGGACCTGCCTCATACAGGAATTTACATTTATGGGAAGCAGATGGAGTCCCTTTCCAGATGGTGAAGGAGACAATGGTAGCGCTGTCTTTTCTCAGGTCTGTCCCTTGCCCTTGGGTCTCCCCATCAATGTAGGGGAGAAAAGGGCCTTTTGTGAAAAGATTAGTCTCTGTTGCTACCAATGTATCAAAATCACTAGGGCTCATGACAAACTACCCAAGGATTCAGTGTGTTCTGAGGACACAAGTGGAGTGCATTGGATCCTCTGCTAGACACTGCTTACCTCAAAGTCTTCCTTGCCTATATCCTGCTCTAAGCTACGGCCAGCATGGCAGAAAGGGTAAGCAAGAACCAGTAGGTAACAACCTCTCAGATGGTTACAAATGCTGAGTCTCATCGCTGCAGCTGAGATCAGAGTGCCCATGGCACATCTCCATCTGAGACAACCTCAGTGAACAGTGAGGTCCCGTTGGATGAAAACAATATGGAATATGACATCACATCTGGGTAATAATTGACACCTGGACTGTCTGGCCTGGTAGTCCAGAGACCATTTGTGATTAGGAATGGAATTCTATTCAAGTCCAATTCAGGTTATAGTCTCATGGATACTTCTGACTTGGAATGAAGAGCCCATGAAGGAGGACTTCTCACCCAGGGGATTTGGTCTCAACAGGAACAGCAACTGCACACAAATGTGGAGATGAGGTGGGTCCTTTTACATATTAAGGTCCTGATCCAATGCCCTTTGAAGTCAATGGAAAGACGCCCATTGACTTCAGCAGCCATTGGATTGAACTGTAAGGACCTTTGTTATTCCCAGAACTTCACCTGGCTCAGAAAGACAACAAGGCCACCTTATATTACATAAACTGCCAGGGAGGCACGGGGTTGTGCTTCCTGGACTGGGAAGCCCTGCGGATATAAGAGTGAGCTTTGTTTTACAAAGAATTCCGGGCCATTACATACTTGTCAGTGAATGAGAGAAGTCTTTGATGGATCCTCGTGACTTGTCTCTAGGTATCAGGGAGTGGCAGATTGCATCTCTCTCTGAGGGACCCTGGAGGTGCATCTCTTCACTACCTCCCCCAAACAGAAGCTACTGTTTGCTCACGGCACTGGGAGAAGACAGTATTAGCAAGGAACACCTTCTCCATCCACTGAGGAAGGAGCTTCTTGTACTCATGTCCACCAGTTCCTCTAGTAACAAAGGCCCTGGGAAATCTCAGGGAGTTAAGTTCAAAGATCTTAACAGCTTAATGCTGGCCCAGACAGGTTTGGTCCTTGGCTCTGTTTTAAGTAGCCAGAGCTGATCTTACCAGGCAGGGAGCCTGACCTCAGATCACCACTTGGAACGAAGGCACTTTTCTCCTTCCTATGCCAGAAGTTCTTTTCTTGACAGGTTTCTGAGCTGGTATCAGGCATAGTGTTTCTGAGCTGGTAGCTCATGTGCCTTTGACATTTCAGAAACTATCTACAAGAAGGACCTATATACCAAATGGAAAATGTTTGTGCTGTGGTGCAGACAGCGTTATACTTGCTCCACATTAGAATTGCTTGACTCTGTTCTTCATCCGCTGCGTTTATTGTAAAGACTAACTGCATGCAGATACAATTGGCAGCACAGTTATTGACATTCCCTTATAGCCATGGCCCCATTCACTTTGCAGTACAATGGGACTAAATGCAAATGCTCTGTAGGTAGCTGGGCTGCACTTCCCCTGTCTTGGCTCCTGCAGCATTATGCAGGCGGCCTGGCTCAGACCACATTCACCCCTTGTATGCCAGGGAAGGGGGAAGTTGGAGCTGGCTCTAGTAGCTTATCTTCACAGGTTCCTGCATCTTAGCTGCTGTGCTTTTCTCCAGGAGCCCAGCTTGCCAGCCTATGCTACTGGCTTCCCCTGCTCCCTGACTGCAAACTGCAATCCAGTTCTGGCTCCCTGACCTGCTGCTGCCTGGCTCCATGGATCAATGTAGGCAGCATGTACTGTATGCCATTTAGCTCCCTCTTGTGGGGAAAGTTGGAAAGCAAGGGGCGGCTGGAGGCAAATGCTGGCAGAGCACAGAGACAGAAACCATTCAGATGACTGGCAGCAGCCAAAATAGTGAATTCTGGCGGGGGAATACTGAATTCCAGCACATATTGGGAAAATGCCAAATTCCAAGACTGCAGGAACGAGGAATCCATAGGACCTAATTGAGCTGAATGGGGCAGTTCACCACTTCAGAACTATTGTTTCAGGCTGTCTGCAGACTCAGGGAGACATCAGTCCTGTGGTTTATAGCCATTCAGATTTTCAAGGTTTTCTCTTCAATCATAAGGGCTGCCAACGTTATTTAAAAAAAATAAAGATGAGCTTGTGGAGTACATGCCAGAGGCAGAGACGAATTCCATGGCTATGGAAATGCGGAGTACGTGAGGCCCTGTTAATAGCCTATTTACACAAAGTACAGCATTCAAAGTGCGTTTTCTTATAGCTTATTTGATACAATGCCTATCTTAGAACATATGAATAAAATACATGCTTAAATATCTGTCTTTTCTTTACCTGAACTTACTTTCCAATGAAACAAAAGTAACAAAGCTTTTAATTAAATTACTGATGCACAAAGTTGTTTGGTTAAGATTTGAGTCCGTTTATTATTCTCCTGTTTGTATCTAGTTCCTATGGGTCAAATTCTGTCCTTTGTTTTCTCCATGAAGCTCAACCGAATTAAGGGAAGTTGATTAAGCAGATTATGGAGTTAGGAAAGTTGTTTATAGCTATGAAAATTGGCTTAGAAAATTAACTGTATTTTTAGTAATATTGCTAATAAAATTATTCATAAACTATTATAGTTTTATATATTATGATAAACTAATACCTATTATAATAAAACAGACCTGAAGAAAGGCTCTGTGAAGCTTAAAAGCTTGTCCCCTCCACCAACAGAAGTTGGTCCAATGAAAGAAATTACCTCGTTGCCGTGTTAGTCAAAAGAGAGAGACAACAGCAACACTGCAAACAATAAACCTGCTTATTATTTGAAGGCCTCTGAAATTATACAGCTCTTGGCTCCCGAAGTAATGAGCACTGTACTGTGTTTTACATTCAGAATTGTTTGGTTTTTACTATGAAAGTACTTTCTGTGGTTTAGAATATGGTTTTTGTGTGTTTACGTTTGTCTAATCTGTTGGCGTAGAAATATTGCAAAATTCAGTTCTTTTGTAAATAAGAAAAAAATTCATATGCAAATTAAATACCTTCTTTTGGTATTAGTCTGAAAGTTGCAGCTTTGCAGCTTGAGACTTTAAAGACCTAACTCGACAGTCATTGGCATAGTTTTGTGTCTTCACAGATTTACATTAGTTTCCATATTATTTGTAGGGGACAGGGAAAACTCATTCATCCATTTCAAGGAGGCTGTTCCTAAAAGTCCAGTCTTCTCCATCTGAGATCTTTACATCAGTCAATGTTTCTTTTTTTCTCCAACATAGTAATACTTTATTATAAACTTTCACCATTTTTAGTTTCTCAGATGTCCTATCGCAAAGAAGAAATAAAATTTAAATCTGGGAAATGATAGGCTGAAGTTACTGGGAAAATCCATCCCTTTCCCTCCCCAGAACTGTCTTTTGACAAGTTCAAAGCTGAACATTTTAGACGAGATGCAAACTTGGTGATTCTATCTGAGAATGTACTGCACCATTTTCTATAAACTTTTACTGACATGAGAACTATGCCCTAAAATAACAGTCAGTTCAGCCATTTCTTCAGGAGCATAAGAAGCAGGATTATTCTAAATATTCATCTTTATTCTGTGTTCATCTGAATATCCAAATGATCTTTTTCTCTCTCACTCTCACATACAGGATGTCATGTGAGTAAATCCTTAAAATGGAGAGGGGAAAAAAAAAGTAATCCAATTCTAAGACTATGACAACATTTCCAAAGTGACTGATTCCAAGAATGAGTGGAATACATTGTGCTTAATAACTATGAGAAATGGATTTTCATAAACTTTTATCCAAAATAACTAGATTCTTATATGCAGTGTAAGTGAGGTTATGAAAATGTAAAGTTCATTAATATGCTGTGTATTTTTATCCCCTTGAACGTAAGTTAGAGATTATATACCATAATGGGATTTATGACATTATACTGTTTAATCTTGAGGGTGTTACAGACACATCAAGGACATTGGCAGTAACTGCAGTTTGCCTTCATTTTCAGGGTATACTAGTACTAGAAAATTAGCAGCACATTCTTCTACCTAAACCGCATTTGCTCACCTTTATAGTATTAACAGATCTAAAGAGTTCTCTCTAAACTTATATACAAAATCTTTTGGGCAAAATCAGTAAGGTGAATTCAACATTTTGTTCCCAAGGTCAAATAAATTGTTATATAAGGGAGATGTTTCTAGTACATGGTGAGTGTATTTGTATCTTCATGTCAGTACTGTATTGGTCTTTATATATTTTTGTTTGTGTGTATATTTTTTCCAAATGCTTGAATTGGACAGCACTCGGATTTTTTTCGAATGGGAAGGGAGTACTGGCACTTACTGAATTAAAACAAACAAAATGTTCCTTATTCATTATTTTGGTTTTTTTGAGAACCCAAAAGTGTTCTAGGTGCCTCGGAAACACAGACTTTTTTTCCTTACTTATGGTCTACGTATAAGACAAGACGTACCAAGTGAGAGCAAAAAAAAACTATAAAAGGAGGGATAGGGAAAGGGCATGATATGTGCACTTTTAAAAAAAAGTTCCCTACCCCAATTTCCTTATTACAGGGAGTGGGGAATCATTCTTGCCAAGTCCTTAGATACTGTCTGGTTTTTATTACAGTTTCACTCCATGTCTATAAACCAATACCTTCATAACCAATTATGTTATAGCTTTTAAAAAACCTACTAAAATCCTAGTTTGGTTACCTCATTTTTCTCATGCCCCCCTGTCTTCATTTTAAGAAACCTTTTAAGGCCACCTTTGTAAATGCTAAGGAAGCAAAAGAAAAAGTTACAGGCCCACTTAAAAAAAATAAAAAGTCTTTTGCAGTTCCCCTTTAATACCATTGTGGGATCTTCACACCAAGTTGACACAGTCCAACAGTTCTAGCTATGGGGGCAGAAGAGCTCTCCCATATTTTTGACTGGACACAATCTGCACATCACACACTTCCTTTCCTGTTCTTATTCCACGTATAGTGCATTAAGTGCTTGACCAAGGACACATTTCCAACACAGGCTCTACAGTGTCATTCAGCCCCAGGTCCTGTTTCAACATACACACAAAGTCAGGGTCTTTCTTCACCTTGATAAAATGGGGATGATGTGAATTTTGTTGAAGGTAACAACTAATGATGTATAAAATATTTCAATCTGAGTGTTGAATATGAAGCATCCAGTTTGGAGAAATGAAAGCCATCTGAACTCATCTGTTTGCATGTATTGGATTTTAGCCAAGAAAATTGCCATAAATGTTTGTGAGGAGGGAAGTTATGGAAATTCCATTGATTTCTCTGTAGCACAGACATCTAAGAGCAAGGTATTTGTTCATGGGGAGTTATATGTTTCTCTAGGGCTTGTTGGATCACAGGCTAATTAAAGTTTTGGTGACACAACAGCAGTAGTATAAAGAATGTGGCCTCATCCTACACCTCACCATTATGGTATTTCCACAGCTTTAAAGCAGGCACGAGCAGTGCTCTAGTGACACTAATATGGTAGCCTCTGGCTCAGTTTTACAGTGATTTAAGGTATGGTGAAATTCTTTCATTTCACTGTACATTGAAAAAAATCATAAGCAGTGATTAGAAAGCTGAAAAGCTGCGTATTTATGAATAAGGGATCAGCAAAGACGAGAATATCTCTGTTGCTCACAAGTTACTGTCTTTTATTAAAAAAATATAATTAAATAATGCCTGTAGATTAATACATTGTAGCTTGCCTAAGGCAAGCAATTGTGCAGCTGGTGCTGATGTTGGTAGTTTTGTCTGCCTAAAGGGCAAATTACCATCAACTAGTTTAAAAAGAAAGTTTGTTCTTTTCTGGCAGTTCTTTATGAAAGATGAAAGCTTGAGAGATGTAGAAGTTAGGAATAGTATTCACTGTCTGTTCCATATAAAGTATTCTAAACTTCCAGAGCTTTCATTTTTTAGTTTTATATTATGCACTGTACAATCAGTTTGAAATTTGATCACCGAGCTCCCTAGAATAAAAAGTCAAGGGTATTTTCCATTCAATAAATTTTCTTTCATATAAAACATGTCCGAATTTAAAATGATCAGCCAGGGCATGCTGCTTGTGGCAATGCGGCAGATTACCTCTCTGGGAAGACCATTCACATTGTCAGTCAGTCACCACCCTGCCCCTCCCTGCTCTGTGTGAAAACCTTCTGATAATTAATTTTGGTGGAAGGTTGGCCTCCTGCCTGATTTAAATCAGGGATATTTTAAAAGGAAGCACCTTTCTTCCTCTGAAGCAGCTGGTAGTGACCACTGTCAGAGACAGGATACTGAAGCTCTGGTATTATCCGGTATGGCAATTCCTATATTGCTATCGGAAATGTCAGTTTCACAATGACTTGCAGGATGAAAACTCTCCTCCTCCTCTGAACCAGCTTGTTTCTCAATCAATTCTTTTCATTGCTAAAAGTGCCAGATAGGTTGAACTAAGCTCCCCCACATCAGGAAAAAATTGTTGTTCTGAGAGAGACAGACATCCACAAATAAAATAGGAATGTGAACAGTGCTGCCTCAACAAAGATATCCATTAGTCAATAGATGTCACCCCATAAATCTGCCTAAAATGTCCATTCCTTTTTATCTCTCCTTATAGATTTTTCTTTATTTAAAAAAAAAAACTTTATACAAAATGTAAACTTTTTACATTGGGATTATTCTTTGGCTAGGTCCTTTCTTTGCACAAAATAAGCTTTGGATGCTTATTTAGATGTTCAATGAAACAGTGTGGAGAACAGTAATTGTGTTGTACTAAAGAATTAATCCATTTAGTCATGGGAAGCCCTACTTAGCCTTTCTTTGGCAGCTGAATTGTAGTGTAACTTAGTTGCCACTTTAAGGAGTAGAGTTCAAACTTAAACTTTAACATGGAAATTTTATTTTTAATAATGGTGTTGATAAACATACCTGCTTATTTACTGGATGATCTCAATTTTTCTACAGAAATATTTGCTCATAAAGAAAATGAATTCACTGCTTGCAAAATTTTATTTCTGTTATTTTATTGTTCATGTTTTAAAGGGACAATGTCAAGTTAAAATTATATATGTTAAATTGATCTATTTTATAATCTATATAACAGATAACATCTGAATTCGTAGTCCTCTATAGGGATATATATATACACATGATTAACCTTACTCAAAGCCATAGATTGTTAAAATTGAAGTTTTTTAAAGTTAATTTACTTATGACTGTTTGCTTTTTCATTTTGATTTGTTTTTTGCATTCTGTTGAATTTAAACTGGTCAGTTTTGCTTTCATTTAGTCAAAATCATTTTCAGATTCTCTGTAAAATAACTCTTTGGGCTATAAACATAGCAGGGAGATTTGTTTTTTTGTTTAAAATTTCCTTTGGAATTTTAAAAATCACAAACATTTCTCTACTGATCTTTGGATTTCCAGAAATTCTAAATAATGGGCCAAATTGACTGGAATGTGTCCCTTGAAACTTTCTCAAACTCTATTAAGACTTGATCCGTGAAGGTGCTCAGAGCCCTCAATTCATATTGCAGTCAACAGGAGTTATAGATACTCAGCAGCTTTCTCATGATTAGCCCCTAAATTACAAATTAAAACATTCTCTGGATGTCTTTAGGAGAACTGAAATAAGCAAGGAAAAGTTCTATGGTAATTAAGTGATAAAGAAGAAATCACATAGCATTTCAAAATTCATGGGAAAATGTGATTAATGATTGAGATTTTTTAGTTTAAAACATTTGTAAAATTCAGTGCATTTAATTTGGAAAATTATTTTATTGCATTACCACTTAACTAAAAAGAGGAGATTCTGCTACATTTTGGTAACTAATATTCCTGAAAAAAGATTGTCATTAAGAAATTTCTATTTTCCATCCCCGGAAGTATAAATAGTGCACATTTAATAGAAAGCATTCATAGAACTTGTTAAATTTACTTACTGGGACAACAGAGGATTTCCTACATTATATAATTCCACATGCATACCGCTGTTGCCTCCTTGGATCTTCAGTAGGGGAAACAATTTAGTATGTCTAGGACAACTTGACATAACTTAAATGTAGTATATGGTGCCAATATATTCTTTTCTTTCCATTTTTCTTCAAGTAAAGACTTATGCTGGCCATGTTCCATCTTGGGTAATGTCTCTAGGAATTTAGTTAGCCAAGCTTTATATGGCATAAATATTTGCCTGCTCTTCAGAGTATATGGTATGTGTTCTTGTGTGCAAATATGCAACACAGCCTCTTCATTTATTTCTTTATACCTTTGCCTGCTTAGCCCACTGAAAAGCCTTTATAGTGTACTTCATTTTAGCATAGAGTGCAAAATGAAGGGGAGAAAAATTGTAATCACCCCAATCCCCCTTTTAACAAATACAGATACATACTTTTATTCATCTTCCCCTCTTTTCCTCATTTTTTTATATCTGCTATTCTTCATGATCATAGCAAAGTGTTAAGTAAATAATAAAAGAATGAGATAAAAATTGCAACATGAGAAGTGCTTAGGGGAAACTGAACTGAAGCATCCGACGAAGTGGGTATTCACCCACGAAAGTTCATGCTCCAAAACGTTTGTTAGTCTATAAGGTGCTACAGGATTCTTTGCTGCTTGAATTGAAACAGTTTCCAAACACTGAACTATCTGTTACTGAAGTCCTAAGGCTAGATTTTCAGCCTTGTTTTTAACCATTTGAGCTGCCTGAATGGTACCTAGGGGATGTGATTTGGTTGCAGCTGGCCAGCTGAGAATTCCACTGGTGGAGAGGAATTATCAGCTATTGTACAGCTCAGGGAGCAGGCTTTTATGCCAGCTGACACCCCCATCACTCCTGACATATGGGGAATATCAGGGTGTGTGATGGGTAAGGTCTACAGTAATTCTCAGCTGATGTATGGTACCTTAAGGACCATAGCCAGATATCATAATTTAAAACAGCCCCAAATCTGCTCTAAATTATACCAGGAAGAGAGCAATTGTAAGAAATAGGTAACTACAACTGGTTCTCTGACAATTGCTCCTCCTCTTCCTGTTCCAAATGTGTCTTGGCTGAGGAGAGAATCTAGCCCAGTGGTCCCCAACCTTTTCATCTGGTGGGCGCCAGACGAAGGACCGTGGCGGCAGTGAAGCACCCACCGAAATGCTGCCGAATTTCTGCGGCACTTCGGCGGCAATGCCTCTCGATGATGTCACTTGTCAGGAGCAAGTGGCGTCATCAAGAGGCATCGCCGCCGAAATGCCTCAAAAATTTGGAGGCATTTCAGTGGATGCTCCACCGCTGGCCAGGACACGGGCGCATTTAGATGCCCCCGCGGGCGCCATGGCGCCCGCAGTCACCGCACTGGGGATCCCTGATCTAGCCTCTATTTTTTTTAAACATCTTTCTGGTTAGATATAATATCTACATTACAGATATGTCATCAACCTTAATTTCTGCATGTGGAGGATGGCAAGATGTAAGATTATCTAGCAAGAAAGGAACGGGTATGAGCTGTAGTGGACATTAGTTGAATTATAGAAATGTATGTGGTTCCTTTTAGTTTCATAGCTATAAAGATTTTTGAAATCATTTGTTAATACTTCCTCTTGCAATCACTCAGAGTTGAAATGGGTCTGACTTACAATTTTATGAACCAAAAATCAGTATGTGTATTTAGTATCAGAGGGGTAGCCGTGTTAGTCTGGATCTGTAAAAGCAGCAAAGAATCCTGTGGCACCTTATAGACTAACAGACGTTTTGGAGCATGAGCTTTCGTGGGTGAATACCCACTGCATCTGATGCATGTATTCACCCACAGAAGCTCATGCTCCAGAACGTCTGTTAGTCTATAAGGTGCCACAGGATTCTTTGCTGTTTTTATGTGTATTTATGCTCTGCAAACATCACCATAATATGCAACTGAACTATATAAATTCATTTTAACAGGATATATATGGTATTTTACCTAGTAATCTACAGTCATTTCTTAAATTGTAGTTAACTGAAGTTTTATACCTTGCTTACTTGCAAGCTATCTCAAAGGACAGAGAAAACCCATCAGGTCCTGGACAGGTTGGGAGAAGGCTGTTAGGTAGCAGGTGACTATAGCAGCAGTAAGAGAGGGTACAGGTCCCTTTTATTCATCTGTTCCTTGGTCTCCTTGAAATGTGTCCCCAGAGTTAAGAATATTCTTAGGTCTATATCCAACCTGAGGACCCAGTTCTAGGGTATGGCTGACTAGGTACATGCCTACAGGTTATCTCTGAGAAACCAAAGCTGCAGTTGAAAGTGCTGGTAGGTTTTGGGCTATCCTGTCATAAGCATCACCTTTGGGGTTGTTTGAAGTCTCTGAAGATGGTGAGTTTTGCAAACTTTATCACCATGCTAGACAATATTTCTATCAACTCCTCTGGGAAGTCTTTGGAGTTTGGGGTTTATATAGTAGCATAATGCTCCACTTAGACTGGTAAATGTTTCAAGGATCTTTTCCTGCATTTTAGCTCAAGGAAATAGACTGGCTACTTCTCCTCTAGATTTGAGCTCTGGGTGTGTGGTGAATAAAATATCTTGAGGCATTGAAGGGCTCTTAACACTGGTCCTGTGGTGTCAGCCAGGTTAGGTGATTTGCAAGTGATAATATCATGGATGGCAAAGGGCTTCTTGACCATAGATCTTGAATTAATAAATCTGCATAAATCTGAGGTCCGTGTGTGTTCAGATTTGGGCCAGAATGATGCAGTTGTCTAGTGATCCCTTTTCCAGGCACTGACTGATATTTCCTCTGTTTATTTCTTCCTATTATTATTTGTATGGTAGAAGCATATAGTTGAGAGGAAGACCTAGTTCCCTGTGGTAGAAATCTAGCCGACTGCTTGATGTCTAGCGAGTGACAAGACTGGCGAAGATGAGCTGTTGATAAAGATCTGGGGGTTTGTCAGATGTTTTGGTACAGTCAGTGTGCCCAAACCCCCTGGGCACTTTGCTGTTGCTGTGCTTTCGGAAGGGACAAAGTAGCAAAGCAGTTTTGTTGTGCATGTGTATCAATCCTCAGAGTATTTAAAATATGTTTATGCAGAACATTTTCAGGCTCTAATTTCCCTTTTTGTGGCCTAAGGGGTCAGTCCCAATATGGGGAAGATAATATCCTACTCTCTTATTGCACAAGAAATCACTCTCCTGTGAGGCTGATAAGGGATTCTTTTTCCCATCAGCTCTGACTCTGGTAGATCTATGGCTGTCACAGGCAGAGTGAGAGTAGTTTTTGCTGAATAATCATGTTAAAACACTAGCATGGTACTCTCTGCCTATTTCAGTGAGACATTACAGATTCAATGTGTCAGCATCAGCATATGCCACCTTGATCAGGCCTGAGCTCCGTCACGCTGTAAGCATGTCTTCCTCATGTGAAATTAAGGTATTTTGAGCCCTCCTGCTAGAACCATTTGGTCCAGATTGCTGAATGGTTTGGGAGCAGAAAGGGAGAGGTTTCCATATTTGTAAATTGTGTTTCAGTAAATTCTTTATTCATCAATCTGGATCTGATTGAGATCTGTTAACAGACTAGATTTGTGCAGTACCTCTTCTAAATTCTGATATCTGCTATTGTTCAGCTTGTATGTTGGATTGATAAGAACTGGTAAACAGCTAACAGATTTGGAACTTTTGTTGTGTCCCACAAAGAAAGCAGAGTCAGTCCTTAGCTAGAGGTTTACTGTGTCTTTTTCTCAAATGTCTACTTCTTTGTTTCCTTGCCCAGTCTTCTCTCTGCCACGAGACACAGAATTCAGCAGCAGCTGATCTTCTGTAGCTTCTACATGCAAACTGCTGAAAAAAACTACAGCTAGGGTAGAAAGTTCCTTAAATGTGGAGCTCTCTTGTTGCCTTCCATTGTTGGAATGTGTTTGTTTTTATGTTATGCAAAAATGTGAGTGCCTCAAAGAGTAAGTTCTCAACTCCCTTGTACTCTCTAAAGCAGTGGTGGGCAACCTGCGACCCATCAGGCTTCCGCTGGCAGGCCGTGAGTTTGTTTACATTGACCATCCGCAGGCACGGCTGCCTGCAGTTTCTAGTGGCCGGGGTTTGCCATTCCCGGCCAATGGGAGCTGTGGGAAGTGGCGTGGGCCGCAGGGATGTGTTGGCCACCGCTTCCCACAGCTCCCATTGGCTGGGAATGGTGAACCGCAGCCACTGGGAACTGCGGGTGGCTGTGCCTGTGGATGGTCAATGTAAACAAACTGTCTGGCGGCCCGCCACTGGATTACCCTGATGGGCCGCTGGTTGCCCACCACTGCTCTAGAGCCTGCCTTCTGCCCACACTTGTAAGATTTCTGAGCAGTGATGAAAGCTTATAATGCAGCTTTCACCTAGATGTGGTCCTCATTTATCTAGAATGTGCAAAGGAAAAGAGGACGATCGTGAGTGTCCAAACAGGCATAGGGTAAGCTGCAGGAAGAACATCAGGCCATCTTTTGCCTGCCCATTGGCTTCCTACACTTGATAAGAAGAGTACGTGACATGCCCTGGATAATTGCAGAGCACTAAAATACTACAGAGACAAATCTAAAGCCTGTAGAAATATGCACTGGCTCTTTTCATTATGAAAGGGTCCTAAAGCTACTGGGCAAGAGTTTCAAAACAGGAACCTAAAGTTAGGCTACTGAAGAGTGGTCTCAGTGAGGTGTTTAAATACAGATATAGCAGCCCAACTTCCCGTAACTGTTTTTGGAAACTTGGCCATTCATTCTGGCTGGATTGAATGGTGTATTATTTAGGCCTGTTCCTTAGTAGACTGTCAGGTGCCTTCCACTAGGATAAGTAGCCTCTTGCCTGGAAAGATATCTGGCTCCACTTAAGAAATGGGCAGGATCCTTGAAGGACTTATCCAAACAGTACAGACAGGACGCTTAGTCCAAGTGATTGTAGGAAAAGGCTGTCTTTGCCTTGTTCTTTGGTTCTCAGTCTTATGGAGTTGCTGCTTTCAAGAAAATGCCAATGGATGCAAAAACATGAATTTCTGGATCAGATTCTGAGCTGTGCTTCAGGGCTTATCCAAGCTAATCAAAATGTCTTCTGCCAGCAAATAGAATATCAGAGTGTGGGGTATTCCAGTCACATCCCCTCCCTGCTGCACCCTTAAACATGCCCTCTTGACCCGAGCCTGCATGAGTCGTGGTGGTGTGGTGTAGGAGCCAGCTCACTCTGTGCTTGATGTGGACTCTCGCATGCTGAGAAGATACAAAGGTAGAGAGATCAAGTTGCTTTCTGGCCCCCTTTCAGCATTCTTGTAGTGCAAAGGGGCCAAACCTCACTAAGGAATCTGTCCCTACATCTGGTAATCTGATTGCTTCATTTTTAGACCCCAGTTTAGAATGACCTGTCCAGAAGATGCACCAAAAATTGCGGGGTGGGGGGGAGGTTCCTCAGTTTTATTTAGCACTTTCTCAACCACAATATCTGTTTAGATAAAAATATACTGTGGTATTGTACTTACCTCACTCCTCTATGGCAGGAAGACATGGATGCTCTACCAACACTGCATCAAACAACTGGAGAGCTTCCACTTTCGCTGCCTAAGATTCATCTGTGACATCAGGTGGCAGGACAGGATCCCTAATATTGAAGTCCTTGAGAGGTGCCAAATCCCTGGTATCGAGAGCATGCATATCGGGGTTCAACTTCATTGGGTCGGACACATGGTCCACATGGAGGGACCAGAAGCGGTGCTCTGTAGCCAGCTGTGCACAGGAGCCCACTTTAAAGGTTCACCTATCCTCTGATATTAAAGTACCTTCAAAGACAATCAAAACATGCAAGGTAGACATTGAAACCTGAGAACTTGTTGCATTGGACAGACCCAAATGGAGAGGTCTGTTCTATGAAGCCTTTTGAGAAGTAGCCTGTGAGGTCTTTGCAGGAGAAGAGAGCACATCATAAGACCAATGCCTCAAACCCTCCCCCCAACAACAACTACACGTGCAAGACATGCAACCACATTTGCAAGTCCAGGATTGGACTCGCTTCCATGTGAGATGCCATCAAAACAAATAAATCTAGAACTCAAGTCAGCACTAGCCAAATACTCATTTGTCGAAGCAACGGGAGACTCCATCACGTAGAAAAACCATAGGAAGCTTTTCCGTCTCGCAGTTTTAAGGTGCTTTTTCTGATGGTTTATAGTTAGTGCCGTAGGGTTTACCTAAAAAAACTGCAAGAAGGATTTGCCTATCGAAGTATATAAGTAAGCAAAAACCAGACCATAATAACCAGAGGTGAAGGCAGTATCCAGAGAAGAAGGTGCCCAAAATCTTTGACAGCATTAGCATCGCTTCTTGACCATCAAATGAGATGAGAGGAGAAACCACACATTTCAACTTGAGGTCTGAAGATGCAGAAATCAAATAAATACAATGTTATACCTTTTCCTCCTTTCCAGCATTCAGAGGAGATGTTTAATAGACTTCTCACATGATTAAAGTTAGATGCCTAAGTGACTACCCCCAACTCTTCCTCAATAGGTTAAAAACGTGTACCCTCTGAATATGTAAATACATAGGCGATTCACACAATACTTTTTCTATATAAATCAAATATACATTACTTGTAGATTCCCTGCTTTGAAAAAAAGTCCAGTGAATGAGTTAGCGAATGTACTGTTATATTGTGACCTGTTTTCATTAAACATCTGTGCAATACCATTTCCCCTTAAACTGTTGTCATTTTATTATTCGCAGTAAGCAAGTAAGTAATGCGTTGACTTCTTAAGATTGTAATACTGTAGCTAGCATCAGTTGGTATTTTGCTGCTGAGAAGGGAGGTCACTATCATATTTACTCCTTTATTTTTTCCTAAGACAACAAAATGTAATTGAAACCAAGTTATAGCAACTTGTTAAACACTTTAAAATCAGAACCTGTTTTTATCCAGCATTGATATTTAGAATGCAGCAGCTGCAGATAAACTCTGAAGCCCCAGATGGTGGCTGTCTAATCCTCATGAGAATTCATGTCCTAGAAGCAGCCCTTATCTCTCCAGACCTGACATTGTCTGCAAGTCTGCTATAAGGGAGAATAATAAAAACATGTTATGCATGAGTTTCACTTCCTTGAGTATCACAAAGACACAGGAAGTTATAGTTAAATATTACAAGAACAGAGTTCACATTACCGAAAGTGTAGTTATTTATGTTCCATTAGTAGGTAGCCAGTGGTCTGCGGGGTGATTGCCTCTCACACACATCATGTATACTATACCTTGTTACTCATAATTGTAGAGTGGGGGTTGTTCGTATTATCCTTGATCAACAGTTTTATGTTATCAATTAAATCAAAAAGTGAGAGTTACCACTTTTTTGTACCTAGGATTTGGTAGAGTTCTAAGGGGTGCTCCAAACCTTATGAATACCCATCCTAAATGCACCCTTTTAAAAATAATTCTTTTCTCTCCTCTCCCTCAATCCTTTGTCACTTTGAGCATTCTGCCAACTGATGAGGAATAGACACTACTTCCTTTTTAAGTCTGTCCGTATCTCTTCAGTAAGAGGGCTTGACATGAGGTCTCTCTCTCCTTCCATTGACCGAGCATGCTGCTGCCCCATAGCACCAATAACTTTGGAGTTCTTATATATTTGTCTTTGTACGTGTATATTTTAAAAGAGCCTATCCCAGGTTCTTGGCACCCAGACATTGATTTTAACTCAAGAATATAATTCCAGTAGGTAGCTCAGCTTCCATATAGTAGAAGACCAATAAAATGTAAGGTTTCTCTATCACTTGGTCATGCACAGTCATGTTCAGATGAATAGCTTATTAATAGCAAAAACAGTTTACAGCAATATTGAGTTTGTACAGTTGAAATATCAAGATGCAGGGAGATACAAGAATTAAGATTGCTGTAGCAGTGTTAACTGCTGAATTGCACTTACTGTGTTCCTCATGGCATATGTTTTTGGACACAAACTATTAGGTTTATTTAACAAGGAAAACAAGAATAAAAAATAGTGTAGCAGACTTGACACATGTCCATGTTAATTTTGGCATCGGGAAATATGACTCTTGAATTTTCTGATTTTAACTGTGCAGTCTGAACATTACATTAACAGTCATTTTGTTTTTAGTTTTCCATTGTTATGAAATAAAAGAAGAGCGAAAATACAGAGCTGGTTGGTTTGCTGATAGTACACACTCCCAGGCTTCACTCATTTCCAAACTGATTTTTCGTCTATGCAAAAAATCCAAAAGCCACATCACAACTATTGTTAGATAATGTTTTCAGGTAGTTGAGTATCAGAGGGGTAGCCGTGTTAGTCTGAATCTGTAAAAGCAGCAGAGAATCCTGTGGCACCTTATAGACTATAAGTTAGTCTATAAGGTGCCACAGGATTCTCTGCTGCTTTTTCAGGTAGTTGGTTTCAAATTGCTGAACAAATGTTTAAATAAATTTAAAACCAATCAGCAAGAAATCAAAGTACAAACTTCTGGAACAACATGTGAAAATCAGTTTCATGTCTAATAAACAAAGAAATATTATGTATTACACCAAGCATTTAGCATCTGAAAGTCCAATATTCTGCCTAATGGCATAGTAACAACAAGATGAACATTTAAGCCACAATATAGCAAAGTACTTAAATACATGTTTTATTGTAACTATGTGAGTAGTCATGTGGTCTTTACTTGGACTACTTGTGCTTAAAGTTAAGCATGTGTATAAGTGCTTTGCTTGATTTGGACCTTGCAGCATAATAAGGTGCTCAGGGAACTCAGAACTGTGTTGGGAAGGAGTGGCTACAAAGAATCAACTTTCGTATGGAGCTCTCATGCTACGTAGAAGAGGTGATTCTCAATGCTCTCCTGAACTCCCGAAGAGAATAGAAGTCTACAGGGCAGATGGAAGCACTCTTTGTGAGTATGGGATAGGGTAGGTGTAGGGGGAAATTTATTATAGATGAGTGCGCAACCTCAACTTTGGCATTTTGATTTTGCAGTGCTTAACCATTCAGCCTTAATCTTCTCTTAACATAAGGTGGTTGTTTTTTCTTTGGATTCAGTTTATATAAAGCTGTAAAATGGATGGTTTAAAAAAAAATACTGCCACTGAATCAAGGCAACCCTTATGTAACCGGCTAACATTATTTTTAAAATGGTCACCTACATTTTCTTCTTTTGCAACCTGGAAGCTAAGTGTGTGAGGACTCAAGGGGTGTGCAGTGTTTGTAAATAAAATATGGCTTGTCTAAGTGATAGTGAATTTCTTACAAGAAGCCAGTTCTGAGTCTTCCTCAGTGTAGTAGGTATATACCATACTACATTATTTTGTCCCAGTATGCCATGGAACGGTGCACATGAGAAATGTCTTCACAAAGTTACAGAATAGATATTTTTGTGAATAAATCCTTCATATCCCCTGTATCCAGAAATGCTCCTCTATTGCAGCAAGTAGTATTGTAGGGGTTTATTCCAATCATTTATCTGAATGTATTTTGTTATTATTTAATATTTATATCACAATAGAGCCCAGAGACCACAACCAGGTTTGGGGTCCCACTGTAGAAGATGCTGTACAAATGCATAGAAAAACGTGGCCCCCACCCTGAATAGCTTTCAATCTTTGTTAGAGATACCCTAAACCATACTTTATAAAATGACTATTACAGAATAGAATCTTTTCCTAATGTGCTTGAATTAAAGTAACCACTTGTGTTACTTGGATTTACACAGTGTATACAACATTTATCTGGTTCCCATGAACTTGAATGTTGAACTTGAACTCCACAAACAGTAATAATGGTGGTAGTTACTCAGTGGATATCTCTAGAGTTTATAAGCTTCATTTACTTTTAGTGGTTAAAATTGCTTTCTGTTGAGTTTGGCCACATTAAAAAAGTGCTATGGACCAAAGTAACCATCTGCAGATGGATGAAATTTAGTATAGCTACAGAATTTAAAAATGAAACATTGACCTCCAAAATTCATCAAGGTACATTGTCCAAGTAAGTGGGACTGATGAATAAAAACCGTTGCCAGAATTGTAGCCCTGGAAACCTGTCGGTGTCCGTGAGTTGGGCAAAGGAGAGTATTTGAGAAACATAATTCAGAAAAACACTTGTATCCAATTAGAGCAAAATCTTGCTGACTTAAAAACAAGCCTCAAAGAGAAATAAGCATTTTTCCCTAAACTACCAGTATGTTTGGAAAGGAGTTTGGTCCTGAGCTACAGTAATTTACGTGCATCTGCCATCTAAGTATTACCAAACACTTATAATATTTGCCTTAAAAAAAAATAAAGAAATGGATATACAATGGAGTACAGTTGAGGTATTTTCCCATTTAACTAAATTAAACTCTGGTGTAATTCTAATGAAGTAAGTGGGGGATTAATTTGGTCCATTTTATTTGTGAAAAAATCACAGAGGCACATTTCAAGTTTGGGTCTTTATAGCATGGTATGAAAATGCCTCCTCCTCTGCCTAATTCAGTATGTTTTCCTTCACCTGTTTACTATCTTTAAAATACTTTAGGTCTGAAAATTGGCATCTCTGAGAATCTTCCTCAGAGATCCACATCTCTGAAAATGGCCATAAGGTTGTAAATAAAGTAAATCATGTGCATTTTGTCTGTTTTATTTGAAAGGGAGGATGCAGGCATGTTTATTGAAATCTAGGGACTGAAATTCTCTGGGTTCGGAGAACAAATCAAGATTTTTATAGTACCTCATGTGAACAATTATATTTCTATATCACATCAGAAATCATTGTTAGATACTATAGGAAATATGGTCTGATTGGTATATTCAAACTCAGGTTGCATTCAGAAGAGAGAACATTCTTTGTAACTTTGCATAACTGAGTCCCAGCCAATACTTTTGTGAGGAGAGTGATGCATATGTTGGAATCCTCATCAGCCAGTCAAATTGCTCTTTCAGTTAAAACTATTTTATGGGAGACCATCAATCGACTATCTGCAGCTGTATTTAAACTGGCAATATACTTCTACTCACATTTAGAGAGAGTGTGTGTGTGTGTGTGTGTAACTAGCAGGTTTCTACATTTCACTGCGCTATGTTTTAAATTATAATTAAACTGAGTACATTCACCAGTCTGAATCTATGTCCTAGGTTTGTAATATGAATTATATTTTAGTTCACCATACTGCAACCATTAATGTTCTTTGTGGGCTCCATTAGGCTTCATTTTAAGAATGTATTGCCAAAGTGATCTGGCTGGGAGTGTATTAGAAAGGTAGTGTATAATAGGAGAGACTGTTTTGGTTCTTTGAGGATATGTTGTGTAATTTGCTGGTACTTATTTTAGTTTTGGTGCAATTGTTCCTAAATTATTTCAGTTTAGTTTAATATGATTTGAAAAGTTTTATGCAGTATTCTTTCACTGAGGCATACTTTTATAAACAAGTTTTCTTAATGTGTGATCTGGATTGGAATGTAATTCTAGAATTGTTTCTGAAATTGATCACTCGCTTGTATAATTAGCATTAAAACAGTTTAACTAAGTAATACTCCATTCCAGTTCTTAAAATAATGCCATAGGAGGATTTATTTGTATTACATAATAATTATCCCGGCATCACATTATTGCATTGTAGGAACACAACAAATGATAATGCGGCTGGAGCTGAACATTATTAAAAAAAAAAAGTTCAGGATAATATACAAATAATTGAAAAAACAACTGGAATATAAGGCAAACATACCACTTTTTAAAGTTTACTTTTTTCCTTGTCATAAAGCATTCAAATAGTGGAATCTTAAGTAAAAATAGTTTTAGCTAGTGGGAGCAAAAAAATCAGATGTCTTGTATTCCTAGTGTTGAAAACAAATCAGTTGTAGCAAGGTTTTTTTTCTTTCTTTCTTGATATAATCTTCAAAAATAGGGTTCAGTAAGAATGAACTTTCCCTGTTTGCTGTTGAAAGCTTTTTTTGTGTTCTCTTTAATTTTAATAGCATTGAAATATTCTGCTTGCTTTATGAAACCCTTTATTACAAACAGTTATGAATATGAACATCTCATTTGACTGCTGATGAACAGAGGGGAAAATCTAAATTAAAACTTTAAATACCACTATTTAATTACCCAAATGGCTTTGACTGTGTTAAAGGATGCCTGGGATTATTCTGTTTTTCAATTTGTTTTAATGCTTCCTTGGTAAAAGCTGATGGATTCCCAGGCCCATTGCTGTCACTGATGAACTATATAAAGATAAATGACATTATGGTAAATTCCACTTGATGACACATTTTTAATTTTCAGAACACAGACATTTTCTGGCTAGTGAATGAAGGCTAATTACCTCAAGATTGGAACAAAATAACTCCTCATTTTGAAAGATAATAGAAAAGAAATGTTGCAGATTAATGATGCTATTTATCTTTAAAAGAAAAAAAAATCTATCTTTATCCAGATAGCACGTCTCCCAGAGGAACATGGTTATAAAATGAATCTGAAGTCTCAACTTAATAGGTTATTAAAATTGTTTGAGTGCAGACTCTTCTAGTTCAGCCTTTCCATAAATTTAAATTGAAAGTCTGTTATATTTCTAAAAGAAGCACCTCTTTTATGAGACCACAGGAGGGACATGGGTTACCAACAAAAGATCCACTTAACCCCATTCTAAATCCTGCTTCCTTCTTTCTCTGAATGAAAGTGAAATGTTTTGGAAATAGTTCAGAGAAATGTGCAAAGTATCTCAATTATGCTTTCAGAATTATGTGCTGATGTCTGTTCTCTCAACATATGTTGTTAGAATGGTAAATGAGAGGAATAGTCATTAAAGTGAATTTGCCAAGGAGATATGCCAATAAATAATACTAGTTACTTAACACTGGAATAAGTAGCGTATCGGTCAGTTGCATGCTATGATGTGCTGTTAGCAGCATCTGTCAGTAGTTCAAAAGTTTAATTTTGTGTTCTAAAAGGTATGCATGGAAGAATGGTCCTTTCTGACTATAGGATTTTTAACATGGTCTCGTCTGGAATTTATTGTAGGACTTGTTCAGTAAATCATTTTTTTTTCAGCCAGAGAATTACCCAATAGTCCTTTTTGCTGCACTCCGACACCACAAATAAAATTGTAGTTCGAAAGAGAATTACCATTGTAGAATTCTGTCCTTTTCTCTAATGATAATTTTAAAATAATTTAACATTTAATAAAAAATTTTCTGCTCTTTTAAACTACAAAATTATGGACCAAAAGGACTATGGCATTTAATCTGTTTTGTTTGGACTAGTTACCCTAAACCAAGCCATGGCAAACTGAACTGTAATTTACAGTTGAATACCCAAGTAATTCAGAGATTTTATTTTGTATATATGAGCTATTGGTAAAGTCTTGAAAAATTAAAATGTATTTTCTCCGGTGAAGTTGTTGTCCTGTAAAAAAATCTTTATAGGATGACTTGAAAGAGAGTAAAGTTGAACAGTGGATGCTATGGATATAATCAACTGGCATGATTCTGATGAGATGTTTCTTAGAACTGTCAGAATCTGGGAAAGATAAAGGTAAAGGGGAATATTCTGCATCAGATCACTTGCTCCTGATGGAAGTCATAACTGGTGGTTTATTCAGTCCATTCCAGCTGAATGAAGGCAGAATTCCTTTCTCTTTTCTTTAAACCTCCCCCTGCTGGCACACTTGCTGAACTAGAGACGTGTCTCCCCCAGTGTCTCTCCCTTCACCCAGGAGAACAGATGCTGCTACTTCTTCAGCAGTCTCTGAAGAGAGCCTTTTGCATGGGATTCTTTTCTTCTTTATTTTTTCCACCAGTTAGAAAGGAAGTGGCTGCAGGGTATTCCTGTTGCCCCAGAATTGCAAGGAGGGACTCTAGTGATAGATAGTGCCCTTTCCCTAACACATTGATCCTTAACTATCTTCTGGGTTGGCAAAACAAAGATTGCCTCTGAAAATGGTGGTGGTGGTGGGGTGTCAGTGTTTAGGAGGGATTCTCTTGGGGTCCATTGGTTTCCTTCAGTGCTTATCTCCAACTGTGTTCACAAGTTCCTCACCCAATCCCACAGACAGCAACTTAGCTGACTTCCACTTTGCTGCACACCAGAGTTGAGGACACTCCAGGTGGTTCAGCAAGGTGGTTTTTGCACTATCCCTTTTCGGGATCATAATTATGTCTTTGATGTGAGCCAGACGTCCACTTTTCTGGCAGTCCATTTGGGACCAGCAGTAGAGGAGCCTTACAGCTAACACCGTTAGTCTGCTCTCCCACCAGAGCCTCCATCATGCCACAAAGCCTGTGAGCAATTTAAAGTAAGAGGAAGAAGACACCCTCTGGGTACCCATGCATATAACTACCAAAACAGCTTCCTTTTATGCTAAAGCTTTAACACCAGTGCAAATTTCCCCGTGCCTGTACTTCACCCTCCCCATTGTAGAACCAATGACACTCGGAACTGCTCCCAGCATAGATAATTTCTCAGAGCTGCCTGCATGTGCAGCCATGTGCTTCCTGTGCAGCATTGACAGCTCACTCACTGGTTCTAGTCCAATCAGCGAGAGGAAGGAAGAAACTTCCTGTGGCTGTATTGATGTGTGGGTCAGTTCTCTATCCTTCTCTTAAACACAGAACTTAATGGTTGCCTTAAAGCCACTGGCATCTCATAGACCTGCATGTCATCTGGTTCAAAGCAACATATAAAGAAGACTGGAGTACTAAGCAGTCTTTTTCTAGCCTTTCTTTTCTATGATCTTCACTAGTCACAGTAGCTAGCTTGCTTTTTCTTTTATACACAGGGAATGTTGTTATCACCAACACCCTTAATGAGCCTCGAGAGGGAGGGGGCCTCTCTTCACCCTAGCTCAGTGCTGAAATAATGAATCAGATTTAATAACTGCAAAATATTAACAAATTATTATTTATTTATCCTGGAATTCCTCCACCATGCACTCCTCAGGCCTACCGTGTCTTGTTTTCTTTTCTACACCTTCAAGACTCTGCTCAATGAGATCTTGTGGCCATAAGTTCCACAGGTGAACTGTGCATTGTGTGAATACATATTTCCTTTTATTAATTTTAAATTTACTGTCTTTCAAGTTCATTGAATGTCCCTGTGTTCTTGTGTTATAGGAGAGGGTAAATATAAGTGCCAGTTTTATCTTCTCTGTACTGTTCATTATTTTGTACACGTTAGTCATGTCCCCTCTTTTTTTCCTCTCTCTAAAGTCAACAGTTCCAAACTTTTCAGTCTCTTCATATGGAAGTTTTCACGTTTCTAAACTTTCTCATTACCTATCTCTGAACCCCTCACTTTCTGCTAAATCCTTTTTTTAGATGGGTTGACCAGAAATAAGCATCATAATCCAAGTTATAGCATATGAGTGGTGTCCATATCTTTTCCTGAGTTGGTTTAGTTAATTTAGAACCCTGTAAGGTGCATGAGTAGTACAAATTAATCATTCCAATGTGCATTATCTGGATTTGTCAACCATTAATCGTTATCTGCCATCACGTTGCTCATTTATCTGGTTTTGTTAGGTGCTTCTGATGTTTCCTACAGTGCAGAATGATGTGTTTGTGGACCACGCATGTGGAGATGGTGACAAGACTACTGTGATAGGGGAACTTGCGAGGAAAGACAAATGAGGGCGGGGAGGCTTAGGTCAAATGCCTCAATATGAGTCCAATGACTAGGCTGGCTAGAAGGGTTGTAGTATGAGACCTTAGGAACAGTGCGAGCTGAGTTCTGGCCGTGAAGAAACTGTTGTATTGCTTGCTTAATACTCAATATGATATTTGCTTTATTGATACTTCCCTTCTGCCCCCCCTTTTTTATCCTCTCCCCAATAACCTGGTCTCCCTCGTGTTTTGCATGTGGAAGTTCATATTGTATGTAGTCTCGCACTTCAGAAAATTGTAGAAGATAGGCTAAATACATTCTCTCAGGCAGGGAGATACCCATTTTGTACGTCTTCATGGTAACTGAAGGGACTGCCCTAAACAGCAGCTAACAGATAGATTGAATGTTGGCAGTGAAGAGACTAGTCACATTAATGGAGTTAATATGGCTCTAAGTAAAAGACCCCAGTTCATCATAACCACAGGTTAGTACTGCTAAGTCTGCTGCACCTCAGTGCAGACTATGGGTTGCAGAATGCACCAAAATGTTGCGCTCTAACTGTCCTATGTGGACATGGCTGGCACAAACTAAAAGGTACCCACATTAATGCAAACTAGATATCTTTTAGTGCACGCCAGCAGCATCCACATGGGGCAGTTAGAATGTAACACTCAGGGACACACTGCAATTCACACCCCTAGTGCATCCTGAGGCACAATGTAGGCAAGCCCTCATATAGCATACATACCTAAGGTTTCTGCCATCCTGCCAACCTACTACTTCTGCTTTGTTTCCCTGGAAGTCATCAACCTGCATTGTACAGCAGAAAAGCATGTGATGCAACAGATGCTGCATGATGATTTCTGTGTAAATAAAGAAGAGCAACGCCTTCTCTAAATAAACATGAAAAATATGGCAAGGACATAATGAAAAACCTTTTTTTAAAGTCTCATATTTTTAGTTTGTCTCCTTATTTAAATCTCTCTTCATAGTGTGGGAACATTGTTTAAACAACTCTGTTTCATCATGTGAAAAGACTGTTTCTTAGAAATAATGATCTAAAGATGTTTTTTAAAAGTTAGGGTAGGTTTTAGTGTTGGCAAAGTTATGCTAGAAGAAGTCTACATGTCGTTAGCTCTGAAATGAGGTCAGAGGATTCCATATCAAAAAGAGAGAGCCATCAACTACTGCCTTGGTTACGCGCAAATAAACATAGAATTTATCTGAAGTATTATTTTGTTATACTATTGTGTATCCATAGAATAAGTTACTTTGTATCTGGAGATTAGTGTTGACTGTCTAGAATTTCAGCCCTAATTAGACAGGGTGTTTTCTAATATTCTGTCAATGCTAATAACAAAAGACCACCATTAGCATCCCCAATGTATTTACTGGTGTTTTGAGAGTTGTTAGTGCTGTGCAGTATGTTCCCTTTGTTAGGCCCATATTCTAATTTCTTTGCTGTCTGCCCTGTGGCGTGGCTTTGTTGATTTGTTCACCTACCTTGTAGACCTTGGTGACCCCCATGTTCTAGTCTTTGGGCTTTTTACTAGGCTGAACACAATTAAAGCACTTGGTTAGCTGCAAGAGAGACTAACAAAAGCAAGGAGGGAGGGTCACGAGCAAGTAATACGTAGTGTCAGAGCAAAGGGACATACAAAAAGCAGCTCTGTTCCAGTTAAACTTCTGAAAGCTGTCCTGAGTAGGCCAGAGCACTAGGCTGTAGGTCAAGCATCGACTGTAGGTATTTTACTGGCTTCCAAATATTGCCATGAAGGGTTCAGTGTTTCATCACACAGTATTTTCTCTAAATTATTAATCTATTTGAGAAAATGTAATTGGAGCATGAATCCTACCGTACTGGATTACTGGAGTTATGAATACTAAGTCTGTGACTGCTTACTTGCCAAACCAATTTCAAATGATTCAGAAATCAATCAGCCTCAGAGAGTTCTCATCCTTGGAAAAGCTTGAACTCACAGCTTCTGTCAGTCATTGACTGATCCCTTTTTAGGGCTGCTTAAGAAAAGAGCACTCGTAACAGCATGCAGTTGTTTATGACCGTATACCAAGGGTACAAGTACACAGCACACTTCTTTCAGCAGTGTGTAGTGTACATACCCACATTGCCCCTACCTGCAGCACTGGTATAAATAGCAGTGTAGACTGTTTGGGGTGGCTTAGGTGAATGGAGTTAAAGACATGCCTGAAGGGTGAGAGTATGTATGTGAGTACCTGCCACACACATGCTCTACTTGCCCAAGCCATGCGCTATTTTTAGCCATGTAGCGTCGTGCTGCATTTTTAGTAGGGAAAGACTTAAGCAATGGGAGGCAGCAGCAGGGAAAGGGCCCAGCAGCTCCCCATTGCTGGAGCCATTCTCTGCAACCAGAAAAAGAGGGAAAGACTCTGATAGGGGAGCAAGTAGACTCAGCCTTTCCCTGCTGCGTCCCATCATCAGAGCCTCTCCTTGCCACAGTGAAAAGCTCTGGCACTAGGGAGCTGCTGAAGGCTTTCCAGCTACTAACCCCCCTCCATGCCTTCCCTCTGCCAGAGCCATTCACTGACGCAGCTACACGCTGCAGTGTGGACATTGCCTGCTTTTTACTGCAGAGTGTAGCTACATGTGCACAATATGCTGCCTTTAGAGGCGTGTAGTGTAGGTATCACCAAAAAGATTGCAGATTGTTGTAATCTGACAAAGGTCAGTAATGGCCGGGAGTACTGTTCAAACGTGCACACTCTGTAGGGCTGGAATAGGTCCAGATACTTTGAGCATCGGTTGGGGCACAAGCTCATCATGATTCATTACCATCGTACAAATCATGGTTTCCTGTCACAAGATCAGTGTCAGATTATCTGTTAGAGCCAAAATATTTGAGTCTGGGAGCTTTAAGTGTTAGTTCATTGGTTCATCTCAGACCCTCCTGCTCCTGTTGAACTTCAACTAATCCTTTAGATTTCAAAAGCCATCAACTTTTTTTTTTTTTTTTTGCTTTAGAATGAAGGCAATGTTGGTTGTAAATTTGTCAAAAGGGTAAGATTGCGGAGTTCTCCACAATTACTTTATTTTTAATGCATTATTATGTCTCAGACAGTCTGAATCAGTGGTGGGCAACCTGCGGCCCATCAGGGTAATCCACTGGCGGGCCGCCAGACAGCTTGTTTACATTTCCACGGCCGCCCACAGCTCCCAGTGACTGTGGTTCGCCATTCTTGGCCAATCGGAGCTGCGGAAAGTGGCGGCCAGCACATCCCTGCGGCCCACGCCACTTCCTGCAGCTCCTATTGGCCGGGAATGACAAACCACAGCCATTGGGAGCTGCAAGTGGGTGTACAAATGTAAACAGTCTCATGGCCCACCAGCGGATTACCCTGATGGGACGCAGGTTGCCCACCACTGGCCTGGATTGTCTTTGAGTATTCTCAAAGTTCATTTAGCAGATATATATCAGTCAACCCTCTTCCTGTATAAGGAATCTTCATGCATTCTACAATCAGCCCTTTTTGTAAAAAAAAAAAAAAAAAAAAAAAAAAGGACTTATTCATGTATTGCCTTTGGTCTCTCATTTCCATTGGCATAAAGCTTCTATTTTTAGCTTTGAGGGTTCAGTGGTCTCTGACCATAACCCTTTCACTGGTGCATGAATGAATATTGCCAGTCTTAAAGCATAGATCAGTATAATGGGGGGTGGAATTCCACATTTGGGAAAGAAAGAAAATGTTCCCCTGGCTGGGTGGGTGGGTTGGTTGGTTTGTTTGTTTGTTTGTTTTTATGCTGACTGTTTGAAGCTATTCAGAGTTTTAGTGAGTTAACAGCAATGTTGGTGGGCAGAGTGCAGGTTAGGCTGTCAAAAGCATATGATAAAATAATTTATTGCATGGTTCTTTAATTGGTCACAAATATCATTTTTGCATAGGTGAAGCATCTTGGTTAATGTCTGTTATAATATTTAATAAAATATAAACAATATTTTGTAACGGAGTGGTGGCACTCTTAACATTAGTTTCCCTAATATTTTCCTACACCCTCAATTTAAAAAAAAATTGTATATAGCACATGAGACTTACGTACACTTACAACTTATATACAGTTTTTGTGAATCCTAAATCCAAAAACTGTTGATTATGGTTTTAGATTTTCTGAGATTTAGTTTTCCATTAGAAAATTATTACTGCAGTCTAAGTAGGAGATCTTACTTATTTTAAAAAATCAGATCTCACTTTGATAATGTAAGCTATACACACACATCTTTTTAAAATGACTGGCTTCAATGGCTCGTTTCTGGCTTCAATATATAAATTCTTCTGGTTGTGCTAGTGATGTCTTAGTCCCAGCCAGCAGCATTTTTACAATGCCATAGCAAAAGCAATGTTTGAGACTAGAAGTACAGTAGTGTCTTTCTGAAGTTCTCCCATATTTCAGGTAAAACGCACTCAGCAGAAAGATATGTAAATTAAAAGAAAATCACCGGTTTCCTATTCTGAGCAAAGATTTGATTTTTGCTGATTCAGACAGTAAGGTTGACACTGGAGCTTCTCATTTCATCTGAAATAATCATTTTTTACTTTTGAACAGGCTTTCATTTTTAGCAGCAGTATCTTCTAAAACAGTCCATTTTGTATGTATGAATCTGTTCTTGTTCAGATAACACAGAAAGTAAAACTATCGGAAGCAGGTCCCCATTTCTTACTTTCCTGAGAGTACAGAGAAATACTAATTTGCAGTGGTGCCAATTCGGGTAATTTTACATTCCTTCCCCCTTTCCCTTCATAAAAGACAAAAAGAGGAAGGAGATGATGTATATAAAGTCAAAATTGACTAGGCCAAGTAAAACTTAAAACTTGAATAGAAAATATAAAAGAAACTTTCTGTAAAAGGTAGTTAATTTTAATAATGCTGTCAGTAAAAACCCCAATCTTGCAAGGAGCTCTGCAGGGGCTATCCCCTGTACTTACACATGTTTCCTTACAGGATCAGGGCCTAAGAAGAGAGTCCTTTGAATCACAAACTCTATCCATTGTTTAAAACTCTATCTGTTGTCTCTGTACCTGTATGTTTCTGATAGTTAAGGATGATCACAATTTCAAGGATAAGTACTAATTGTATTATTTTTTGATTTTTGCTATATGATGTAGAAGACAAGATGATATCCTGTAGGAAACTAATTTTTTTCGGAAGGTGCCTGGGTGAGGATGGGCTGGACTGATGTTTTAGAAGTGAAGAAAATTTAGTGGAAGATATAGATATTGGTGGTATTCTCATTGTAATTGAAAAAAGATTGGGTGAAATTCTGGATCCACTGAAGTCTATGGGAATTTTGCCACTGACTTAATGGGGCCAGAATTTCACTTGTGCTTACAGAGCAGTTTCCATTTTATTTCGACAATCACATTTAATATACTCCTGATGGGTAATATTGGTTTTTACTTCAGAACTGATACATTACATGTTGATCTTACTTATTTGTGACACCAGAACTGTGGTTTTCAAAAGCCAGCATTTTTGGATTTAACTGTGTGCTATAATAACGTTTGGGGTGCTAGCCTCAAATACTGTAGACAGGAATGGCTGTCTTCATGAAGAAGGGTAGGTATTCTCTAAGTTCTGGTTTAACTATGCTAACTGTTAGTATGTGCAGCACCAGGGCTACCTTGGACACGCCTTTGACAAACCGACCAAGTTTTTGAGCTGCACTGGTCCATGCAACTCTCAGTAGAGAGGCAATTACAGCCTCTTTCTGCCATAGCCTCTTGGCTGGACTTTCGGCTGCTGGGCATCCTTATGCATACTGGCTTTGTCGAACAGAACCACAGCCTTAATGTAGCCCATGTAGTCTGTAATGGCTACTTAAGAGACGTCATATAGTCCTCTGTTCCTGAGCAGCAAGTGTCCTCTTTCTTTTCTTTCAAATTCTCTTTTAAAACCTATTTCTTTTGTCCTTCCTTTCTCGAACAACTGACTACCTGACCCCACTCTGTTCCCTATCCTTAAATGTTATTGTTCCCATTCCATTTAAATTGTAAGTTCCAGGGGTCATGAACCCATGTCTACTTTTTATGTATGTAAAACTTCATGCATGCCCATGATGCAATAGAGAGAATGAATTTCTCTCCCGTGCTGAAAGGCACTAAAGTTTTTCAATATATACTGTTGACTTACCAAGCCATAGACATCTGTCACATATTGAACAAAAACTTAGTCCTTGTGTGCTCAAAATTCCCATAGAACCCAGTAGAATTTAAAGCTTACATAAGGAAAGCAAGATTATTTGCAGGGCAGTCAGCAGTCTTGATACCTACTTAGATATAGATAGCTCTTCAATAAATCATTTAGAGCACCCATTTAGAGACTAAATTTGCAAATCATTCATATACTTAGGGAAAGTAACAGTGGCATCCTAAACCTGATTCATTCAGAAACATTTTAGAAAAGGAAAAATTGTCTATGCTCTCCAGAATGCACATCTGCACATACCCCTACACCATTCCCCCCGCCCCCTCCCGGAAAAGATCTGAGTCATGAATATGAGTTTCCCCCCTTACAAGTTACCACAATGTAGGTTAAATGGCCAAGAAGACTTCATTTTAAATCACAAAATCATGTCCGTCCGTCCCCCCTTTCCCCCCCCCCCCCCCACCCCCCCCCCCGCACAGTGGCAGATGTAGCACAAGTTTGATTTTGGGTCTGTTTTGCTCCCTGATTAGGCTGGGAGAGAAATGAGAAATGACCAGGGGGAGTTTTGTGGCGGGGGGGAGGTTGAAGGGAATACCACGTGATGCTCAGTAGTGACACCAATAGCAGTTTAAACAGTTTTGGATTGTTCTCATGGAAGTCTTTTCTAGTCTTCAGCTCAGCTGGAAGGATAATGGATGTAGCTTTAGAGCCTTGAGGCATGGGAATTGTTCAAAGAAAGGAAAAATGTTATTAAACTGTAATGACTGAAATAGTGATATTGGCAAATAGTGTTTTATCTCTGAGTCTTCGTAATGGGGTACAGGTTAGTTTGGTCCTACGTCGACATTTTCACAGGACCAACATGATCTGTGTATCTTCCGTGTCCGATCAGTGCCAGCTCACACGATGTAAAAAATCCCCTTCCAGACCTCTGATTGTCTCTTCTGCTTTGTATTGGGATTCCCTGCTGCAGCTCCTATGTTTTGGTAACTGTCCCACTGATTCAGTATCTCTTTTCTGGGGAAACAGAATCCCAGAACTTTGCCCCCTCCCATTCCACTTTGCACTCTTCAGTCATCATTTCTATTTTGGTACAGTTTCTTCAGTGGAGACAACACGTCCTGTACTAGAGGGTCTCCTGGTTTCACCCTTCTGTTAGCCTCACAGTAGCTGCTGCCAACTAGTTTGGACAAAGACTTTTGGAGCCACATAGGTGAAGCAGTGCAGCTTCTCAGTGAAAATTCCCATACTGCCCCACCCCCATCATCTTGGGTTTCTGCAACAGCCCATGTAGAAAGCTGCCTCCGAGTGTTGGTCTGGTCAGTTCTACTTAATGCTAAGCAGGACCATGAGAGCAGCTAGTGCACAGCACTGCCTAAAGAGTCTGCTCCTGAACAAGATGCTCTATGTAGCTGGAACCTCTGATACATTTACAGGGTTTGGACTACCCACGCTGCGCGTCACTGGGTTTCCGGCTCAGAATGAGTCAGAGCTGTAAACTCTGTTGCTATTAAAAGTCTTTTCTAGCTAAAAATTAACATTTTATACTCCATAAATATTTTGACACTTTTACTTTTAAAAATGTATTTTCTTTCTTTTCTCTAAGTAATGTGAAAGCTTGAGTGGGTACAGGAAGCTGCCTCTTACATGTTTTGAAAGTGTGTGAAGGGCTCCTCTCAGCTGCAAGGTACCATGGGTCACAGGGTGAAGGAGCTCACCCACCATACTAAAGGGAAGCCCAGGTGTTCACTGGTAAATCACTTAAATGGTCTTTAGCCAAACCTGTTGTATTTTGTCATTCATGATTTTGTACCTTTCTGCTTGGTAGGTTGTTTATTTTAATGACACTAAGCATGCTACTTTGAGAAAGCATTCCTTAGGAAGCAGACCTGCTTTGAGAATAATTTTCAACACCAGCCTTCCCCATTCCAAAAATTCACTTTATTTTAAAAAGTTGTGTAGCTGGCAAACGATATATCTAGTGTTCTTGTCAATGTCATGGCCCTGTGTCGTGATGCTGAAAGGTATCTCCCCAAATCATTGTTCTGCAGTAGTTGTTTCTTTCAAAGCAGGCCTCTCGTATAGCTATTTGCTGAATTGTGTACCCACTGAATTAGTCAAAGACCTGGCTAAAACCATTTTTTTTTCTTTTCCTCTTCCCCCTCCCCCAAACTTGCTTTTGTTATGTATTGGCTTGCTAATCCTTATGTTGAGCAGTATCAGACATCACCTTTCTTGGGGGCAGTTAGTCCACCCTTCCGCTTTCTTTGTCAAAGGGCTCCCTTAATAGGAGAAGTCAACAGGGAGGACAAAAAGGATTGAAAGTTGTATTTAATCAGGGTCAGAGAGGTGGTGTTCAGAGTGACGGGCCCACAGGCAGGCTGGCCTTTTATGCTTACCGACGCAGATGGTCCCAAAGCATTCAGTTAAGGGAAGAGAAAGCTGCCCAGTGAAAGCTATTGTAGGGCAGCATCGTTACAGTTGAGAAGGGTTGCCAAGGGTAACTGGAGAGTATCACCAGTATCGTGTGATCACTAGTCTGTGCCATAGAAAACGTTAGACTGAGGATTGCTCTGCGTCCCTTGGCATCTTGATGTTCAGGCGTAAGCGGTATTATCTTACATTTGTTTTTTTAATTCTTTTTTTTTTTTTTACTTTGAGGCACACAAACTGTAAAAATCATTTGCATTTCTTAATCTGAGAATTACCTTCCAAAAATATACAGCTACTTACTTTAGAACAAGTTGCTTTTCTTCCCATAGGGAAATGGCTAATAATGTTTGAACTTATTAAGATAACACTGTGTTTATAGGAACTTAATATTTTTTAAATTGTCTGACTGCAACAATAGCTGAGGTTTTGGGTGGTTTTTTTTTTTCTTTTCTTTTTTTAAGAGGATGCATTATTCAGTATTCAGAGAGCGTGGAGTGGCATGCTAAATTTTTGGAAACAATATCCAAATTTACCCCAATGGGATCACTTGAGTTTTCCCTTTGGCTCAAGAAAATAGCATATTAAAACATGTAAAATATGTTTTTGACAAAAATCGCTTAATGCGTTTTTGAAACAAAAAACCCTACCGACTTTCATAGTGAGACCAAAGGATTCAACGTTTATCAATGCCTAGGCCTTGCATTAAATGTCAGTAGAAGATATAAACAAATGCATGCACCCTGAGTCCAGGAAAGAAGGTGAGCATAGTAAACTAGTGGGCCACATATACCACAAATATGATATGACTAGATAAGCTGAATTCTCAGATCCCCAAATCTGAGTTTTTAGGCTCAATCCTCAGCTGCAGCTGAGCTCAGTTTGGTGCAGCTGAGGAGGGAAGGGCAAAGGTGGCTTTAAGCTACCGTTTGCAGCTCCCTTATCCTGGGGTTGGCTAGAAGCCATTTTGTCCCTGGTGCAATTTAGAGAAGACATGGTGCCCAGAGGGGCTACAGGGGAAGTGGCGTAGAACCAGGTACGCCACCCAGGAATTCCCCACGATAGGGGAATCTTGAGCTGGCTGGTTAAGTTGGCTCTATAGCCTGCTTGTACTACCTGAGAAGTGCAAAGAGGCTGAAGTGAGGTCAGGTTCTGGCCTTCATTTTTTCGTTTTTCACACTTGGATGTTTTCAGATTAAGCCATTGTCATTTTACTCTGTGTTCATAAAAGAATTTATGGAGTAGTCTTCTAAAATGTAATAGTAGGTGTGTAACAAACACAAATACAGCAAATCTTGATGTAATTTCTCTTGTGGGTCAAAATGAATGTTAGATTAAGTTTTAATTTCATGTGTGTATTTTATAAAATAAATGTCTAGGGATTTGAGTAGGGAGTTAGCATCATACGGAGCTAGACATCTGCAGGAGTTTCATTTAAAAAAATCTACTAAATATTTGTTTGATCATGAAGCTGTTTTATTGAAATATGTGATTATGCAATCAGTATTTTTCTTTATCCAGCTAAAGGTTTTATACTGCCACCCACCACCATAGTATCTCAGTGTATTGGATCTAAAATCGACAGCAGTAGGGAACTTCATAGTGGTCTTTATGCAACCACTGGCTCTCACCTGTTCCAGAGGTATAAAAGTTCTTTGATAGGGTTATATTTTAGTATGTTTTTAGAAGCGAAAGAAGTAGGTAGAAGGATTGTGTTGGTGTTGTGGAATGTCATTCTTGCTGTAGTGGTAAGGCTTTGTCAAAGAGGAAAGTGTTTGTAGTATTTTCTGAAGATGAGCAGATTCTAGAATCAGAGTATAATAACCTTTAATATAATTAGTGATTTTCTACAAGATTTATTATAAAGTTAGTGGCAAGTGTGAAATTCTGATAGAAGATGTTGTCAGGGACCGTGATGAAAAACAAGCTAATGTTTCTAGAACAACTTTAGACATATTTCTTTAGGGTGGCCACTTAAGGGTTATTTTCTTGGCTAATTGGGCATTCTCTTCCTAGATAAATAATATCCAGGTTTTTAATATTGATGGCAACCAACTTACATGAAGTTTGTTATGATATAGCATATTTACCTGAAAGCATTTATGCCTAGTAGTTTGTACTATTGTCATGCTGTTCCTTCTAGATTTCTAGAATTATATAAAGATTCCTACTGAGAAGCAGATTTAATTTTATCACAGCATTTATGAACGCCCCCTCCCCACATACTACTTTCTCACTTCTGTAAGAAATGCTGCCACATTTTATACTTTCTTCTTTTTTTTTCTCTATTGATCTAATTTCTATAGTTCTTTACTCTGTACAAAATATGGATTAGATTGAACACATGGGAAAAGTAAGTGAGCTCTAGGAATAAAAGAATGCATATCAAATTTACGTTCCATACATTTTCTTTAAACGGACTATGTGATTTGAAAAATTATATATTAGACAAGAAAACTGAATTCACAAATATATGTTCCACCACAGAATCAAATCTTAGTCTGGCTTCTGAATCAGTGGCATGTAATTGTATGTAACAAAAGTAAAAGGGGATACAATCTTCTAGAAATTTATTTGTAGCCAACCTAGCAAGAATGTAAAGCAAGATTATCTAAAGTTGTCAGTAAATTAAGACATGACACATTTTTTTCTATATGAATGCCAACATTTTACTAGTCTGCTACGTTTTATTAGGCCTTCGTTTTAAAAACTCAGTATATGAGAATTCAAATATTGTAAACCTTAGTAACAGTACTTAAAGGAAACTTTTTGAATTCTCAGTATAGATCCAGACTCGTTCAAGGTCATGTGCTCTCTGAAAGACACAGGCCATTGGAGTTGTGTACGCGTGAAACAGTTACTAGTTACAGTTAGATTCTGTATCCGTTGCCTGGCTCAGTCAGTATGAGCTTGCTCAGTTCTGTTAGTCTCCTTTACAGATATTGAAAAGACCAAGGCCTTCCACCTCTTTGTTTCCCAAAAGCCCTGTGTGATTACCATCACTGTCACTGAGGCCTTGCACTCCATCTACCTGTTCCTATGCCGTGCAGCTGAGAGGATTTCATCGGTCAGTTGAGGAGGATGATATAGATGTAGGACCACCCAGAGACTCATCCATTTTCCTCCTCTACTGCTTATTTGTTATTAAGAGCTATAATGTGTGAAAGAAGAGTAGCCATCCCAATTCACATGGATCTCCTTGTGCCAGCTTGTGATGTCTGCTTTACTCCTGTGCCCAACCCTTGGGCCTCCAAAGGGTATGTCTACACAGCAATTAAACAACAGTGGGTGGCCTGCGTCAGCTGACTCAGGCTCACAGGGCTTGGGCTGCAGGGCTGTAAAATTGTGGTATGGATATTCAGGCTCATGCTGGAATCCAAGCTCTGGGACCCCACCAGGGGGCAGGGTCCCAGTGCCCAGTCTCCAGTCTGAGCCTGAACGTTTACATCGTAATTTCACAGCCCCACAAACCCAAGTCAGATGATGTTGGCCAGTTGCAGGTGTGTGTTTGCTGTATAAACTTATCCCAAGAAAGCACTGAATAGCTCATCCATTGTTGTCATCAGAGTTGTGTTGGTGCCATGTACTGATTTGAAGCATTACTGTGAGAGGTTCAGGATGTCGGACATCACATTTTATTGGTGTTTTTTGTCCATTCCTTCTGAATTTTGCCTAGCATAAGAGGGTGGCAGTTGGTGAGATTGTCTGCATCAAATATTCTTTTTTGGGGAGAGGCAAATGGACTATCATATAATTCAGGAAAGTTGGTAGGTTGCAGTCTGTGAATGAGGCATTTATCCTCTTCTTCAGTGGTGGAACCAGCTGCTCTTTGTGGCTGTTGCTAGCCAGGAGCAGAATTTGTTTCACACACAGCAGTGTAAACTTAGAACTTCCATACATATGATGGAGTAAACCTGAGTGAAAAGTGGCAGGAATGATTATAGCCCACAGATTTAGTTTAGAGTCTTCGGTTGTGGAGAGGTTGTCCCATATGCAGGTGTTTTTGGTCTTTGCTTTTGTGTTGTTTTTTTATTTAGCAAAGTAGGGTAAGAGTACAGTGCCAGGGTTTGGGTCTTTCACTTGGTTTATGCAGTTCAAGCTGATTAGTTTGTTCACTATTTAGCTGGATGGAATCACTTAGATAGTTCTTTAAGATCACCCGATTTTTTAAAAATCATACATTTTAAATCAGTGTTACTAAGCTGCAAACTCATTTGAAAATGTATTCTATTGCAATTTTAGATTAAAATTTATAATTAAGTTTAGTCAAAGAACAAAATGTTGAAAATTAAAGTTAAATTTTAATTCAAAACCTTTTTCTAAAGTTGAATAAAAATCCTTGCTAATACAAAAGAAACTCACTTCGGTGTTAACAGTGAAAATGTTGTTTGGAATTAGAACACTTATTAAAGAAATGTCAATTTTATTAAAACTTTTTTTATGCACGCAAGCTCACAATTGTGTTAACACATCAGAATCTTTCCTAAAACATTCTTTTAAACAAAATTACAGTCCATGATTCAAATCACAAGTCAATTACTTCAGAATTCTATTATTTAAATTCACTGAGCCTGCTTAAAACCTTTCAGAATTAAAATGCTTGAGAAGGAAAGTGAACTTTGAAACCCTGATTGTTTCCATGTGTTTTCTAATCTTAGAGTACACCAGACCCAACTATCATCCAACATCATCAGAAGACAATGTAGCACTTAACAGCTGAGACACTGCTTTTCTGATCACCTTCTTGTTTTCTACCAGACTGAGATTTCCAGGAATGAATAGCTTTTACGTTTTTCAGTATGTCACTGTGAACATGACTTTTAAACTAGAGGAGATTTGGTTTACACTTCAGTTACTGGTGTCAGTAACCAACATCCAACATAAACCTCTTCTGCATAATCACGAGCAAGTGCTGATTCCTCTGTTGTGTGTGAGTGGAAACAGGAACACACAGGGATCAATCATAGACCATAGAAAATGGAATGGTTTGATTTTAATACTTATTGATTATAGAAGCTTGATTATAATGCATTCAGAACACACACATTTTGACATTCTCTAATTGCAATTCAGTGAAAGGTTTTTTCCCCCCTGATTTCTTCTACACAACAACAGCTTCAGCAATGGAGCATGAATTCTTCTGTACAGAATCAAGTACCATTGCTATTGGCTTCAGTGTTTGGAGCAACTCCCCGGCAAATTTCTTCAACCAATATTTGGGACCTTCTGGCAAACAGGGCCAATATTCTGTCTGTACTCTTCACTTATTTTCATTAAGTTGGGCCAGTCTGAAACAAAAACTTCTAGATAATCCACCTTACTGTTTGAGACGTGACAAATGCACAGCTACCTTCCTTTTTTGTAGCCGGTAGCTGCAAAGTGATTGTTATGAAAACTTATAATAGCACAAAGCCAATCTTGCAACTGGATCCATATGGGCCCACCACTGTGCCCATGCAGATCACCATTGAAGTAACTGAGGCTGCAAAGGGATGGAAGGGTTTTCCTGTGTGCAGCTCACGTTGCAGGGTTGGGACCTTACATAATATGATTTCTCATCTATCTTTCTTCCATGTCTTTCTATAGTAATTTGAAAATGTGTGCAGAACAGTCATATATCACTGCGTTAATAGCCTCTCTTGCTTGCAAAGCTCACTTCATTAGTGAATCTAAGGGGATTTTAGTACCATGACAAAGAGCATCTCTGTTTATTCCTTTGGCAGGATTTATTTGGAAGAAAGCTGTACTTGTTTACATCACTGCAAGGGAGATTTGCAATTTACCAGTGGTTCCTGGTGATATGATTTTTGTTCGTGGGATAGCTTCTCCCGCTGCTATAACATCTGCACAAGAAGAAAACAGAAGCCAAGACCACCGTGGCAGAAGACCAAAGGATAGGTAAATGTGTCTGGAGGATTGCATAAGACATATTTGACACAGCAGTTTATTCAGAGGCAACAGAGTTGAAGAATATTGGCCTGTTTTTGGAGATCTGGTCAAGAATGGAAGATCTGCCGCTGAAAGGCCCTATTCTCTTCAATATGAGGTCTGATAACTCTCTGAAGAACCTGGCACACATGGCAATCCCTCAGGTTTTTGGATCTCTTGCAGGCCTTACTGAGAGAAAGTTGACAACATTCTGCTTCCAGAAGCAGTCTCTTCCTCAGCAAGTCACTGGTCATTACTAACAATCACTCTCTACTAAGTGTAGAGGAGAAGAGCAGAAATCAAAGCCCTCAACTTTTTTTCTGTTTCACCATCTGAAAAATCTGCAGATGAATAGCAGGTTTAATAGCTTCCTTGGGAACCCTTCTCTGCTACTTATGGACTCCTGTCACCCTTTCCCATCTTCCTTTTGGGATCGTGTCTGTTTTCTGCAGTATGAGTGGAACTACTACAGACAAATGGGTATTAGAAATTATTCAGAAAGGATACCCCCATTCCCTGGCCCCTTATGGGGAGCCTCTCATGAAAGGCTGTGTATTTCTTCATAACACCACATTTTTATTGTACGCAGGTGCAAAAAGGAGAGTGATATTAAAAAGGAGAGGTTCTCATCTCTTTATTTTCTCATTCCCGGATGAGTTTGTCCCATACTGAACCTTAGAATATTGAACAAGGACCACAGATGGGTAAAATTCTGTGTGCTATTAACTTCCCCAAGTTCTCAAGCTTGTTTTGTGGCCCCTGACATTAGGAATGCCACTCTGTATTTTTATTAGACCAAATCATTGAAAATATCTAAGGTTCATTGTTAGGACAGTTATCTTTATCAATACTGAATACTACTTTGGGGACTTTTTATAGCTGCTAGAGTCTTTACTAAATGGCTGACAGTTGTGGCTTACTCTTTTACAACAATGAAGTATTCATATGTATTTCTCCATAGCTAACTAATTTTCAAGGATACAGTCTCTACAAAGAAATCTATTTTCTTCCCTAAGTGTGAACATGAACCTCAAGGGGCCAGGTTTTCAAAAGTCCTTAGCACCCATCAGCTCCCAATTAGGCATCTAAATCAGTGGTCAGAATTTTGTAAGTAAATCAGTCCTCATTTTGGAGCATAGTTCTCCAGGGAAGCTGCTGGCTGTTGCACCCTTGTGAAAATCTGGCCACTTTATTTGCAACATTTCAACCTTGAAACAATATGTGGTGGTTCTTGAGACTTCTGAGTCTCATGGCCTCTGAACATATTTAATACTGTTAGCTAGACTCAATATGAGATGTGTACAGAGTTCGTTAAAGACGGTGTATCACCCAGGACAAGGCAGCTTAAAATTGCTGGTGATACTCATTCAGGAGATCCAACACTCTCTTCAGGCAGGCAATGCATGAGGATGTCTGCAAGGGAGCACCTTTCAGTCTTTCTCAGCAATCAGCAGTGATTCTGATGAATGCTTTGGGCAGTGGCCTAAAGAACTTACTTAGATTGTGATGCAATTTAAGATCTTAGAAATCCAGAGAGACCATACTTAGAGCTGAGTATGATTAGTGTAATTTTGTGTTTACTTCCCACACATTACATGTTTAAGCAAATCTTCACTAATAGCACCACTGCTATGTATTTCATAATGGACAAAGAGGGGAGTTAGCTCTTGAGTAGTATGTCAAAAGGGTACCTAGCTTTAGGAATGGTGTATCCTGGATCAGAAAACTTGTGTGGCCCTTTATTTTCCCAGCAAGGACAATATGTAAGTAGACAATCAGAAGTGGAAATGTAGTGTTCCAAATACTTGATCTGTCAAGGATGTTGTGGTAATTCCAGTCTTCGTCAGCTGGGAGTTTCCTCAAACAGATCGCCGTCCTTCAAGGAAAACCATGAAGTGCCTTTAGTTCTATTCCTGAAGTTGCAAAGGTCCTGGCTCCCTAATGTAATTCTTCCTCAAGAGTGTCCTATATGCCTTTCCTACTCTACCTCTGTGATCCAGACTCTTTAGGCAGATCAAAAAGGTCACTGCTTATGACATGACACAGGTGATAACTCTAGGTTAGGATAATCAGTTCTATTCTTAGTCATAGCCCTGGCATCAGAACCTCCAGCTCCTCTGAATCTCCTGTTTTAAGGCGATGGCCACATTCTTCAGCTAGTTCTGAAATTTCCGAGTTATGCTGCTGAATTCTGATAGACTATTTTCAAGAGATACAACAAATCATTTTAATGAGGAAGACCATATGTCTTAAACTGCGAAGATATTTTCACTGTGATTTTCTAGCAAGAGATCTGCTCCATTGTGTTCCATGATTCTTTTAAATTTGGTCTGCTCATTATCACTTATGAGTTCTAGACTCTCATTGAGTCCTGTTTGTCTTTGATACCCATTTCTGCATTAAAAGTTCAATACAGTGTTTCCCAGAGTTCACACATCCTACTGTATATTTATAAGTGTTGCTGCGTGTCGTTCCATGTGTGTGTGAGACATCATTTGTCGGCCCCTTATTCAAATACTTCCGGAGATGAAAAATCAGAGCCTTTAACAGAGTGCTGCTCATACCAGCAATCACTAAAGTGCATTTTTAGCGTCAATAATATCAACCAGTGAAAACCAGTCTACAACGGCTGAGTCTCCTTATATTTTGTTCTTGAAGAATAAGGTGGTTTATGCTCAAACTGTCTGTTCTCATACTTTGCAAAGGAGCTGTGCTATAGGTCTGAGATACCATTGGCCTCTAAACAGTTGAGATACCATTGGCCTCTAAACAGTTCAACTCAGTTGAAGCATTGATGGACCCAGGGGCATGCACAAGGGGGGGGTAAGTAGGGGCACAAGCCACCCCAATCAGTGGGGGCACAGAACTCCTCTAGGCTGGGGCAGGGAGAGCGAGCTCCGCCGGCCCTGGGGCCATGGGGGCCGTTACAGCTCCTCCTGTTGCCGGGGGAGAGACAACTCCAGCCACGGGGGCTGGGGAAGAGGGCGAGTGAGCTCTCCAGGCCAGGGCAGAAGATGAGAGCTCTTCCAGCCCCTCTGACAGTATGTGCCTGGGAAAGGGGGAACCAGCTCTTCTGATCATGCAGGAGCACAAAAAGTGGCCCCCCCGCCCAAAAAAAAAAGCAACCAAATTTTTATTCCTGTGCACATCCCTGGATGGACCAATTCAATTGAAATAAATGCATTTGAGGAAGTCCAAACATGAATCTAATCAAGGGACTTCTTTTCAACCACACTGTAAAAAAGAGAAAACTTAACAGCCTGTCTGAGACAAGGACATTTTTGTTGCTTTCTTTAGAAGATGGAAATTTTAAATATTTCCTGATAAGCAGGAAGTACTTGTTTCCAGAATGTTGCAGTTATGTTGTAGTTACAATATAGCTGTCTGGTTACACCAGATAAATAGGCTCCAAAGAATAAAGCAGGGTAAATTCAAAGCCTTGATTCTTATGTAATATTGCAAGCCGTGACTTCAGAGCATTGGCCCATATTAAAAAATAATTATTTTAAAGACCTAACTACATTAATACACATTGAAATTGTAATTTTTATCTCTCTCAAGCAAACTGCCACTGCCAGATATCTTATTCCAGAGCTTCGTTAGGCACAGCGACTTTGTCATGGTGAATGTTATACAGAGATTTGTTAACAGTATTGTGGTAGCCGTGTTGGTCCCTGGATATTAGAGAGACAAGATGGGCTAGATAATAGAATAGTCTGATAAAAGATATTGCCTCACCCACCTTGTGTCTCTAACATAGAGATTTGACAGAACAAGATTCCAAAGTCTTATTTCTTGCCTGGAATTGTGAGAGGATAATACATTAGCAGTATATTATACTAATGAAACTGGGATTGATTCTCTCCTTGTTGCAGAAAGAGGGTTTTTGTTGCAAGAATACACTCCCTAGCTGAGGTGCTAGATTTTCTACAGTTATGTTCAGTGAAAAACTGAACCATCACCACTCACCAGCCTCCAGTCCTTTGCATTGTTATAGGGAAGATAGATTGTTATCGAATACTCAATTTCCATCTTCTGGTCATTCGTTATATTGATAATTCAATTGTGATTTTTGTGAAACAGTATAAATCCTCAATTAATTAAATGATTCAATATTTATCATTGACTATACAGAAAAAATTCAATATCCAACAGTATTTAATTATACAATTTTGAGTTCAATATACCTCAGTTAATATGAACGTGGACCCAAGTGTCTTTAGTATTCAGCAATGGAAGCTGTTACATCTCCTTCATGCCAAGTGCAAATAAAATGAAGTCTTTAGCTATCCCAGTACCAACTGTAAAATCAGCATATAGATTAAAAGCATTTGGCTGGGAAAGCAACGGTGTTGCTGCTATAAGGGAGAGGCTTTAAAGAACTAAAATTGGCATAATTTCATCACCTTCCAACAAAGGAGATTGCCCAGAGATCTTCAAAATAATGCATGGCCTTGGTGTTCTGCACTGCTTGCTCATATTTATATTGGTGGCTACTAGGAATATCTCTTCCCATTTCAATCTGACCAGGAGACTGTGCTGGGTACTGACAGGTACTGACCTCACCATGGTGATTCATGCTGTTGTGACCTCCAGGCTTTGATTAGTGCTCAGCTTTGTACCTTAGAATGAATATGAAAACCCAGCAGGGTTGAGAGAGGGCAAGATTCTATTGGCTGAGCATATTGCAGCTAGAGCTTATCAACCCAATGCTGTGGTCATTATGCGGGCTCCACAATGAATACGAGATCCAATTCAAAGTCTTGGGTCTAATCCTTAAGGTTCTCTCTGAGTTAGTTTTGGGCTGCTTGAGGCATGACCTCTCTCATCATGCACTGCTACAGACTAGGGGCCAAATGGCTAGGCAGCAGTTCTGCAGAAAAGGGACCTAGGGCTTACAGTGGATGAGAAGCTGAATATGAGTCAACAGTGTGACCTTGTTGCCAAGAAGGCTAACGGCATTTTGGGCTGTATAAGTAGGAGCATTGCCAGCAGATTGAGGGACGTGATCGTTCCCCTCTATTCGGCATCGGTGAGGCCTCCTCTGGAGTACTGTGTCCAGTTTTGAGCCCCACACTACAAGAAGGATGTGAAAAAATTGGAAAGAGTCCAGTGGAGGGCAACAAAAATGATTAGGGAGATGGTGCACATGACTTAGGAGGAGAGGCTGAGGGAACTGGAATTATTATAGTCTGCAGAAGAGAAGAATGAGGGGGGATTTGAATAGCTGCTTTTAACTACCTGAAAGGGGGTTCCAAAGAGGATGGATCTCAGATCTGTTCCTCTGGTACCAGATGACAAGAACAAGGAATAATGGTCTCAAGTTGCAGTGGTGGAGGTTTAGGTTGGATATTAGGAAAAACTTTTTCTCTAGGAGGGTGGTGAAGCACTGGAATGGGTTCCCTAGGGAGGTGGTGGAATCTCCTTCCTTAGAGGCTTGACAAAGCCCTGGCTGGGATGATTTAGTTGTGGATTGGTCTGCTTTGAGCAGGGGTTTGACTAGATGACCTCCTGAGGTCCCTTCCAATCTTGATATTCTGTGATCAAGACCTTCCATGTCAGCTATTCACCTCAGAAACAATGGAGCCATCTCTAACAAGAATAAGTCTTATGAGAGCTGCCGACAGACCTCTTTAATGACACACTCACAGCTACAGAATTGTGTTCCTCAGGAAATTAGAATGATCTCAAATCTTGCCTCCCTCGGGAGAAAGTGCAAGGACTATCTGTCTTATTTCTTCCACAGGAGTCATAAACAAAGAAACAAAAATGCTACACATTATGCAGGGAGAACACCTATCCACAACAAAGTGTCTTCCTATAAAATGTGTTGTTGTGGCCTTGCTGGTCCCATGTCCCACCTTGTGTCTTCCTGTAAAACTCTTAGGCACTGCAATAATGAATGTTGGAAGTATGTTTAGCAGTGACTAATTTTAGAAAGTATGTTTAGCAGTGACTAATTTTCCAATTAGTACTTTTTCATTGAAAAAATTCACTACAGTATTTAATCAGTTTTTTTCACTTAAAAGTGATATAAAATCATGTGCAGAAATAAGTGAAAAATATGACCTTTTGGCGGGGAAGCAAAATAAGTGACTTTTCTCTCTCTCCCCCCCTCCTCCAAACTAGTAATCAATTCTAATAAAATCTAATCTTTTTTATATCCTGGGACTATGTAATCCATGGAGTCTGGGGTATCAGCATTTGTTGTGGAATTCTCAACCATAACTCACATATTGCCACAGAATTGTACTTCAGAATCTGTCTTGCCTTTATTTAATAATTTATTTCTAAAGATGCTGACTGTCGTGCTAATCTTAAACCATAAAGACTATAAACTAATGCAGTGGTGTGTTCCTGCATCTGCAGACTGAAACAATAGCTCTGAAAGATGTGAAGTGCCCCATTTGTATCAATGGGATTTTGTCTCTGTAACCTAAAGATGACCATTTCATTGCCAACATTAACTATTTAACTGATGATTATTTTAATATAAACTTCTAGCTAATGTCCTTGTCCTACCATCAGACTGTCTCCCACACCATCTCAGTTGCCAAAAATTCAGCTGCCTCTTGCACAGTAGCGAAAACCTCCAGCTTTCCCTATGACAACTTCTGTGGTGGTTACATGTGTCAATACAGAAAATAGGGCATGTCATCAAACGCTTAACGTGTAGTGATAACATGACACTGGATTTCCAAGTAAGTAGTTTAGGATCTGCTGTTCTGATCATCTTATTCATTTTCATAATTAATTCAAACCTCATTTTCATTTAAGCCTATGTTGATGCAGATTTTCCAGTCTGCCATGGTAAAGTATAGGAGAGACCAGAGACCTTGCCCCAGAGTACATAGGTTTTGTTTATAGTCAACCAAATAAAATATCTGTTCCTGGTCTCTAAAGCAAGCATTCCTGAACATTTAGTACAAGTCCAAGGAGAATCTACACTGCGGTCCAAGGCCTCAGGTACATAAGAATTGAAATTAAAAGGACTGTCTTCCTCTGCTAAAATAATTTCTCTCTAAGCCAACTTCTCTCACACACATTCCAGAGAAGAGATCTTAATGTTAGACCACTTTGTCATTGTCATCGTCATTCCACTTAAAAAAAAACCAAAAACCCTCAATATTTACTTTCCAAATATATTTTACTTGTCAGTCTTATCTGTTCATGCATCCTTCAAATATAATATTTCATATTTATTTCTCCTCCAAGAATTATTGGCATCTTAAAATATACTTAGGACAACTTAATTAAATGTCTTCCTGTTCAAAGAAACTAGTAATTCTCTTTCCACAATCATACAAGACATGGCCAAAAGGTGAATGTTTGATGTGAGGGCTAGTTCTGTTTTTGTCTTGCTTGGCTAAATCAAAAATCAAAGTATAGACAATTGGATTTCTAAATTACGTATTATACATTTATTCTCCAGTGGGAATAAAATGTTCAGGTTTGTCTCCTTTTCTCTGTTTAACTTTGACTGCTGTGAACAATAGAAAGAATAGCCCTGCAGCTGAGCTACTTATTTTTTTTAATCTATTCATTTTGTACTTTTCAGACAGATTTTTCCCCGGGGTGAAACAAAGGTTAACTGAAATTTCCTCTGTTGTGTACCTGAACGAATCAGCAGTTTGAGAAGGAAATCCCATTGATGGGCAAAGAGAGTGACAGGCTCTATTTAAAGAATTCCCCCGACTGTGTGGTAGACCAACCATGCCATGAATTTAACTGTTCCTGTGGTCCCCATACTTGTACCCACCAAAAAAAGAGAAAAACCTACTTTGTTCTGCAAATGTTGGACTAAGCTTTGAAAACCATGAGCCACTAAGTTTTGTGAATTAAATTAGCAGCAGTGGCCAAGACTTAGGGGAGAAGGTATCTATCACAGAATACACAAAACAGGTGGAAAATTACACATTTATGTAATATACAAACCCACACACAGTGTGTGTGTGTGTGTATATATATATTTTAATGTGTACATGTGTATCAATATACAATTTTGCGTGATACATACTCTTCAAGATTGTGAAATATTATATATTCACTGTTTTACTGCTTTTTGTGCGACATTTTTATTCACATTACAGTTCTTAGAGCATCTTACACAGAAGAAACAGAAAAGAAAGAGGCAGTAAAATGAGGGGGAAATCTATGTTTTATAGGCAAAAAATTGCAGAACAATCACACTGCACAGAGCAAAAATATCAAGCAGTCCTGAACTTTTAAAAACTGTTAAAAAAAAAAAAATTATGTACCAGTACTTGGTAAATTTATGTATTTAAAAGGCTGCTTTAAATATGAAAAGCGAGCATCTCCACTTAGATTAAACACTCTTAGTTCATATTTACTTCAAAACGTGTGAACCTTCTTGAAAATCCCAGTTTTAGCCCTGTGGTGGGCCCCAAGAGAATATGTTGCCTAGGGATTATAAATACCATGTCATACCCCCAACTGTCAGACTTTTCTTCTCTTGTGATGACAGTTAAAGTTTACTCCCATAGGTAATAGGTTGGTAAAGTTTGCTTAAAGTTGTTTTAACAGGTTTTGAAATTATTATATTCAGGTTTTTGGTGGTTTTTTTTTTTAACTTTCTCTATACCAATTTTTTTATACTTGAAGCAAAATCATGTGTTTCGATACATTTCAGTGTGGCTTGGCTTTCTGTGAATGTTCACTGGTAGATTTGGGCCAGTAAGTGGATTTAAAGAGTACCATAGTGCATCAAGATAATGGCTGCTAAAGATAAATTGTCATTATTATCATGAGAGTGACCAAAACAACACAGAGGCTGATGAGAAATATCAGAGAGGAGAGAGGTGATGTGTTTTGCTATTGTGGGAAGAGGGAGGTTCTGTCCTTTCCATAAGGAAATTTTTCCTGTTGGACTTCTATCAACTACAGTATGAACTGATTTTTCAGTGGGAATCTATAGATCTCTTTCAAAGTTCTCTGCTTTTTCGGATAATATGTTCCAACAGCAGGTGTCTATTTCAGTAAGTCATCTCTTTATCATCAAAACAAATGTTGAAAAATCTCTTGAAGTGTCTAAGGAAGTCTCAGAGAACAGCCTTTACTGCAGCTGATTCCAGTTCTTCTCCAGAAATAGTTCTACTTCAAAATGACTGAATGGTATATCCAGAGCTTCATCTGCTGTTGTTTCTCTGCATCATTTAGCCTTGATCTACTCCCTAGGATTGTGTGAGTTCAGAGGCCGGTAGCCTCCATACAAGTTTTGTACACATCAGTCACTACTGGAGTTGGGGAAATCAGAATGTTAGGATCTAGGTCTGCGGTCAGTCTTTTGAAAATATGTCATAAATGCTGCCAACTGTTGTTTAGACCTGGAGGTGCCTGTCTTCATCCAGTTGCATTTTAGAATGTTGTGTACCCCCTGAGTTCGATTCGATTTAGGTGTTCTTTGAATGGAAACCTTAAGTGGAATGAGCAACAGGGTTATTGTCACAGACCATATGTTGATGCCTGTAGAGCAGCCATTGTCAATACAGATTTCAGCCTGTAATAAATGGGTATTAAGAATACAGCCTATTCAAAGAAAAATATTATCTTATTGGAATAACATTTCTTGTACTTCTGCAGAATCAGAAGTTTTTGGAAACGGTGGCTTTTTGCCTTAAAGAGTGGCAGGAATAGAGAGAGAGAGAGAGAGAGAAGAAGAAGAAGAAGCAGCAGAATTGAGTCAGTTTCTACACTCTGAGTTGCCTGAGTTTGCTGTGCACAGTTTTTAAACTGAAAATAAAATTTGCATGGGCTTTCCCAGTATAAATAACTAAAAGTAAATACTTTGGCCATTTTTGTTCCATTATTTTTCAGAGTAGGACCCCTAGAGATTGTAAGTTTGCGGGAGCAGGGACTCTTTCTCACTGTGTGTGTGCAGTGCTTAGCACTGTGGAGCCCAGTTTTCTCTTGGCCTCTCAGCACTGCTATAATAAATATGATTGATTAATTAACCTCATTTTAAACCTGGTCTTTCCACATGGCCTTTGCACGATAACTGTGCATTGAAAAAGTTCATTTAAAAGACTCGAGTCAGGAGGTTGAGGGTATAAAAAGCATCATGAAGCTTTGTTCTTTCATCTATGCCTCATCTATGTTCTGTGTGCTTCTGATCTCTATGTGCGCACAGTATTATGTGTGGATTGTATTGTCTGTGTTGTATTTAGGTCATTTGGGGAAATTCATATTTTTTCCCCTGCACATTGCCAAGCACAATGTTGGAGTTCTATTGAGGGTGGTGGTGGTAATGTCTCTGCACCCTGTGACCAGTAAATTGGTTAGTGGTTTTAATAAACAGAATGTGCACTCAACATCAAAATTCAAACATTTATTTTCTTGTAAGAAAAAGACAAACTTTGTATATCTGTTACCACCAGTCAGAACAAGAAGCGAATTTTCCATGATAGCTTGGAAAACTCTACCACATTAAACATAGAGAACTTGCCAAATTTCTGTTCCATTTCTAAAATGAGAGCTATAAAAAAAAATCAGAAAACTCCATCACAGAAAATTATGTTGATATATTTGAGTTTCAATGAGGTAAAACAAAAATATTTACTGATTTAGAAACCTTAGAAGTTTCAGATGCATTTAAAACCTGCTGGCATTAAATTAGTCTTTTATGGAGAAGGGATTTATCTTTACCTATTTAAAGTTGTTATTAATTATTTGTAATGAAGTAACACTCAGAGGCCAGGATCCCATTGTGCCAGGCATATGAATCACAGATGGCCCCTGCCCCAGAGAGCTTACAGTCTCATATAATTGTGATTATACACCTCTACCCCAATATAACACAACCAGATATAACACGAATTCGGATATAACGCGGTAAAGCAGTGCTCTAGGGTGCAGGGCTGTGCACTCCAGCGGATCAAAGCAAGTTTGATATAATGCAGTTTCACCTATAACGCGGTAAGATTTTTTGGCTCCCAAGGACAGCATTATATTGGGGTAGAGGTGTATTATAATTAAATACAATTATGGAATTAAGATTTTAATGTGATTTGGAAACCAGGGATGCTTGCATCCATCTTCCCACCATAAGAAAAATCTCTCGCCTATTTTAGCGGGTATGTTTGTTTCATTGTGAAGCTGAATGTACAAGTGCCATCAAACATTAAGCTCACTGCATACTGTTACCAAAGAAACGTAGTATGCATAATGTCTTTTGGAGACAATGGAGGTGCGATTAGTCTTAGACTGGGGTTAAACACTCCAGAGAACAGGATAAAATTCTCCAGATTCCCTGCTGAGAGAGCTGAAGTGCAATGTTCTTAGTGGTGTAAAAGGTCTCATTTCTCCCAGAGATTGAAAGTCAGGCCAAGCTGTTTGCTTGACTGCAAAGGTGACATCTTCAGATCCCTAGATCACTGGTTGTAGCAGAATAACCCAAGTTTTAGGATCATAGATAAGGAATCAGTTAAGTTGTAGCTCAGCCTAAATTTATTTTCTCTCAAGGGAATCCACTGCCCTGCCAAGCTTGGAAATGTTGGATTTTTCCACCTTTGCCAAATCTCAGAGGCAAGCAAGAAGGTCCACTGCCTCCCCCTCCTCCTGGAGTAGCACCCTCTGTAAGTGCATTTGGTGAACTGTAATGATATTGCTTCTCAATATTATTCTTCCACGCTCAGGGCAGAGGTTTTCTCAACAGCTCTTTCACAGTTTGTTTTGCTATCTCCTTCCTTGCTCTGGAAGAAGAGACTTGAACTTATGGTCGTCTGGCTCTTAGCCCAGAGCGTGTTCCCCCTAGACTATAGAGCATTTTCTGGGAGAGTCTCTCTCTCTGCCAAGAGTCTGCATGGGGCTGACATTGTTTGTGTTGCTTGCAGCAGCACACTAGTCCATAAAACCCAAAAGAAAGTCCAACAATTTCTGAACTATTGGGCTGTGGAGTTGATTTACTATACTCGGGTATTAGAATCATAGAATATCAGGGTTGGAAGGGACCTCAGGAGGTTGTCTAGTCCAACCCCCTTCTCAAAGCAGGACCAATCCCCAGATAGATTTTTGCCCCAGATCCCTAAATGGCCCCCTCAAGGATTGAACTCATAATCCTGGGTTTAGCAGGCCAATGCTCCAACCACTGAGCTATTTCTCTCCCTAAAAAGGAGCAGTCCAGTGATATAAATTAATATTGTCCACAGTTCTCGTTCTCTCTCTCTCTGGAAAAAGAAATAAGAGAGTTTTTTATTACACTTTTTAAACCAATTGGGGAGTGAGATGGAGGGGGACGACTAGATCCCAGATACCCTTGGCCAAACAACCCTAAACTCTGTCCGTGGCTCAGATTAGGCATGTAAATTGTAATGCAGTGTGAAAATTTGGCTTTAAACAGAAATATGGTTGCAACCTTACCTGTAGTGCTTCTACAGGCCATCCCATAATACTGTGTTATTCCAGGGTAACCAATGTGTAATTGTCTATAGAAGATGTTCCTTTCACAGAACTCTTATTTCCATCCAAGCACTATACATTTAACATCATCCCCATTCTCATTTACTCTGGCCCCTTTCTCTCTCACCACAACCCAAACTGACAGGATGTTGGTATCAGCTGGGTACACACAAAGCCATTCTCTTCCCCACCCTCCGATCCAAATACAAAAAGTTCATAAGGCTAAACAGAAGAATAAATAGGCATGTATTTTCTCATCAAATTATGTGAATGAATGAATCATAAAAAAATAAAAAGTATCTTAATGTGGGTAACACAAATGAAAAAGGTGGGAAAAAATCGAAGTATGAGAAAATCCATTAAAAATAAAATAATTTAACTGTGGCAGGTCTGTGTTGTGGGGGTTTACCTTGATACCATGTGAAAAATAGCAGCTTCCTTTGAATAACACATTCATTTGTGGCTATGAGATTCTGGTGCAGTCACTTACTGGAGATAGAGAAAGCCCCAGGGGAGATTATCAGAATAATTTTTTAAAATGTTAATATCGTTTCACAGACGCACTGTGAGCAGTTTAAAAAAATAGAAAGAAAAGTGGTGTTTTTGCATAAATAAAATAATTACCAAAGAAACCATAGACAATGTAAAGAATTTAATTACCAAAATGTTTGTGGATGCCTACATCAAATGGATAAAAAGATATTTAGTAAAGAGCTGCATTATGTTTTTACAGTCCTTTATAGCTGTGCCCCCCAGAAAGTGTGAAGTGAAAAGGGGACATGGGTACCCCTAGAACAGGAATTAAAATATAGCTGAGTGGTTTTATTGAGTACTAAAAACATGGGGTTAAATCTTTGCACATTGTTCCACATACAGAGAATTATCTTGGAATAGTTTTTATCCTCTTCTGAACCTAACATTTTCTATCTTTCCCTTTAAAAGAAAATTCCACTCTTTTTCTCCAAGCTTCAGAAAGAACTATACCAGAGATCGGCAACCTTTCAGAAGCGGTGTGCCGAGTCTTCATTTATTCACTCTAATTTAAGGTTTCATATGCCAGTAATACATTTTAATGTTTTTAGAAGGTTTCTTTCTATAAGTCTATAATATATAACTAAACTATTTTTGTATGTAAAGTAAATAAGTTTTTTAAAATTTTTAAGAAGCTTCATTTAAAATTAAATTAAAATGCAGATCTCCCAGGACCGGTGGCCAGGACCTGGGCAGTCTGAGTGCCACTGAAAATCAGCTTGCATGCCACCTTTGGCACATGTGCCATAGGTTGCCTATCCCTGAACTATACCTTTTTTTAAAAATAGGGTGTGGTTTTTTTGTTTTTTTTTAGTTTAGCTGTCTACTTAAAAAAGGATAGTCTTACTTTATGGCTGCTTACTTGATTGGAGCATTTTCCCTACTAACAAGCAGGAAATGAGAAATTAGTATTGAAACAGTCTCATTCAGCACTAAATTCAGTTGAGACCATTAGTTTTTAACACCGATTTAAGGTAAGTCTCATTCTCCTAAAGACTTCCAGGTAAATGTAACTTTTGTTTTAAATTAGCAGGTATTTCTTTGTTATAGCCATACCTTGTCCAAGAATTTCAGGTGAACATGGGTCACCTTCACACATCCTCCGCTTGTGTGTGTCTGCGCCATCCATATGCCTTACTGCTTCAATCATCCTTTCTTTTACCCTGCAGCATGACCTCAGCTCTAGTCCCTGGCAGGACCTCACACCAGCCACCTAATTTTCCTCACCCCTCCCATGTCAAACCCACAGGCTCCACTGCCCCACTACCATATGGACCGATGGATGGTCAAATTATGAGCTGTTAACTACTAGTCTGTCACTTCATATCTGCTCCCACCTCCTGCCAAGCAGCTCTTAATCATCTCATCTCAACCTCCCATTCTCCTGCCAAAGCATTCAGCCACCTCTTCTTCCATTGATCCTGCCAGCAATGACTCTTAGGTCATGTCTACACTACAAAATTATGTCAACCTAACTTATGTCATCATACAACCTCCAGTTATAAAATCACTTGTGTGTGTGTGCACACTTGGCTGCTTGTGTCGGTTGTGCATGTCCTCATCAGGAGCACTTGTATCTATTGTGTTGTCAATGTGGGGCCACTCCTGAGAGCAGGAACAGTCAACATAAGCAATGCAGTGTCTACACTTATGCGGCATCAACCTAATTATGTTGACTGTGACTCTATGCCACTTGGTTTCCAACTGAGAAACTTCCAACTTGTTTATCAAGCCGTTTTTCTCCCAACACTGTTGTATGGGTCCAAAACTTGGACAACCTGTAGACACCACTTGAAAGTCCTTGAGAGGCACCATCAACGCTGCCTTCGTAAGATTCTGAAAATCAAATGGGAAGACAGGCGCACCAGTATCAGTGTTCTGGGAGATCTCCAGTATCAAGGCAATGATCATCCATCAGCAATTCTGCTGGACTGGTCACATTGTCCAGATGCCAGACCATTGCCTCCCAAAACATATCCTGTTCTCTGTGCTGAAAGAAGGGTACTGTAACATGGGTGGACAGTGGAAGCGTTATAAGGACCTGCTGAAGGGCAACCTAAAAAAATGTAATATTGACATTGATACTTGGGAGACACTTGTCTGGGATCGCTTAAAATGGAGTGAAGTCCTACGTGATGGTCCCCTACATTTTGAACTTGCTTGCCGACAAGCCGAAGAGGACAAGAGGCGCAGGAGAAAAGAGGGACTGGTTTCCAGTCATGTTCAACAGCCTCCTGCTGAGCCTGCAAACATCTGCCCTCATTGTAATAGAACTTGCAGTTCAAGGATTGGCCTTATTAGCCACCTGAGGACCCATAACTCCCGTGGAAGATGATCATACTCAGTAATGAGTGATCACCCATCATGCCACTGGGGAAGTGGTGGCATTAAGTCAGTGTAGAGAGGCACTTACCCGGGCGAGAGCCCAATTTAAATGAAGACACTTCCACAGCTGTGTCGACGCAAGGCAGCTTACATCAGCGTAACCCTGTAGTTTAGACCAGGCATGATACCTCTTACAATTCAGCACAGGTACAATAAGGTTGCTAGCCTTGGGAGGCTGCTGGTCTGGGGCAGGAAATGGGAGTAGAGAAATACTCAGTATACTGCTTTGAGAATGTAGCAAGGATTGGTAGTTCGGTTGAGCTTCGGAGCAGGTGGTAGGCAATGTTTAGTGCTGAGGTCATGCATCAGAGTGAGAGAGAGAACGGTAAATCAAGTGGTTTGTGTTTGAAGAAGCAGGGACAGAAAAGGGAGATCAGAGAAGCTCAGAGCACAGCTAATCTGTGTTTATCCAAAACTCATGGACACTGTCTGGCAGTAAATAAATAAGTACAATTAAGTAAAAGTACATTTACTTGGCTTTGTTTTAATTATGTTGTCAAGGTTCCTTCCCTACTCTGAACTTTAGGGTGCAAATGTGGGGACCTGCATGGACACTTCTAAGCTTAATTACTAGCTTAGATCTGGTAACTCTGCCACCATCCAGAAATTTCAGTGTCTGGAGCACTTCCTGTCCCCCCAAACTCTTCCCTCCCTGGGTGGCCTTGAGGGACTCACCCAATTCCTTGGTGAACACAGATCCAATCCCTTGAGATCTTAAACACAGCCGAATTAACTCCCTCTCCTTTCCCCCAACTTTCCTGTTTGAGTCCAGATCCATCCCTTGGATCTTTAAACAAGAAAAACTCATCAGGTTCTTAAAAGAAAGCTTTTAATTAAAGAGAAAGTAAAATCATCTCTGTAAATCAGGATGGAAATACTTTACAGGGTAATCAAATTCATATAGGCCTAGAGGAACCCCCTCTAGCCTTAGGTTCAAATATGCAAGCAGCCGGTAAATCCTCTCAGCAAAAAAGAGACATTACAAGTTGAGAAACAAAAATAAAACTAATCCGCTTTGCCTGGCCATACTTACAATTTTGAAACATGAGAGACTCGATTTTCAGGAAAAGATTTGGAGAGCCTGGATTGACGTCTAGTCCCTCTTAGTCTCAAGAGCGAACAACAAAGACTTCCCTCCACCAAGATTTGAAAGTATCTTGCCCCCTGTTGGTCCTCTGGTCAGGTATCAGCCAGGTTTACTGAGCTTCTTAACCCTTTACAGGTAAAAGAGACATTAACCCTTAACTATCTGTTTATGACATATGTATTGAAACTTATCTGAAGTTGATGTTCAGAGATTTTTCCCACAATTTCACTGTAGAACGTGTTTCTTTTGGTCCTATTTTCTTGTATTTCTTTCTGAGTAACTGAAAAAAGACAGCCTGTATGTAATAAATTTAGACATATCTACAGCCACCAAAATAGTTTTGAAACTTCAAAATGTATTTCTTCAGCAAGGAATTTAAAAGTTAGATATTTGGGGGGGTATACATGACAACCTATGCAATATTTGGTGATATCCCAGCCAGTCAGGCCATATTCACTGCCTCAGAATATCATAAAATCTTCTTTCAGGGTACCAAAAACATCACAGCGACATCAGTTTAAATTGAATTAAAACTGAATTTAAATCCATGTACAAAAAAATATAAGATTTTTCTAAATGGGTACAAAAGCAGGACTGTTCATGTTTCAATATGTAGCCTTTCTAGGTAATAAAACCAAGGCCCTCTGTTCTCTGTAGTAAGTTGGACCTCAAATCTGCAGTTTTTCAGGGTATCATACTGGAAAAATTGCAGCAACTTAATTTAATAATGGGCAATTTAATTGGAACAGCACCATCAATACCCTAGCTTCTGTGTTAATTACTTTCAACTGTTCACACAGTTTCACTTTTCTCTGTGGCATGGATTTTTGTATTAAGGTAGTACTGCGTCTTAGAAATTGTCGTAGGGGAAGCAGAGGTTTTGGCAGCTAGGTAGGGAAACTTGAGGTGGTTAGAGGTTGCTCAGATAATCAGCTATGAAATACTTGACAATGTTGGTCCAGAACCAGAAGAACAGTTTCACTTGTTCTGAACTTTTCCTGTGAATTGTCCCAGTAACTTCAGTGAGACTGTGCATTGTGACTGTTTGCAGCACTGGGGCTTTAAAAGTAATGACTGTTACTCTTTGGGTTTCATTATCAGTGACCTGTTAAGATGAAGAAGAAAGTTCTTGTCCCTTGGAACTATTGTTTTGAGCTGTCTACAAACAAACGATACCAATTCACACTTGTGTATTGGTTTTATGTTTATCTACATCGTGTGGGGGCTCATAATTTTTTACATGAAAGCTTGGATTCTGGAGCACAGTTCAGCTGCAAGGTTTGGATTTCAGGTCAAATTCTCCAGCTATGAAAAACATGGGGTCACCGAGGACTTCACTCCACATGGTGTCCCTATGTTTAGTCAGTGAGACTGCTCATATGCCTAATATTAAGGATGTGTTTTGAGTACTTGCCTGGATTGAGGCCATGGTATTCAGCACCTTGCAAGATTGAGCCATAATAAGAAATGTTTGCTCCCAATTTGTGAAACATAGTATTTGTAAAACCTCTGGTCCTGGGAAATGTGGAGCATTCATTCGTGTATGGCATTGCCTTTTCTGTGGTTGGGTTTTAATTGTTTAAAACTTTGTCTATATATTGAGGGATTCTGTTTCACTGATCAGAATGTTGTAGTATGTGTTCTGAAACCTTAAGGGTATGCTAAGCATATTAAATAATATTTCTAGATTTTTATTTTGAGAATTTCTTCTAACATGCTTTATTCAATTCAGAATTCTTTCTTGGAAAAAAATGGTTCTGTTCTCTGTAATTCATTTGTACAGTCTTTATTAGATGTGATCTGAGATTTTATGACCGAAATGTCTCCTATTTTGTTCATGAGTGAATTTCTGTGACAGATTCCTAAAAATAGAAAATATTCTCAACAGTGTACCTGTCATGTAAACTGGAAAGCTGACTTTTTTTAATAAGTGCATACAGTAGGGCCAAATTATCCTTTGGATGCAAACAAGCAGCTTCCATTGAAGAAAAAGGATGGGAGTCACACACCAATATCTGGAGACAATTTTTGGTCCAGAAAACTTGACCTTATTGTCTAAAATAATGTGGGGTGCATTAGAATAGGTGCTCAGATACCGTGGTGATGGGGTCAATATAAGAGCTAGATAAATAATTATGAAATATATTTATTTGCACTCAAATGCCATCCGTTACCTACCTTTTTGACATTTAAAAAATAAATGGAGGGGGCTCGCCACCTTTAATTATCAGTGGACTCTATATTTAGAGTTTTTGCTGTTAGTAAATGCAAGTTATTTATTCATGCATCTCATAGGCAGGGCTGGTAGCATCACTTATTATCGAGGTTGTCCTACACTTCCCATTATAAGATCCTATTTTCAGTTTATTATAACATTGCTAAATGTCAACCATTTGGGCTGAGATTTTCCATGGCAAGTGTCTACTTCAGGCTTGTTTGTTTGTTTGTTTGTTTAAATACTCAGCCAGAACGGTTCTGCAGTTTCAAAGTATGAGGCTAAGGAAAAATACATTGTTTTACCAATGTTAAAAAAATGATTTGAAAAGCTTTGGAGCAGGGACTTCAGTTTTGGCAGGGATTTCTCCTTTTGCTATCTCCATGAACATCTTCCTCTATTTGCAGTTTGCACACACTCAGTAAAAACTTATTAGATTTTAGCAGCTTCATTCTCCAAAGATTCTGTCTGCTCTGGGCATGCTCCAGTGCAGGACTGAGCTGGACTTCCCCTGGAATTAGAGGTCTGGGCTGCTGCAGACCAGTCTGGGTTTGGACACCGGAACTGAGTGCACAGACTGTTTCATCTGTGCACTAAATGAGGATGAGGAGTCTCAGGAAACCTGCACAACACTTTCAAAAGATGAGCTTAAATTCATAACCAAAAATCATGGATTGAACAGACACACTGGATTTATGGTTTATCACAACAATCTGTAACCCACTAACTTCCTCCTTTTATCCCATGACTGCAGAGGTGTTAACAGGTCACTCTACCTTGAAAGGTCCCTTACAATATGTGCTAACTACTTATGCTGGGTCATTACATATATTGAATCTATTTCCCCATGTTAAGTATCCTCACGTCTTCTTGTCAACTGTCTAAAATGGGTCATCTTGATTATCACTACAAAAGTTTTTCTCCTGTTGATAATAGCTCATCTTAATTAATTAGCCTCTTACAGTTGCTATGGCTGCTCCCACCTTTTCATGTTCTCTGTATGTATATATATTTCTTACTATATGTTCCATTCTGTGCATCTGATGAAGTGGGCTGTAGCCCACGAAAGCTTATGCTCAAATAAATTCGTTAGTCTCTAAGGTGCCACAAGTACTCCTGTTCTTTTTACTTATGCTAAACAATCGGCATTCCACCTTACATTTAGCTGTGATGCAGGGAGTACCTTTCCCAGAACTGAAGAAGAGCTCTGTGTTGCTTGAAAGCTTGTGGCTTGGTCTATACTACACAGTTTGGTCGACATAAGCTGCTTTATATTGGCCTAATAATGTCAATGTACGAAATACAGCCTTGTCCTGCCGATGTAAGTGCCCTACTGCAGTGACATAACTCCACCTCCACGAGAGGCCTGGTGCTTATGTTGGTGTAGTTAGAGCGGGGCAGGCTCTGTGTAGACACTGAATTATTTATATCAGCTGTTGGCTGTCTTATCAATTTCAGGGCTCCATGCTGAAGCTGTGAAATTGGCAAGAAGGCCCGGCAGCTAGAACCTGGCTGCCCTCAGCTCCCTGCTCAGAGAGGCAAGAAGCCTGAGCAGGTATCCCTCTCCTGCCCCTGGCGGGGAATGGGGAGGCAAGAAGCCCAGGCAGCTGGCCAACACTGCTGGCTGAGAGGGAATGCGCAGCACTGGCAGGAGGAGGATAGTGTGGACATCAGCCACCGCAGTAATGGCTGCATGTTGACCTAACATGTCAACTTAAGTCTCTAGTGTAGACGTGGCCTGTGTTGCTCACCAATGGAAGCTGGTCCAATGAAAGATATTATCTCACCCACCTTGTGTCTCTGAGATCCTAGAGGTGCGTGAGGGTGACCACGGATTTTCTAAGGGTTCCGTGTGCCTTGACAGACAGCAGTTAAATGTAATGTGTGTAACCAGTAGTGCAGTACTTCAGTGTCAGTGCCACTTACCACATAGTGACTTTTCCTATCTGATGCCTTGTTTAACAAAACACACACAACAAAGAGAACATTTTAATTATAAGGTAGGTCAAACTTGGAGCCAAACAGATTGATAGTGTCCCTTTGCTGAAACTGAAACTAGATTTGCCAATGATGTGCTTTTAAAAACAGGTCTGGTCTTGTCTCCTTTCAGTGACTACGTAGAAATCACCTGTGGTTGAATTTACAAAATAACTTTCAGTGCATTAATATATTTCACAATATATCTGTTTTGCAGGAGAAGGTGGAGTGGACTGGTCCATCAGTGATAAAGACCTAGAGGTAATATAGCCTAATAAATTATTCCAAATATTGTAGGTTGTTTTCAAAAGAGGGGGCATAACCTTATGAATGAAACCCCTTATTATAGACCCACTGATCCCTCAGGAACAACATACTTGGAAAACATTCTTATAAATCGTGTATTTCTGTGTTTCTCTCTCTCTCTCCATTGTATGTTGGTAACACTAGTTTACATGAAAAGAGGATATTTGCTTTTTAAGAGTTCATCTGAAGTAATAGTTCTTTCTTAACATCATAATCACTTTCCACAGCTTCCAACTATGATGTCAGAAACAGGGCATTAAGATATCAGATGTAGAATAGGCAGAAAAAAGAGATGAATTCTTAAAAAATAAAAAAAATCTTTTATTCACACAGGTAACCGTATATAAACAGAAGATAAAAAAATAGAGTAAAGGTGTGAGCAGAATTATTAATTTTTCTTAACGATATCCATGAGACATCAGCAGCTCTCTGAAGCAGAACCAGACTCTTCAGCCTCTAGCTGCACTTAACTTATGATGCATTTATCATTTGGTGAGACTTCTTGTCTTGCCCTACTCACATACCCCTCCTTCTGGAGGGTCTGGAAGAAAGTTAATCCTAATAACCACAGACTATCTAAGAGGAGCACAGTACACAGACCTCTTGAGGGTCCCTCTCTCTCTGTCTCACAACCAGCTCCAGTAAGGTCCAATAATGCTTCCATATGAGGGTTACCAAACCTCCACCATTGTCCTGGAGTCTCCAGGGATTAAAAATTAATCTTTAATTAAAAACTGTGTCATGTGATAACTTCTATAGGAATAAGTCCAACCAAAATTGGCAACCCTATTCCATATGCAGGGGCCCTCAGTGCTTCAGCTTGGCTTGTGACAGCTGCATCTGTCCTAGTTCTATGCCCAACATCCTGTCTGTTTAAAAAACAAACAAACAAAAAACCTGATGTTTACTGATACTAAATAAATCTTCAGGAGCAAGAGAGAGAATTATCAACTTCCTCTGCTTCTGTGGAGATAACATGTGAGGTCACAGTTGTGTATTTTGCAAGTTCACTCTAATGTGTCATGGTGCAAAATGCAGGTTTAATAGATCTCCCTACAGCATTATATTTCTTCTAAGGAATGTGTCTACCCTCGTTGTATGGTGACTTGTATTATTTGTAATTAAGGTTAGCTACATGTGCAATCTGGGGGGAACTACAGTTCATCTTGGAATGAGAAAGCCAGTTGAGCCTCTCTGAGATTTTCGAAAGAAGACAGACCTTTTAATTGTTCTTTTGTTGTAGTCTGAAAAAAAGACAAAAATGTCTGCCAGTGATTTAGCAGCCAGTCATTTAGACGCATGTAGGGCAAAGTTTAAGAGAACAGAACTATCCACTTCACTGCTAAATGGTTGACATATGTATGAGTACAGTATTAGATTTCAAACTGAACGTACCAGCGCTGACAGCTACAAAAATACAATTCAGCTCAGCGCTAAACCACAAAAGCCCAAATAATAGATACATCTTTTTTTTCTTGTCTCCCTAGGCACAGATTGGTAATTATGCACCCCTGAGACGCACCAGCAGATACTATGCAACAGACAAAAACGTTACGTGTAGAAATTGTGATAAACGGGGTCATTTGTCTAAAAACTGTCCTACTCCAAAGGTAGATGCAATATTTTAATTTATTTTAGAGGCAGCCTGTTGTTCTGTGGTTACTAGTTAACACGCTTTTGGGTTGGCCTAGATCTGGCCCACCACGCTGTGGAGTCTATAAACATCCCTGTATGGTCCAGATTGGGAGATAATTGATTAGGACTGGGTGATTGACGAGTTAACAAGGGGATCCAGCTCATCAGCTGGGGACTGTTGCATGGGAGTAGGATGGCAGATAAGCGGGGCTGGAAGGAGAGGCAAAGAAGCTTAGGATCTGAGAGAGGTGATACCTCTCTCTCCCACCTCAACTCAGTGCCTAGGGGCTACAGTGACACACGGGAAAAGCTTTGTGGTGGGGCAACGTAAAGACACTCTTAAATAAAGTGCAGTGTGGTGAATTTACAAATGCAAGTGTGAGGACTGCTTGCAAAGAGACATCCAGGGTAAGGGAGCCCGCTCTGAGCCACCCTATTTCAAGAGTTTGTCATTTGGCTTAAATGTTTGTTACAGGTTGAAATTTGACAATAAGGTCTCTTGGACAAGACTAATTTAATTTACAAAGTTAAAAAAAGCTTTAGTTGGTGTTAAGATTTTTTTTGTTTGGTTGGGTTTTTTTTGGTATGAAGTTAAAATCTCTCACAATTACAAATGAATACAGAGAAAATAAAGGTAAGTATAATGTAAAGACATATTGTTGAGATCCTAAAAGAATATTTTACATTTTTTAACTGTTTTATATTGTAAAGACTCTCAGAGAAAAAGAACTAAAGTAAAGAGAAACATTTTTTAGGAAGGAACAGCATCTAGACTTAGTACTTATTGCCCTGGCAAAGAATTGTTTTAAAGATTATTTACCTCCCTTTGCCATCATAGAAAATATGAAATTAAATGTGACTTCAAACAGCTCATATTTCAACAAACCAAACACGGAAAGTTTTTACCTAAAATACTCATCTTCAGTTTTTTTGAAAAATATCTACTATGTAAAATATTATGTGGAAATGGCTGCAGTCTCTATTGGTGCGACTTAACCGCTCCCAACAGAAAAGACTGTAAAAGCTCTGAGAATTTTGCAAAGCCTACACCTTCTGAGACTGCTTCCTATTCCAAGTCTATGGATGTGTCTATGTAAAACCAGTTTCTCAGTGACTATCAGTCATTCCCACCCAGTGGCCATTTGAGCCTCAAATAACAGACTCAGTCATTGGGGAAATTGGCTTAAAATGGACACAGCTTGAGAATAGGTTTTCAATAGTTTGATTTTATAACTCCATAAATGGACTAGTACGCATGCGCGGGAATCTCAAAAGTATGAACATTCACTTCTATGGCATAGATCAGTGGTTCCCAAACTTGTTGCACCGCTTGTTCATGGAAAGCTCCTAGTGGGCCGGGGTGGTTTGTTTACCTGCCGCGTCTGCAGGTTTGGCTGATTGTGGCTCCCAGTGGCTGTGGTTTGCTGCTCCAGGCCAATGGGAGCTGCTGGAAGCGGTGGCCAGTACGTCCCTCAGCCCGCACTGCTTCCAGCACCTCCCATTGGCCTGTAGCAGTGAACCATGGCCACTGGGAGCCGTGATCGGCCAAACCTGTGGACGTGGCAGGTATGCTTTCCCTGCACAAGCGGCGGAACAAGTTTGGAAACCACTGGCATAGATATAGAGGCGAATGGTTAGAGTCCATTGTGTTATATATCACAGCATGCCACTAAGAGAGACAGCTTTTTCATTTTTTAAAACAATATTTTAAAAAAGGAAATATAAACCAACTTGATTTTACACATCTTACATGCATTTTACACATCTTTCATACAAGTTGTATCCAAAATTTGAGCACACACTGTTCAGGTATGGAAAGTTTGTCTCAAATCAAAATGTTCCTTTCCTCTTAGCATGATTTTTGTTGATTCGTTGAAAGTAGTACAAGTGTATGCAGTAATTCATGAAACTTGAGAAGAAACTAGGACCAGGAAGTACTGTGTATGGAATTACAATGTTAGCTTGTATTTCTCTTCTTTAAGAAGTAAGAAAATCTTGTTTAAGAAGTAAGAAATCTTGAAGAAACACTATAATCTTACTATCCCAGATGAGAATACATAATTATGAATGTGATGATTTGTGGGGGTTTGCGCTCATTTTGGTTTGTGTTTCACCAGTTATTATTTTTTAAATACCTTAAACAGTTGAAATGTTTTCACCCAAGATCCTTTTTTCTGTATTTCTCCATAGAAAATTCCCCCTTGTTTCCTGTGTGCAGAGAGAGATCACCTACAAAATACCTGCCCAGCACGGTTTTGTTTAAACTGCTGTTTGCCTGGACACTGTTCTAGGGAGTGCCTTGAGAGAGCTTATTGGCGTAAACATTGTAACCGCTGTGATATGAAAGGCCATTATGCTGATGTGAGTAGAATGTTTAGCAGTCGTTAGCCCATGTCCACCGTTGTCAATAAATGTTATCCGGGGTAAAACTTGATGTTCTAACCATCTGTTTTTAACTTTCTGTTATACAGTGGGCTCGTATTTATACATAGATAAAAATATATATGAGTATCTGTCTATATAGTTTCATAGTTTTCGTGAGGAATGAGGCCAGAATTTAGCAAAATGTGGCATTGTCAGCCCTGCTGTTTGCTGTGATGCAGCTCCATGTTCCAGTTTAGTTTGCGCATCAATTACTTGCTCACATAAATGTTTTTTTTCCTAAAATATATCTGTGGAGCAAGTGTGGTGAGAAGTGTCCATGGAAGCATCATTTAGCCCCGTGGAAGGTGTGTAAAGATATTGTATGTGATTCTTTCACACTTTGGATATAAAGATTTGAAAATTGAACAAGGTGGAGCACAGATGGTTTTGTTGAGTTTTTATTTCATTTTTAGAAACCACTGACCATTATATTACAGACCTGTGTAATAAAGCTAAGTCATGTGAATTTGAACACTTAACAAGTGAACTGTTTGGAGACCAATTTATTAGTGGCATAAAGGGTCAAAGCAGACAGTTGTAAGAAAAGGACTTGATCTTTCAAAGAGTAGAGAATATTTGCAAGTTTATTGAAAATTGTCCTTCTGAAGTGAAAGTGTTAGCAAACCGGGGGAGGGGTCATTTAATTAGACCTATAACCCAAGACGCACAGACAGTATACAAGTCTAAACAAATGGCAGAGACTAGACTTGTTTGCAAATAAACGTCAAGATAACCGCACCATGATGCAAAAGTATTCAGCATAAGGAGTGCAGTGCAATGAAAGCAACCATTTTGAAAGGGGGTGTATCTCTCAGCCCTAATCACAAAGACATACAAAAACGGAATGTACTTAAGAACATACCACTAGAAGACTAAGTTCTGGTGGTAATATAGAAACAGCGTTATGGATTGGGTTCCTAAATATATATTCTACAACAAAACAGTTTGTCTCAATGGAAAAAGTGAATAAAAAGTTAATTTGAGTTAAAAATTAACTCAGTGCAACATAATCACATCATGCACATACAAAAATATTAGTGACTGTAACCCACACACCTCCTGGGTATGGTGTTCTGTCCCATCTAGTGACACCGGTCACACCACTTAGAAAGAGAGATAAAATGAGTTTGCCCTACAGCTTTAGCTAATAGCCATTTGGCTAGGGGAAAATACATTGTTTTGCCCATGTTAAAAAAATTCTGGTGATCTGTTCTTTGAGACACTCTAGCATCACCATACTTTCTCAACAACTCTCAAGAAATATTTTAGGGACTCCGTGTAACACAGGCACAACAATAAGTGCAGGGTGTATGCACTGGCTGCCAAATAATCCCAACTAAAATTTACTCCTTTGGTCTTTTATTCTATAATCGTTGTAGACACAAGCAGCTTGAGCTGGAATGTTGCTACTGATCTCAACAGTGCTTTCTCTGATGGAATTGTAACATTTGGGTTGCACAGGGTATAAATGTCTGTACGCATGGTTTCACTCAACCTTGCCATGCAAAATCTCACAGTAACAAAATGATGAAATAGATTTTAAAGTCTTCATTGGTGGTTGGGGAACAATTTACAAAGAGTTCAAAATGTGAGGGTTTTTCCTGGCAGATATTTTATTTATCTAAACAACAGTCTAATTTGATTCAAGCTCCTTACTCTTTACAATTTAAGAGGACCTTACAGAGAGCGAAAATAACTGGATAGGGGAAATGAGCTGATACAGTCACTATCCTGAAACACTATCCTGTAATTTAGCATAAAGTTTTATGGTTGCCTCGTTAATGTGGTACACCACAATATATCTTCGATAGAGAGAACTGTGATTAAATAAGGCTGTTGTGAAGCAAACCAGCAGCATGTAGAAAGGCATAAATCATGCTAATCTCTGGTGGGTAGTAGACGAGCTTCAGGTAAGAACTCCAGGTTATAGCTGCTTGGGACGTGAGGCTGTCTTTGATTTCAGGAGGAGTCATGCATGCACATCTGAAGACAGGATTTGGGTCCAGGTTTGAAGGTACTTATTTTTCTCAGCACACCAATTTTTTATCATTATTTACGTTCAAAGTTCAGTACGCTTCTCCTCCCTCCTTTTCTTTTATGGATAGTTTAGACATTTGTTTAAAATAAATAGTGACTTTTCTACCCTTGTCAAGTATCAGAGGGGTAGCCGTGTTAGTCTGGATCTGTGAAAGCAGCAGAGAATCCTGTGGCACCTTATAGACTAACAGAGGTTTTGGAGCGTGAGCTTTCGTGGGTGAATACCCACTTCGTCAGACGC